>NW_006399778.1:14232346-14239297 GCF_000299155.1 Elephantulus edwardii | reverse complement strand
GGGATGTTTCACTCAGCATAATGTTCTCCAGAGTCAACCATTTTGAATAATATTGCATGAGTTCCTTGTTTTTTAATGCAGCATAGTATTCCATACTCTTGGGACCAGCAGCCAGGAAATTAAAAGACTTATTGCGTTGGGAAAAGTCTGCTGTCAGAGACCTCTCCAAAGTTCTGAAGAGCAATGATATCAGTCTGGAGATGAAGGTGGCCTGAAATAGGCCATGGTCTTTGCATCAGAGAGCTAGACAATGACTAGGGATGATAGAAGGAGAATTGATGCCTTCGAGCTGTGGGGTTGGAGAAGAGTATTGAATGTACCATGGACAACTAGGAGAACAAACAGGTTCATCCTGGAGAGGATGAAACCAGGCTGCTCCTTGGAGGCAAGGATTCTGAAGCTTCATCTGACAACATTTGGACATGTTGCAAGGAGGGACCAGTCCTTGGAAAGGGACATTATGCTTGGGAGGGTGGAGGGCAAACAGCGCAGGAGAGGAAGAGCCTAGATAAGATGGATTAATTCAGTGACTGTGGTAATGGGGTTGGTGTGTCAGACAGTGAGATTGGCACAGGATAGAGCAAGGTTTAGGGCCATTATACATAGGGCTGCTATGAGTTGCAGGTGACTTGATGGCATATAACAACAAGAAAAACAAATCACAAGGGATGAGATTACTAATCTTTCACCCCTGGAGCAGCTGGTAGACTCAAACTGCCTGCCTTTGGTTGGCAACACAACAGCTCACCCATTAGGCCACCAGTGCTCCCTTATTTTTCTGATGCAATAGGTTGTCTCAATTATCTATTGCTGCTGTTACAGAAATATCGCAAGTGGATGGCTTTAAAAAACAGAAATTTGTTTTCTCACCATTTAGGACGCTAGAAGTCTGTAAAGACTTTTGAAAACAGCTTTTATATTCATTGCCTTTGCTCCCTCTTGGGTCATGGTCTCCAGCTAACTCAAGTGCAGACTCCATGCTTCACCCGCTGATCAGCATTTTCTACATCATCAACAGTTGTGAAGCCAATATAAGAGGGAGAGATGGTCAGACTGTGGAGATACTGTGGCAAGGCATGGTCTGATGAAGCCCTAGAGTCAGAACCAGAGTTAACAGTTTTGCTTATGGATGATTGAAGGAAAAGCTGATTTGGGACTGCTATGGGACAAGGCTTGATGGGCAACGGAGGCTTCTTGCTTTTGTGTTGCTGGACTGAATCTGGACTTTGACTATGTAATACCTTCCCCTGCACCACTCCCAACCTATTTCCCTAATAAACCCCTCAACTCTTGTCATGAATACCATATCCAGTGATTAGTAGAAATAGGTGCATCCATCTTTGTTTATTTCGGCTTTGTTCACAATAGTAAAGAGTTGGAAACAACCCAAGTGCCCATCAACAAATGAATGGATAGAGAAGCTCTGCTACATTCACACAGTGGAATACTACACTGCATTGAAAAACAAAGAGCTCATGAAATATTATATAAAATGGGTGACCCTGGAGGACAGTATGCTGAGTGAACTATCTCAGTCGCAAAAAGACAAATACTGCATAATGCCACTGTTATAAAAGAGGACTGACATAGGGATTAGGGGGAGACTGAGAAAGAGGGGATAAATAATGTGTACTTTATTGAAACAGATGAGGGAGGGAACTGTTTAAAAGGGATATATGATTAGATATTATTGTTATGACAGGAGTCCAGAATGAAGGTAGCATAGAGGAGTGGGCTTGGGGGAAGGGATTGAATAACAATGAAAGAATTTTTTTTCTTTTACTTTTCAAAGAGAAAAGTTAAT
Source organism: Elephantulus edwardii (assembly GCF_000299155.1). Taxonomy (NCBI): domain Eukaryota; kingdom Metazoa; phylum Chordata; class Mammalia; order Macroscelidea; family Macroscelididae; genus Elephantulus; species Elephantulus edwardii. The sequence goes on along the minus strand of NW_006399778.1, from coordinate 14,237,493 downwards.
TTTAGGGAGGGGTGGCAGGGAGAAAAGTGCAACAATGAATGAATGGAAATCCAAAGTCTCTGTAAACTGTCATTAAAATAAATTTAAACTTAAAAAAAAAAGTAGGTGCAGCAGCGTGGGTGACCATGTTCTACCAAGGGATTGCTTTTATATACTGGAAGTTACTAATGGGAACAGTCCCCTCTCTGAAGCTTGTAGAAGTCAGACTTGGCTACCCATACGTTGTCCTTGCTGTCTGTGCTGTGTTTATTTCTTTTACAACGTCCAGCCTCAGGATGCAAGCTTTAGGGGAAATCTTTCCTTGTCAGTTCTGAGGGATGACCCTTGACTTCTCTGAGCCTCTGCTCCCACATGGTCTTCATGTGACTTGGTGCTTCCCCCACTCCCACTACATCGCTGGTTCTCTGCCTTTCTTGTTTTAATCTTTTCTCTCTCAAAAAGTTTGTCTCAAGATATCCTGTCTCAAGATATCATTATTACAACCCATTCCTAAATAGAACTATAAGCATAGATCTCGGTCCAAAACACGGAGTCATCATAAATCAGAATCAACTCCACATCAACTGATCCTAGTGCTAATGGCCAATGATAAAAGTTATGTACATATTTGCTCTTAAAGCAATAATGAGGGTTTGGCAGGGGTAGATGGTGGTGGATGTGGAGTGGAGCAAGGGTATATTTGAGAGATCCTTGCAGCCTACAGCAATTAAATGTGGTGGATGAGAGAATCAATAGGGATTTCTTTGTAGTTATCTGGTATTTCCAGAGCTCTGATAGTATAATCTGTAGGAAGTAAAGCTGCCAGTCCAAATGCCATGCCCTCCCAATTCATATCCACCAGTGGCTCCATGGGAGAAAGATGGACAGTCACCTCCCCTGCAAATTACAGCCACGGATACCTGCTGGGGGTCAGCTCTGAGTCAGTTCTGACTCAATAGCGATGAGTAATAAATATTTGCAGAAAACTGAGCAGCGACAAGTAAAGGAGAAGCGCATGGTCATCACAGAGGTGATGGCTGTTACTACCAAAAGTCTGGGTCACATTTTATCACTCTGATGCTCAGATTGGCTGAGGAAGAAAATGAGACAGAGTTTTAGGATGGAGAACACTCTGTTGACTTGATCCTTTGGAGAGTTCTTTCTGGGTCTGCTATGTGCACCCTTTGTAACTCATGGCCAAGGCTGCTCCAGCCCCCAGAAACACCTACAGTACTTTGTAGTGTTGTTAGAGGAAGACCCTCGATGAGAAGATGGATCAATTCATTGATTAGGGAGGTGGGAGCGAGTTTGTCAGACACAGTGAGGTTGACACAGGATAGAGCAGGATTTAGGGCTCTTGTATATAGGGTTGCTATGAGTTGCAAGCAACTCAACGGCACATAACAACAACAACAGATGTGCTCAAGTCATTTCTGACTCAAAAACCCCACAAATAACAGAATGAAATGGTACACCCTCCTTCTTTGTTGCAGCTACAGTATAAATCCATCGCCTTGAGGGTCTATTGCTTTTTTCACTGACCCTCTCATTCACCAAGTATGGTAGGTATCCCTCTCCAGTAATTCATTCCTCCTGCTAACATGTCTGAAGTAAGAAAGACCAAGACTTTGCATCCTTGTTTCTAATGAGCATTTTGTCTATACTTCCTTCAAGGAAGATTGGTTCATTCTTTGGCAGTCCATGGCATATTCCGTATTTTTCAGTAACATCCTAATTCAAATGTCAATTCTCCCTTGACCTTCCTTTTTCATTGTTTAGCTTTTGAATACATATTTGAAAAAGACCACTGAAAAGACAGGACTTGTCTCCGGTGTATCTTGGTCATCAAAGTGATGTCCTTGCTTCACTAAGCAGTCTTTTGCAGCAGGTCTGCCTAGTGCAATGCATTGCTTGACTTCTTGACTGCTGCTTCCGTGGACACTGACTGCTGGTTCAAGAAAATGAAATCCTTAATGATGTCAGTGCTTTCTCCATTTATGATGATGTTGCTTATTAATCCAGTTGTGACCAATTAATGGACTATTACACCTACTGATGACCTTTTCATTTACCACAGAGAGATTCAATCATAAGACTTTGTTCTTTCTCCTTGCTTCTTAAAGAAGTACAGTACTTTGTTTTGGAAAATGTGTCCATCCTCTGGAGGTTAGATCAAATCCATAGTGAGATCCCGTCTTTATGGGCTTCAAGAAAACTTGATCTCTTCACCTGGTTCTCTGCGAGTGTTCACAACCAGATGCCAAGACCAGCTTTGATGCTGGTTCCCTGATTTGTGTTTTGTCATTTGAACCTCAAATCTGGCTGTAATCTCAAGAGGTCACCTGGGCAGGCCCAGCTTCAGATGACCAGTCCAGGAGACTTTTATATCTTCCCATTCTGCAAGTCTCTGGCAAGACAGACATCACCCATTCTCTGGGGTCTTTTTCTCTCTACTGATCAGTAGTTCCTTTGGAAAACCTTGAAGCCAAGAGGGCCTATAGGAAATCATTGGCCTGTTCAGTCTGCAATAAGTTTCTAATTTCTGGAAGGCAACAGAGCAATTTGTAGCAAAGGCATTGTTATTATTCAGTACCATCAAGTCAGAAGTGACTCAGAACTGACCCTCCAGCAGATTTCTATAGGCTGTGGATCATAAAGCAGGAAAGTGTCCATCTCTTCTGTGCAGGACTCGGGGATTTGAACCACCTGCCTTTGAGTTGGCAGTGCAACTCCTTACTGCTAAGACACAGGGCTCCTTTACAGGCATTAAAACAGCTTTAACTCAGCATAGTTTCACAATAAAATGATCCTAAACAAACATTTGGACAACTGCACAAAGGTTTACAAGGTTCTTGTGCTACATATAAATCAAAACCAAATCAAACATTTGCAGTCAAGCTGATTCCAACTCATAATGACCCCAGGTGTTACAGAGGAGAACTGCTCTGTATGGTTTTCTTGATAGTCATCTTTATGGAAGCAGAGGGCCAAGTCTTTCTTCCCTGACATGACAGGTTGGGTATGAACTGTTAACATTTTGGAGATATAAGAAACACAGGGGTCATCCCCCATCACCAAATACTACTCACTCATACTATTGATTCTGTCTCAAAAATAAACATCAAACCCACCCTTCCCCTTCACCTCTGTCATTGTCCTTTTAGCATTTCTCACCTATCACATGAACCACTACCCAAACCCCAGACGCATTACAGGAAAGTCAAGTCTGGCTCTTAGCAACTCTGTAGGACAGAGGAGAACTGTCCCATTGGATTTCCAAGACTGAAATCTTTATGGAAGCAGACTGCCAAGTTTTCTCTCACAGGGTAACTGATGGGTTAAAAACCATGACCTTTCAGTTAGCAGTAGAACTCTTAACGATTGCACCACTACAAGTTGTCTGCAATTGTCTTCTACTTCTTCTCTTCAGCCTTCAACCCACCAATCTGGTCTCTATCCAAAAATCCAAAGTTCAAGCTCATTGACTTTGAGTCAACACATAGCAACCCTTTGTTGGATTTCTGAGCCTATAAATCATTGTTGTTGTTATGTGCTGTCCAGCTGAGCACGACTCTTAGCGACCCTGTAAACAAAAGATCTGAACCCTGCTCTATCCTGCACCATCCTCACACTTCCTGACACACAAGAGCCCATTGCAGCAGTCACTGTATCAATCAACCTGGTTGAGGGTCTTCCTCTCCTTCATTGACCCTCCACCCTTCCCAGCATCATGTCCTTCTCCAAGGAACAGCACTTCCAACAACATGTCCAAAGTATGTGAGGTAAAGCCTCATTATTCTTGCCTCCAAAGAACTCTAGCTGCACCCTGTCCATTCTCTTGCCCATCCATGGGATGTTCAGTGCTCTTCTCCAACACCACAGCTCAAAGATGACAATTCCTTTTCTGTCATTCTTACTAATTGTCCAACTTTCAGAATGCATAGCTAGCAATTTGAAAGACTATGGCCTAAATCAGACGTATCTTAGTCTTCAAACTGTCATCACTGCTCCTCAATAATTTGGAGAGGTCCCTAACTGAAGATTTTCCCAGTGCAATGCATCTCCTTATTTCCTGACTGCTGGTACCAAAAGTGTTAATTGTGGGTCCAAGCAAGATGAAGCTGTTGACAGTTTCAATCTCCTCTCCCTCTATTATGATGCTGCCTATTGGTCCAGTGGTAAGAATCTTTGTTTTCCTGACATTGAGATGCAATCCATACTAAAGACTGTATTCCTTGATCTTCTGCAACTAGTGCTTCAAGCCCTCCTCACTTTCAGTAAGCAAGGTTGTGTCATCTGCATAATGCATGTTGTTGATAAGTCTCCCTCCAATCCAGATGCCACATTACTCCTCAATAGAGTCAGGCTCCTTGGATAATTTGTTCAGCATACAGATTGAATAGGTATGGAGAGAGAATACAACCCTAGCACACTCCCTTCCCAATTCCAAACCATACAGTTCTCCCCTGCTCTGTTTGAACAACAGCCTCCTGGTTCAGGTACAGGTTCTGCATGAGCACAATTAAATGCTCCGGGATTCCCATTCTTCTCAAAGTCTGTCACAACTTTTCATGATCCACATAGTCAAATGCGTTTGTATAGTCAATAAAGCAAATAAAACAAATAAACATTCTTCTGGTATTCTTTACTTTCAGCCAGGATCCAGCTGACATCAACAATGATATCCCTAGTGCCATGGCCTCTTCTAAACCTGCTTGAACTTCTGGCACTTCCGTATCTATGTACTGTTCCAGCCATTTTTGAATTTTGAATGATCCTCAGCAGTCTTTTGTTTGCATGTGATATCAACGATATAGTTCAATAATTTCTTCATTCATTTGGATCACTTTCTTAGGAATGAGAACAAATATCTATTGACCAGACAGCTATCCTCCAAATTTCCTGGCACAAACTGATGAGTGCACCTAAGGCTGCATCTATTAATTGAAACAAGTCAATTGGTATCCCATCGATTCCTGGGACCTTTTTTTTGACAATGGCTTCAATGCAGCTTCTACTTCCTCCTTCATTACCATCGCTTCCTGTTCATATGGTTGTTGTTGCTGTTGTTGTTATGTGCCGTCGAGTCGCCTGCGACTCATAGCAACCATATGTACAACAGCCCTAAACTCTGCTCTGTCCTGTGCCAATTGCACTGTCTCTGACAC
>NW_006399778.1:14218357-14231226 GCF_000299155.1 Elephantulus edwardii | reverse complement strand
TGCTGTTCCAGTCGTTTTTGGATAATCTTCAGTAAAATCTTGCTTGCATGTGAAGTCAGTGAGATTGTTCTGTAGTTTCCACATTCTGTTGGGTCACCTTTCTTTGGGATAGGAACAAATATCGTATGGTACTTCCTGAAATTTTTTCAGGGTCAACCAATTCTCTCTGGTACAGTGACTTTGTGTGTTCCCTCCATCTTCTTTTGGTGCTTTCGGGGTCATTCAGTATACTTCCCAGAGCATTTTTATGGGAGAAAATTACTCACCCTTCTCCCTGGGAGCTTCTGGTGGGTTCAAACTGCTACAACTCACTGTGGACTATGGCACCAGAGTTATCCTAGCCTCCATTCAGCAGCCATAGACATCTTTCGTACAACATAGATCAGATCCCATCATTCCCATACTTGACCTCCTATGGCTTCCTCTTGGACTGAGAAGTCCAGCCCGGCCATTTTCCATCTTTACAGAACCCTGCTTATTGTGCTCACTGCAGTCCACTCACCCCGACTCCTTTTCTAGTCCACAGAGCACCTGGATATCCCCTCCTTCAAGGCCTTGCTGATGTTCTTCCTCTCCTTGACATCTCCTGGTCCTAGGCTTCCCTGGCTGACCCCTACTCATCTTTTAGGTCACAGTTTAGATATCATGCCATCTGAAGTTGACCTCCCCCTTCCTGTGCTGATTTTAGGCCCCTTACCTTCACAGCTCCTGTTATCACTTGCTTTCAAGTCGGTTCTTGTTCGTCTCTGACCAGTACCACCTAAACGCATTAATTAGTTGGTATGGTTGCTTCATGGCCATCTTCCACTGGACTGGGAGGTGCATGAAGGCGGGGGTATGCCCACCTTGTTCTTCCCTGTATCTCCCATGACCAAACACAGAGTCTGACATGTGTGGCATGTTCAGTGACTACTGAATGAATGGATGGGCCATCCCAGCTAAGAAGGAGGAGGGGTAGCGTGAGAATTAAGAAGAGCAGTGGGAGAAGTGATGAGATACAAGAAGAGGTGGCAAGTTCTTCAACATGGAAGGAGGCTTCTGGAGAAACTTGGGTCTAAAGGGAGTCCTGGGAGCCTGGAGTGGCTGAAGTTGCTATGGAGACACACTTCAGGTTTTGTTGCTCTCTGATTCAATGCTCCTCATCCCCTCACCTTTGAGTCAAAGCCTGTTAGACTCTCCACCACCAGAGAGCCCAACCTGGAGAAAGAGTGAAAGGGAAGTGGGGCTGTTCACACTGAAGTCCCCGTAAGGTTAAAGAGAAGACAAGTACAAGAGGTGTTTAATCCTAGATGACTTGCATGTCCCTGAGTCCTTGCTGATATGGGTCCGGTGTCCACAGTGAGGAGAGAAGGGTGATCCCCAAATCTCTGTAAATTTGATGAAGCCATTTTCCTATCACAGAGCTCTGATGGGCCAGTGCTAAGGAATTGTGATGTCAACCCAAAGGTACATGGTTTGAATCCACCAAATGCTCCTTGGGAAAGAAATGGGCAATTTCCTCCTGTGTGATTTATTGTCCCTAAAAACCTGCTGGAGGGTCAATTCTGACTCGACAATACCCACCGCCAATATTTGACTACCAGCTTCACCGTCCAGAATTTTCAGAGAGGAAGAAATAATGCAAGATGGAATTCAGAAAATAAATAAACCAAGAGTGAAGTGGCTTGTTCCTTTTAGGAAAAGAAGTAGAGGGAGTATAGCGCAATGAGCTGAGCTTTGGACCAGAGTTTGAGCCTGGGTCCTGCCTCTGCATCCTCTTGTCCCCGGGTGTCGTGGGACACTAGTTCTGTCTAAGAATGTCTACCATTCCCGGTGATAACAGAAGTGAAGCACTTGGCACTCTGACACAGAGAAGAGACGAGCCCAGTGTCAACAAGCAGGGACTGCATGTGGGAGAGTGTGTGTGTGTGTGTGTGAGAGAGAGAGAGAGAGAGAATGAATGAATGAATGAGAATGTGTGTGTGTGTGTAGGGATAACTTCCTGGCTGAGAGCTGTGCAGTCACACAGAAGGGCCCTGTGATTGGTTCAGAGCTCTGCTACTACCTTGAAATTCTTCAGTTTTGAACAAGGAATGCTACATTTCTTTCCTTTTACACTGGGTCCTACAAATTATGCAGGGGGGAGGGGGTTGTGTCTGTCTGTCTGTGAGAAAGAGAGAGAAAAGTGTGTCTGTGGGTGCTCAATGAAGAATTGATATTAACTGATGTCAACTGATAACAAAAACACCTCAGCCTATACTTGCCCCAGGATCCAGAGCCAATCCCACAGGCCAACAAGCTGAGACTTCTCCAAACAATACACCAACAATACTCTCCATTCCAAGCACCGACAACAAAAACAACCCCTCCTATCCTTCAGGCTGTTACCCACACACCCCCACACCCACAACACCTAGCCCCACCAGGTGTGGACTCCCTATGGATTTTCCCAACGTTCCTTCCTCCTCCTAAGCTCCTCAACTAGCCTGGGAGGGTGCTTGTGGGTAATTTCCATGCATTGGGCACGCGATCTACTTGTACCTATAATGCTTTGTACACAGCTCTGTGTTGGATGCTACACCACCCTGCACATAGCTTGAACAATGTGTTTACCTCCCTGCCCTCCCTGTCCAGATGGCTGGCCCCTGGAGGACAGGAGCTGGGCCCTCTTCATGTCTCTAAGGTCGAGCACGGTGGGGTGAACACAATGATTGCTTCTGAAAGTCACTTGGATGGCAGGGATGGTTCCCTAGGGAGCTCTGGTTGCACAGTTCATACGGAGTTAAGCTGCTAACCCAAAGGCCATGTTGTTGTTGTTGTTGTTATGTGTCATCAAGTTGCCTGAGACCCACAGCGACCCTATGTGCAACATCTCTGAACCCTGTCCTGTACTGAGACAATCTCACTGACTCTGACACACCAATCCTCATTGTCCCTGTTACTGTACAAAACATCTCATTCGGGGTCTTCCTCTCCTGCATCCTTCCAAGCATGGTGTCCTTCTCCAAGGATGGGTCTCTCCTGGCCACATGCCAGGAAACAGAGCTTCAAATTCCTGGCCTCCAAGAAGAAACTTGGTTTCACTCTCTTCAAAGACAGACTGAATGCCGTACAACTCTGGAAGTTCAAACCAGAAAAAGAAAGATGTACAATCTCCTCCCATACAATGAATGATCTTGGAAACCCACTGGAGGGTTAACTCTGAGTTGGTTCCAACTTGACAGTAATAGAGTTTTAGTTTGTTGGGGCTTTTTGCTTGGTTTTTGGATTTTTTGCCAGTGGGAGGTTGGTAGGTTTTGTGGTTCAGTGATAGAATTCTTGTCTTTCATGCAGGAGACCTGGCTTCAATTCCCAGTCAATACATCTCATGAACAGCTACCATTTGAAACAGAGATTTGTGTGTTATTGCTGTGTTGTTAGGTGCCATTGAGTCAAGTATGACTCATAGCGACCCGACAAACAAAAGATCTGAAACCTGTTTTATCCTGTGCCATCCTGACATTTCCTGACACACAAGAGCCCATTGCAGCAGTCACCATGTCAGTCCACCGGTTGAGGGTTTTCCTCTCCTTTGCTGACCCTCCACCCTTCCCAGCATCATGTCCCTCTCCAAGGAACAGCCCCTCCTAGCAACATGCCCAAAGTACATGAGGCAAAACCTCATCATTCTTGCCTCCAAAGAGCACTCCAGCTGCACCCTCTCTAAAACGTATCTGTTTGTTCTCTTGGTTGTCCATGGGATGTTCAGTGCTCTTCTCTGAAACCATAGCTCAAAGGTGTCAATTCTTTTTCTGTCATCCTTATTCATTGTCCAGCTCTCAGATGGATAGCAAATAATCAGAAAGACAAGTAATTGGAAAGTGTATTATTATGATATTGAAAATGTTTCAGGGGTGTTTCCAGCCCAAGACAGACTAGGAAGAAAGGCCTGGCCTCCTACTGTCAAAACCAGGCAATGAAGCTCATGGAGATGGCAAATACATGGGACAGACTCTTGCCCTATTTTCACTTCCAAGGAACATCCAGGCTGCACTTCTTCCGAGACAGACTTATTGGTTCTTTTGGCAGTCTATATAGTCACTCTGTTAGCCAACACCACAATCCAAAGGCATTATATTGCTTTAGGGCTTTGCTGTCCAATATTATTTTTTAGCTTTGTCCAATACTTTAGATGCTTTGGGTGGCACTGTGGTCAAGGCACTTAGATGCTAACCAAAAGTTTGGTGTTTGAACCCACTAGATAGATGCTCAATGAAGAAGGTGAGACAATTTGCTTCCTGCAGGGTCAGTACGAGCTACTTTTTCCTTTTTAATGTGGCTGTAAGAAATTGTAAGTTACATATGTCTAGCATCACAGCTTTCCTCATTCCATGCTGATTCTGGCACCTGGATTTTCCAAGGGCTATTTGCTCAAGTGGAATAATCTTTCCCCACCAGCTAACATGGGCATGTGGCACAAGCTTGATCAATCAGAGAAGGCCTCATTGATTGGTTCAAAATGACATATGCAACAAGGACGTGAAAGGATGATGTAATAATAGACATGAATTTGTGGTAATTAATTCTACAAAATACAATGTATATGAATGAGTCTGTGAAGCACATGTAAATGAAAGTCTGTATAAAACACAATGTACAGAAATGGCATATGATCCAAGCCAGGTCAGGCGACGAATGAGACTCCATCTGTTTGAAAGGTTGTAAATGAGTTAATGGTTTCTTTTTGCAGGGGGCAAGCAGCCTGTAAAGGATAAGAGGGAAGCCTTGCAAGGCAAGTGGGCATCTTGCCCTCGTGAGAGATCAGTCCTCCAGAGGAGGAGGAAAAGAAGATGGAGAAAATGAGAACCAAGAGGAAGTTGAAGACAGATCCCATCCCTGGACTTCTCAGTCACATTAGCCAAAAAAGAAACGTTTTTGCTAAACAGTTTTAGCTGGAATTCTATTCTCTGAGATCTTGCATATCATACAGACTATCACATAACACTAGCTCAGGGGTCATATTTAAAGATGGCCTGGTTGCCCTAGCCTTCCCATAATACCAGTGGAACCTGTGTTTCCTTTTGCCCTGACTTACCATTCTCTTGTGACCCCCTTTGATCTCTACCCACTCATCTACTAGAACAACATGCCGTGCCATGAACAGCCCCACTTTCTTCTCTTCCAGCATTTCACATGCCATTCCCTTAACTTGGTAAGTCCCCTTCTCACCTCACCCCTAGACGTCTCCCTAATAGAACCTGTTAAACTCCTCATTTTTTAACCCTTAGTGGTTCTTGTTAAAGTCACTACTGACCTTCATGTTGCTAAATCAAATGGTCATTTCCTGTCCAGCTCTTCATGCATCAAAGCATTCCACACAATTGACCACTTCCTTCCAGAAACCTTTCTTTCCTCTTAGCGTCCATGATACTTTATTTCATTCCTGTTGGAGGCTAGGATTATGAAGCTCTGTCTCACTTACTTTGGGCACGTGGCTAGGAGAGATGAGTCCTTGGAGAAGGAGATTATGCTCGGAAGGGTGGAGAGACAGGACAGGAAAGGAAGACCTGGATGAGATGTATTGACACAGTAACTGGGGTAATGAGGCTTGGTGTGTTGGAATTAGTGAGACTGGTTCAGGACAGGGCAGGGTTCAGAGCTACTGTACATAGGGTCGCTATGGGTTGTAGATGACTTGATGGTACCTACAACAAGTCACTGACCACCCTTATCAATCTCTTTTCACTCATTCGTTTACTCATCAACAAATATATGCTAGGAGCCTACTACATGCTAAGACATTCTGGTGGTGCTTATTACTTGACTATCAACTGAAAGGCCATCAGTTCAAACTCACCAGTGACTATAGCCTTGGAAAATATTTGAGGCAGTTCTACTTTACTATAGGGTTTCTAAGAGTCAGAATAAACTCAACAGCAAAATTTCACTGTGTACTAAGCCCCATGGTGGACGCTAGGAAGTCAATAGAATAAAGTTCTTGGCTTTGTAGAGCATATATGGTAGGATGAGTTTCATTCATTATATTTTCCACCTCTGCTCATCTACTTAATGCTGGCATGTGCTGAAACTCACTGAAGATCCCTTCTTTGTCTTCTTATCCAGTCTCACAACTAAATTCCATGTACCATGACTCCCCAGTGTCTAGTCTAGCCTGAGCCTCCAGCTATAACCCCTGAAATCCAGACTCATTGACCTAACTTCCAACTTGACATAACCACTTGGATATCTACAAACTATCTCACATGAAACATGTTCAAAACAGAAATATTGATTCCCCTACTCACAGCTTAAACCAGTTTCTCCACCTGTCACTCTCCATCTCTGTAAATGGCGCCGTCATCCACCCGGTTACTCGGGCTCAGCACCAAGGAGTCATCCTGATTCCTATCTTCTCCGCTCTCCCCAAATGCCATTCATCAGCAATTTCTGTCAGCTCTCCCTCCAAAATGCTCCCTGGAACTGCCCACTTTTCTCTATTCCCCCAACTACAACCCTAGCCCAAGCCAACAATATCTCTCCTTGGCCTGTTGTTGTTGTCAGATGCCATCAAGTTGAGTACAACTCCTTGATCAGCAGTCAACTCCTAACAGCCTTTCCTGTTTCAACACATTCCATCGCCCCATCCCTTATCCACACTGTAGCGAAAGCATCACGCCCTCCGTGAGAAAAGATATTTGCAATATTTTCAAAATACAATGGCTTAGTAACTCAAATACAAAAATAATCACCAGAAATCAATTGGTAAAATGACAACCTTGCAGGAAAATGGGCAAGAGATATGAGAGAAAATTCATGAGAGAGAAACTCAAAGGGCCAATAAATATAAAATTACATGTTGAACCTTACTGGTAATCAGGGAAACGCAAATTAAAACTAGTTACAATTTTACTCCAAAACACTGTCAACATTTTAAAAGGCTAACAATATCACATTTTGGCAAGGACATAAAGACATGAAAACTTTCAGATGCTGCTAGTAGGAATGCAAATTAGTAAGACAGCTTTTCAGAGCCATCTGGCAACCTCTCGTAATGTTCAAAGCCATCACATTCTTCAGTTTATTAATCTTCCAGTTCAGAATCATTTGTAATGAAATGGTGAAAAACAGGATACAACATGCATTTCTAGGACAAAAAAAAAAAGACGAAACTATAATGTCATTCTACATGCTGTTGTTAAGTATCACCAAATTGTCTACATCATAGTGACCCTATGAACAATACATCAAAATCTTATTCTATCCCTGTACCATCACATGCTCAAGGCCATTGTCATAGTCATTGCGTCAGTTCACCTCCCTGAGGGTGTTCCTCTCTTTCACTGACCCTCTACTTTTTCCAACATGATATCTTTTTCAAGGACCAGCCTCTCATAACAACATGTTCAACGCATGTGAAATAAAGTTTCACCATCTTTGTGTTCATGGAACACTCTGGTTGCGTTTCCTTCAAGACAGATTTGTTTGTCCTTTTGGTAGTCTGTGGTTTGTTCAATAGTCTTTGCAACATCACAATTCAAAAACATCAATTCTTCAGGATTCGTTATTCACTGTCCAACTTTTAAATGTATAGGAGATAAGTGGAAATACCATGGTTTGGTTAAGACTCAGTTTAGTCTTGACAATTACACCCTTGTTTCTAGTACTTTAAAGAGATCCTGGACTGATTTACCCAATGCAACATGTATTTTTTTTTATTGCTATTATCATGGACTGTCAATTGTACTTCTGTCATCCCTATTCATTGTCCAGCTCTCAGATGCATAGCAAGTGATCAGAATAAACATGGCCTAAAACAGATGAATCTTACTCCTCAAATATCATTACTTCTCAAGAATTTGGAGAGATCCCTAACTGCAGACTTTACCAATGCAATACATCTGCTGATTTACTGACTGTTGGTACCAAGGGTCTTAATTGTGGATCCGAGTAAGATGAAGTTGTTGACAGTTTCAAACTCTTCTTCATCCACCATGATGTTGCCTATTGGTCCAGTGATAAGAATCTTCATTTTCTTGACATTGAGATGCTTTACATTTGAGAGCTGAACAATGAATAGAGATTACAGAAGACGAATTGATGCCTTTGAATTGTGGTGTTAGAGAAGAGCGCTGAACATTCCATGGATTGCCAGAAGAACTAATAAATATGTCTTGAGAGGGTGCAGCCAGAGTGCTCTTTGGAGGCAAGGATGATGAGGCTTCACCTCACATACTTTGGGCATGTTGCTGGGAGAGAGGGGCTATTCCCTGGAGAGGGACATAATGCTGGGAAGGGTGGAAGGTCACAAGGGAAAGGAAGACCCTCAACCATGTGGATTGACACTGACTGCTGCAATGGGCTCTAATGTGTAGGGAAGTGTGAATATGGCACAGAATAGGATGGGGTTCAGATTCACTGATCATAAGGTCACTATGAGTTGTACTTGACTCAATCACCCCTAACAACAACAACAACATTATCATGAACAAAAGAGTCGGACAATGAATAAGGATGACTAAAGAAGAATTGATGCCTTTGAACTGTGGTGTTGGAGAGTGCTGAAGATCCCATGGGCTGCCAAAATAACAAACTGATATGTCATGGAGAAGGTGCATGTTGTTAGAAGAGAATATACCTTGGAGAGGGACATCATGCATAGAAAGACAGAGGGTCAGAAAAGGAGAGGAAGACCCTCAATCAGGTGGATTGACACAGTGACTGCAGCGATGGGCTCTTGTGTGTCAGGAAGTGAGAGGATGGTGCAGGATAAGAGAGGGTTCAGATCAGTAGTTCATAGGGTGGCTAGGCATCATACTCTACTCAATTGCACCTAACAACACCACCACCATGGGATAGATTGTGAATCTAAGTAAGATGAAGTCCTTGACAATTTCAATCTTTTCTCCACCTATCATGGTGTTGTATATCAGTCTAGTTGTAAACATTTTTGTTTTCTTGTTGTTGAAGTGTAGTCTGTTTTGAAGGCTTTGATCTGTAAATGCTTCAAGTATTCTTCCTTTTCTGCAAGCAAGTTGTGTCATGTGCGTAACATGTTGTTATTGTGTGCCATCGAGTCAGAACCAGTTCATAGTTGACTGTCTGGAAGGTTTTCCGAGGCAGTAAACCATGTGGGAGGAGATTGCCATCTTTCTCCTGCAGAGCATTTGGTGGATTTGAACGGCATGCCTTTGGGATTGCAATGTAGCTTCTTCCCATGAGGCTACCAGATCTTCTTTGTCATTATAACAAATTATTATAAAAATAATAATTTTACATAGGTAAATCTCTAAAAATTAGTTTAGATATGTAAATAGCTGCCATTGAATGACGCTAACTCATGGAGACCTTATATACAACAGAATGAAACATTGCTCAGTCCCAACCATCCTCATGACTGCTGTCATGTTTGAGACCATTATTACAGCTATTGTAGCAATCTTTGTCACCTAGGGCCTACCTTGCCCTCACTGACCTGCTGCCTTACCAACTATGACATTCTCGTCTAACAATTGATTCCTCCTGATGACCTGCCCTGGACAAAGTTCTATTGGAATCACCAGTTGCCATGGAGTTGATGTCAACTCTTGGTGAACCTATGTGTGCAAAGACAACACTGTGGGGTTTTCAAGGACTGGGTTTTGGAAGAAATCACCAGACCTTCCTTCAGAAGAGCACTGGGGTGCAAGCTAACCTCCAGCTGTTCAGTTAGCCCCGAGCTCATTAACTGTGTGCACCCCCCAGGGACTCCTTTGCTGTGATCAATTACGCTTTCTTGGACTAATTTTTGGAAGCAGATTATCAGACCTTTCTTTCCAGTCTAACCCAGGCTGAAAGCTCCACTGAAATCTGCCCATCAAAGGGGACCCTGCTGGCCTTTCAAACGTTGTCATGTAACTCCCAGCATCACATCAACACGCAAGCCACCACAGTATAACTACCAACAGACAGGCAATGGATTTTCACTTAACCCTACATCTCCCAAACACAGTTAGATGAAAAAAATGCAGGCCACAGACAGGTAGAGAATTTTCATTTATGCAAATTCAAAACTCCAAACTTGAAAGAGAAATGGGTTCCCATCCCCATGAGAGTGAACTCCTCACTCCCTGGCCTGGCCTCCAAGGCCTGTGAGAGCTGGCCCTTGCTCACCGCTCTAACTCCATCTCATGCCGATGCCACATCCTTCACTGTTTTCAGGCTTCACTGGCCTCTTCCCTAATGTTTCTCAAGCATAGATGTTACCATCCAACTCAGGGCCTTTCTGTTACCCATTATCTCTGCCTGGCACTCAGATTTCATCTAAAGCAGCCTCCTCAATTCTTGTGCTTCTCCATTTATTTGCTCATTTGTTTGCACCCATATACTGGGCAGCAAACTTTCTCTTGCTCAGTGGTATACCCCTGTGACTACTGATGCCCCTGAATTCCCAGACTAAGAAACATCTCCTGATGCTACCTTTCTACGGCATTCTACTTGGCACTCTGACCATCGGTCCAGATATAACACAGAGATTCTTAATCTGAGGGTTTCAAGTGGGTGTCAGGAGAATATGTAAACATCCCAAATGCAAATGTTCATATCAATGCCCTCATTATAGAGTCCCCGGGTGGTCCAAATGCATAATGTGCTCCACTGCTAAGTGAAACATTGGAGGTTGGAGTCCGTTTGACTGTGTGGATCATGACATGTTAGGGCTGACATTGAGAAGAATGAGAATCCCAAAACACTATTTGTGCTCACATAAACCCCACACCTAGACCAAGAAGCTATTGTGGAAACAGAACAACAGAATACGACAAGGTTTAAAATGAAGGTGAACTACAAGGTGGGTACCAGCGTTTTATCCTTTCTCCATACCTATTCAGTGTATATGTTCAGTAAATTATTCAAGAAGCTGGGCTCTCTGAAGAAGAATGCGGAGACTCATTAATAACCTTTGTTATGCTGATGACACAAACTTGCTTGCTGAAAGTGAGGAGGACTTGAAGCACTTGCTGTAAAAGATCAAACACTACAGCCTTCAATATGGATTGTATCTCAACAACAGGATAACAAAAATCCTTCCTACTGGACTGATAAACAACATCATGATAGTTGGAGAAAAAAATGAATCTGTCAACAACTTCATCTTACTTGGATCCACAATCAATCTACTTGACACCAGCAGTTAAGAGATCAAGAGGCCTATTGTACTGGGAAAGTCTGTAGTCAGGGACCTCTCCACATTATTGAGGAGTGATGATGTCAGTTTGAGGACTAAGGTGCACCTGATTAAGGCCATGGTCTGTTCAGTCACTTGCTAAGCCTCTGAGAGCTGGACAATGAATAAGGATGACAGAAGAATTGGTGTCTTTGAACTGTGCTGTTGGAGAAGAGTACTGAAGATCCCAAGATTGCCAAAAGAACAAACAGATATGTGTTGGAGAAGATGCAGCCAGAATACTACTCGGAGCCAAGGATGATGAAGCTTCCTCTCACATATTATGGGCATGTTGCTAGGAAAAGTTTTTCCTTGGAGGGAGACATCATGCTTGCAAAGGTGGAGGGATGGTGAAGGATGGGGAGACCCTCAACCAAGTGGACTGACACAGTGACTGAAGCAATGACCTTGAGTGTGTCAGAAATTGTGAGGACGGTACAGAATAGGACAGGGTCTAGATCTATTGCTCAGAGGGTTGTTGTGAGTCACACTTGACTTAATGGCACCTAACAACAACAACAAAGGCACCTCACAAGAAAGGCCTTCTTCTCAAAAATTAACTATTGAAAAAAAATCCCATAGACCACAGTTCCACTCTGACACACATGAGTGGTCATAAGTCAGCTGATTCAATGTTGAGAGAGAGAGAGAGTGTGCGTGTGTTAATGATATTTTAAGAGAAGAGGGTCCATAGTTTAACCACATTCTTCAAGGGGTCTATGTTACAACCCACTAAATTTTAGTAACACTTATCTATTTCAGTTGGGTTCTAAATCGACCAGGCTGTATGCCAGGTAAGGGCAGGAAATGAAAAGTCAAGTCCAGGACCCCATGGGGAGACCCTAGCGCGGGACCTGGCTCCTGATGGGGGCTGAGGAAACCCTGAATGGATGCATGTAGTACGCTTTTGGAGCCTGAGCACCAGGGCCATACTAATTCTCCGACCCCTTGGTAGCCTGAGACATCAGGAGCAGGAAGGAAGAGAACAGAAAGCTGGCTTCAGAGCAAGGAAGGCCCTAGTGCTGGTTTCCCTGAGACCCGCAGGCCCTCCCTTTGCTAATGTGGACCATTTTACATGGCTTTCAGTTCCAGCCCGTAAACTGCTGTACCCACCTGTGACAAGCCTGCCTCCTCATCCCTCTGCCTCACTCCAGCAGGAAGGGTGAAGGTGTGGCCACTTCATGCTGCTGGGCCAATGTGGTAGAAGCGGTGTTGCAGCTAAGATCAATGCAATTGCCAAGCTCAGGTGGCCCCATGGAAACCCCACAACAAGGCACCAAAACACAGACCAAACCCTTCCCAAGAAACTCAAGGGGCGAGAAGAGGTGCCTCCTTCACTGGTGACTTAGGAATCTAGAAATTCCGGTGGGGCCAATGGGGCAAAGGGTGCAGGACACCCAGTGTGATTCCATATAAAGGAATCCCAAGCTCCACCATGGGTCTCCTTTTGTCATGTGGCCAGAGTCTTTCATCAAAGCCACAGAATCCTACCCTTGCCCTTCAGGGTGAGGCCCTGGACTGTAGAGGAATCTCCCATCCATCCTACAGGGGAAGTGGTCCCCTGGGTTTTGTGCTTGCTCTCAAATTGCATATATTTCTTTATCTAGAAGTTACAGGCAAACCATACTACAAAACACATTATTAAAATGCATGTATACAAGTTAAATGCATGCATAAATAAAGAAAACTTCAAAAATACATGTGTGTGTGT
>NW_006399778.1:14203176-14214515 GCF_000299155.1 Elephantulus edwardii | reverse complement strand
ATCTGAATGTTCAGATTTAGAGGAGTATCTGGCAGACAGCAATTTGTGGAGCAGTTAAAGATAAATCCCTTATTGTGGGGGTAAGCATTAGTTAAAGTGTTGACCCCCCTCTTAGCCCAGTGTCTTGACCCACTTACTTCCCAGCTCCATCCTCCACCAGGATAACCCTTCTCATCTACCAAGTCCCTTCAGAAAATATCTTCAATGGAACTCAACGTTACACAACAACAATTGTGATTTTAACAAAAGTTTACAGAAAAATCGGATTTTCATTCACTCATTCATTCACTATTGCACATTTTTCTCCCACTCCCCTTCCCCTCCCTGGTTCACTTTTCTTAAAAAAATTCATTCATTGCATAATTTTCTCCCTCCCTCCTCCCCTTCCCCAGTCTACTTTGCAATGTGCTTTTTATTCTGGGATACTGTCATCTACATAATGTCTAACCGTATATTCTTTTTAAGAGTTCTTCATATGTTCCAACAGTGTTGATCATCATTCATTCATTCATTTATTTTTATTTTGATACCTAAGTCCATTTATTTGGAATTTTAAAAATACTGATAGAGCTTATAACATCTGAAGTTATAATTAAGATATATAATTTGTCCATATTCAAACAAGATTCTAAAATTAATTTTCCCCCAACAATGTATTGCTTCTAATTGCATAAGGGCATTGATTAAATCTTTCCTATTTTTGTTGTTGTTTTGGTTGGTTTTTTTAATTAATTTCAGTGAACATTTATAGAGATTTTGGATTTCCATTCATTCATTGTTGCACTTTTCTCCCCTATTATTTATTATTTTTAGAAATTTTTTTATTAAGGAGCTTTGATCAAGTAGTTCACAGAAGGTGTTCTGCTAACTCAATAGGCCAAGCCTCTCTGCTTGGTCAAATTCAGCAGCAGCTCCAAGGAAGAAAGATGGATAATCATCTTCTGTGCAATTTACAGCCTCAGAAACTCAATGAAAGGTGAGCTGTGAGTTGGTTCTGACTCCAAAGCACATAACATACATACATATACACATACACATACGGGAAGTTCTGGTGGCTTAGTGGTAAGGAGTAGCTACACTGTCATCCATGGGAAATTCAGTACTGTTCTTTTAATACTACATCTCAAAAGCATCATTCTTCTGTCATCCTTATTCATTGTCTAGCTCACAAATGCCTAGCAAGTGATTGACAAGACCATGGATTAAATCAAGCACACCTTAGTCTTCAAACTGACATCATTGCTCCTCAGTAATTTGGAGAGGTTCCTGACAACAGACTTTCCCAAAGTAATACATTTCCTGATCTCCTGGCTGCTGTTCCCAAGAGTATTGATTATGGATCCAAATAAGATTAAATAATTGACTATTTTAATCTTTTCTCCATCTATCACAAAGTTTGTTATCAGTACAGTGGTGAAGATTATAATTCTTATCCTTTTGCAGCAAGCACTTCAAGCCCTCCTCACTTTCAGCAAGTCATCGGCATAATGTAGGTTGTTGATGAGTCTTTCTCCAATCTTGATGTCACATTCTTCTTTCTAGAATACAGCTTCTCAAGTGATTTGTTCAGCATACAGATTGAATAGATATGAAAGATACAACCCCCATGAACACTTTTCCTGATTTTAAACCATACAGTGTTCCTTGCTCAGTTTGGACAACAGCTTCTTGATCTAGATATAGGTTACATGTGAGCATAATAAAATGTTCTAGGATTCCCTTTCTTAATGTCAGCCATAATTTGTTATGTGATCCACACAAATGCCTTTGCACAGTCAATATTCTGGTATTCTCTGCTTTCAGCCAGGATCTGGTTGACATTAGCAATGATATCGCTGATGCCACAACCTCTTCTAAATCCTACTTGAACTTCTGGTGCACAGCCTCTTGTACTAAACCCAGCCTGAGCTTCTGGAAATTCTGTCAATACACTGTTCTAGCTGGTTTTGTATAATCTTCAGTAATATTTTGCTTGCATGTGGCATTAAGGATATTGTTTGATAATTTCAACATTCTGTTAGATTGCCCTTCTTGGGAATGGAGACAAATGTGGATCTCTTTCAGTCAGTTGGCCAAAGCAGCTGTGCTCCAGATTTCCTGGCATAGACTGGTGAATGCATTGAGGACTGCATCTGTTAGTTTAAACATGTTAATTGATATCAATTCCTTGGCTCTTCTTCATATGGCATGTGATTTACTGCCTCTGAAAAGGCACTGACACACACAAGAGTGAGCTCTGTTGGCTCAGTAAGAAGGAGTTGTGCTTCCACCCTCAGTCATGTGGTTTGAATCCACCAGCTGGTACATAGGAGAAAGATGGGTAAATCCACTCTGAATTGGGTCTCACTCAACAGTACATTATAGATAGATGTATTTTCAAAAGATGAATTGCACGGGGAAAATCTGTTGTCAGGGATCTCTCCAGAGTACTGAAAAACAACAATGTCAGTCTAGAGACTAAGGTGTGCCTAATTGATGGTCTTAGCACTTGCTATGCATTGGAGAGCTGGACAATAACTAAAGGTGATAGAAGAAGAATTGATGTCTTTGAGTTATGGTGCCAGAGAAGAGTGTTGAACATACCATGGAACGCCAAGAAAACAACTAAGTCTGTCTTGGAGAGGGTGAAACCAACTTTCTCCTTGGAGGCTAGGATTTTTGAAGCTTGGTCACACATACTTTGGGCATGTGGCCAGGAGGGACTTGTCCTTGGAGAAGGACATCATGCTTGGAAGGGTGGAGGGACAGCACAGGAGAGAAAGACCCCAGGTGAGATGGATTGACACAGTAACTGGAGTAATGAGGGGAGGGTGGGAATTAGTGAGACTGGCTCAGGATAGGACATGCTTCAGAGCTGCTGTACATAGGGTCGCTATGAGTCGCTGGTGAATCAATGGCACGTAATGACAACAATAACATATATTTTCAACTTAGTCACATTTCTCTAAAAAATTGAAAATTAAGTCCATGGTGGCTGAGTACCATGAAGAATGTTTCATAATAACAACATTCCAAAACCAAACTTAATCCCCTGATATCAAGTCGCTTTCAACTCATGGTGACCCTCCAATGGGCTTTGTAAGGCTATGAACTCGGGGGCCTTTTTCCACCTCTGCGTCTGAGAGAGATCCCTGTCTCCTACTTGGAGATGTATCTTTCCTATTAATCTTTTCACTCACAAATTAAAACAACTCAAAAAACAAAAACCAAGGCTATGAATCTTTATGGGAAGAGACTGTCCCGTCTTTTTCCACTGAGTGGCTCATGGATTCAAACCACCAACTTTCAGTTAGCAGACTAACAAATAATGCACTATTAATAACAATACCTACAACCATTTAGTGTGTCAAGAGGAGCGGTGCTGCCAACCCAAAGGCACACGGTTTGAATCCAGTAGCTGCTCCATGGGAGAAAGATGGGCAATCTCCTCCCATGCAATTTACTGCCTCTGAAAACCCACTGAAGGGTGATCCATAAGCCATTTGACTTAACGACACATAACAACCATTTGTTAGTTCTTATGCTGCAATATATACTCCCCACCCCCAATAATATCCTCATAAGCCCCATTTGACAGAAGAAGAAATTGAGACAGGGAAAATTAAGGGATTTTCCCAAGGTTCCTAGGTCAATAAATAGCAGAGCTAAAATTCCAATAGCTAAAATTCCTCGTTCCTGTAACCTCAACCGCCACACAACAGCTGCCACCTTGTATAAGAAGCCTATACTCTGACACATAGGCTCCGCCCAATGACCTTCAATCTTCATGGTGACCCTGGCATGGGAATCACCATTACTTTCCCCATGCTCCAGGTGAAGAAACAGGCTCAGAGAGGCTAAGTAATCTACTCAGGTTCACAAAGCAAGTAAGGGGCAGAAATCCATGCCTATCTGACTCCAACATGCTCTTTCTTCTTTACCCCTGCCTAGAACGGTTTACTCTGTGACAGATGGGACCATTTGGCATCACTAAGCCTTTCCTCACCCCAAGATCTGAGTTCAGTGAAGCCCCTTTCTTGAATGAATTGCTCAACATAAATCCAAACGAAACCAATGAGCTGCTTTCAAGTCAATTCCAACTCACAGCGACCCAGTGTGTGTCAGAATAGAACTGTAGTCCACAGGAGCTTTCAATGGCTGCTTTTTTGGAAGCTGATTGCCAGATTTTTTTTTTTTTTGAGGTATCCCTGAATGGAATCAAACATCCAACCCTTTGGTAAAGAGTGTGTAAAGCATTTGCACCACCCATGGATTCCTTTAAAACTAGTCCTAAAACAAAGACTGGCAAATAGTCTGAGCTTGATGAATAGATGTATGAATGAATGATTTCTCCTGACTATCTTCTCTCCTTTTAGAGAATGGTTCCAATTTCTGCTGAGAGAGGTAGATTATGTGCCTCCCAGACATTATACCATGGGTGCTGGAAGACCCTTGAACCAGGCAGGGGGAGGGAGGCAGCAGGTAGGACGTGAGCTTTACCACGTGTTTCTGTACAGCTGGTCCTGTTGCCTAGTTGATACCTTTGAGCTGTGGTGGTGAAGAGTACAAGTGGTGAGTAGTCCATGGACTATCAAAAGAACAGATATGTCTTGGAGAAGGTGCAGCCAGGACTCTCATTGAAAGTGAGGATGATAAAGCTTTGTGCCACATACTTTGGGCATGTTGTTAGGAGTGGGGTCAGTCTTGGGAAAGGACCTCATGCTTGGAAGGGTGGAGGGTCAGCAAAAGGGAAGAAGATCCTCAATGAGATGGATGGAGGTGGTGACTATAACAATGGCTCAAGTACATCAAGTGCTCCAACATGCTCTTTCTTCTTAACCTCTGCCTAGGACGGTTTACTCTGTGAGGGATGGGACCATTTGGCATCACTAAGCCTTTCCCCACCC
Organism: Elephantulus edwardii; assembly: GCF_000299155.1. Lineage (NCBI taxonomy): Eukaryota > Metazoa > Chordata > Mammalia > Macroscelidea > Macroscelididae > Elephantulus > Elephantulus edwardii. The sequence goes on along the minus strand of NW_006399778.1, from coordinate 14,209,629 downwards.
CAAGACCTAAGTTAGGACAGTGTTCGGATCCATTGTTCACAGGGTCACTATGAGGTGTACTGAACTCGATGGCACATAAGACAACAACCTCCATTAGTCCACAGAGCATAGCTGTACATGTCCTTGTGGATACTTCATCATGGCCACACTCTTCAAACTGAGAAGCCTGCAGCACAGAAAGGGGAGTGACTTGCCAGGGGTCACACAGGAAACAGGTGACATGGGAGTGGGGGAATTTTACAACTCCCTCTTCTCAATTCAAACACCTCGCCCTTAGCCCCATAGCCTGGCTCTGTGGACTGGGATCTGTCCATGAGCAGCTCCAGTTTAGGGACAGGGTGTTGTTCCAGATCCACAGACCGACAGGTCAGGAGGTTGCAGAAGCTGCAGGCTGGTCCTCATCTGAGGGAAATGGAAACAAAGACATTCCAAGGAATGTGCTCAGAGATCCTGGTCAGACAGCGCAATCAAGCCCAGAGAACTTGGAAAGTTGCAGGTGTGCCCTCAGATTCCAGAGCCAGGTAGGACCAGAGGCGTCACTCAGGGTTGGCACAATAGGTACCAGTCAAGTCAGAGGTAGCTCTGGAGCCTGGGGAGCAGAGTCAGCAACGGGCTGTGCCTCCGCCCTCTTACCTGTTCCTCTTCGTGGGGTACAGTATTATTGGAGGAATTGGTATGAGACAATGGCTAGGAAGGCAGAACTCCCCAGAGCAGACACGGTGCTGCAGTGCCCCGCCCCCACTTCCAGCCCAGCCAGGCTCTGTCCAAACAGCCAAGTACAAAGGCTCTCTCAAGCAGGCAGACAATTCAGTCCTTTCAAGCCAGGGGCAGCCAGGCTGGCATTCCCTGCACCTCTCTTGCTCTCTGGTTCCTGTAAGTGAATCATTTGGAATGAATGACCCTGGGAACAATTAACAAGGAGCAGGTTTGGGTTCTTCTCAAGCAGACAGAAAGCTGATTCTAGGAACTTTAGTGCCACTGCTGCTGCTGAAGATTGATGCAATAGATGCCTTAGGGTCACAGATGCACACGGTGTGTGTCATAGAATTGTCACTGACTGTGGTCATCAGAACCATTGACGGTTAGGGTCACAGTATCACTGGCTGCTTGAAAGCCACAGACTGTTCTAATCACAGAGCCACAGAAAGTCAGTGTCCTGACACTACCAATTATGAGAATCCTAGAATCATTGGCTCAGAGAGCCAGAGAGACTTGCAGAACCATGAAGCCATCGGTCAGCTGTTTAGGAAAAAAGAGCTCAGAGGCCATGTTGTCTGAGGCTTCCCTTTGCAGCTAAGGCAACCAGGTAAGCTGACCAAGATCACAAAGCTGTTCAGTGGCAGATTCTGGGCTTGGGCGCAGACGTAGTTCAATGTTCTACTTCAGAAGGTGGGGTAGGGTAACAGCTTGAGCTCCTGGACACCCAGTCCAGGGCCCTGCCCCTTAGGGATTTACTCTCACCCACCTCTGGGGAATCATCTGACGCTATTAGGGCACCTGTGGTCAAGCCCTTCCATTGTGTTACAATCTTGGGCTTTGTGAGTTCTAATGTCAGAATGAGGTGTTTGGCTAGTCTCGACAGGCCTGGATTCTTTTAAGCAATCTTCCAGGTCTCCTGCCTAATAAGGGAGAATCCTATACCCATGTGATTTTACCTGGGAGTTTGCCTACTGATGATCACACAGGAGTGAGATCCAGTCCTCCTAGGCTTCAATCTAGGATGCCCAGTCACTTCAGTTCACTGACAAGCCATACAAAGAAATAAAATCCAATTTACCAAGGACATTTTACTTGCCACATTCAGAGAAGTTACTTCTTTCACATTTCATCTATTAGGAGAATCATGTATATATGTAATTATAAGTCACGGCAGTGTCATGGCGATATACACAGAAGAGAAAGACATTAAGAAAGGCTTAGTGAACGAGGGACAACTTAGATAAACCAATGGAAAGCTCTTCTATGTATCAATTCTCAACTTCTGCTTCTGGCTATGATGGAATAACAAGACTGGTCTTACCTTTCCACCCTAAACAACTAGAAACCTGAACAAGTGTATAAAAAAGTGGTTTAAAATTTTGAAAAACAAGCGTGACAGAGTGTGATCCTCCCAGAGAAAGAAAACAAAATGAGAAGAGCCCTGGATTTCTGGCTTTCCAGCTAGACTTGTATTGTTGACCATACAGTTCAGGGAGCATAGTAACCTTACTGAACTAAGGATCTGGAGATTGGCATTCAAGGAGGGTGTTAGGAGTCTTAGAAAGGGAGAGTTCCAGAAAGCAGGAGGTAGGGGTGAGGGAGCAAGGTCTAGAAATCTGCATGAAATTCTCTTGAGTTGTTGAGTACTGAGCTATGCACTAGGTGGGACTCCACAAGACTAGACAAAGAACAACTGAAAGCTACAACCTAAAGAATTCCCAGAGCTCACATAGGACAAAAGATTTTTGAGTTGCAGTTAGCAAGGGTGTTAAGTACTCAATTAGAAATGAACACATTTTTTCTTCTTCTCATTGAGAAATGAACCCAGAACATTCAGGGGAAACTTGATGGAGGTCATACTTTACCAACCAGTAAGGCTGAACCATGCCTAGAGTGAAGACTAGTCCAGACCAGCCTTAGCAAAGCTTACAGTCAAGCCTCAGAGGCATCAAGATGATTTGCAAGAAAACAGCTGCCTGTTAGAACAAAGCCTAAGACATCTTTAAAGGAAGACAACAAACCTGAGACACTAAATGATATAACATCCATAAAATCCAGCATTCAGTCAGAATATGCCACGAGGCAAATAAATGTGACCATTGCCAGAATCAAAACAGTCAGTATAAACAGACATCAGCATGACAGAGCCAATGTTAAATGTATTAAGAGTGGTTATAATTATGCTAAAGCATCTAAGGTAACGATCACAAAAATATAAAACAATCAGGTAGAAAACTTCTGGAGATGAAAAAATATATCCAAAATGAAAAATTCACTCTACAGCATTAGCAATAGATTAGAAATCTTATAGGAAAAGAACATTGACTTTTAAAATATAAGAATTTGTTGTCACTGTCGTTAGGTGTCTTCAAAACAACTACGACTCACAGTCGTCTCCCTGTGAACAACAGAGCCTCGCCTCGCTCTCTCCTGCACCATCCGCATCATCTCTGTCCTGCTCAAGCCCTCGTGGTAGTCACTGCATCAGTCCAGATTGGTGAGAGATTTGTTGAGGTGTAACTATAGAATCTACCTGAACTGAACCACAAGGAGGAGGAAAAATTGGGGGATAAAAATGAACAGAACTGCATGGTCTATGTGATCATATCCTAAGTGTAACTAAAGTTCAGGAAGGAGAAGAGAAAGAAATGGAAAATATATTTGAAGAAATAATAACTTGGAAACTTTTAAATATGCTTACAATTATAAACTGATATGTCTAAGAAGCTCAACAAAGCCCAAACAGGATAACCTCAAAGCTCTGTACCAACCATAGCATGATTAAATTGCTGAAAATTAGTGATAACAAGGAAATCTTTAAAGCAGAAAGACATACTATACATAGAGAGATGGTGCTAAGAATTCAGATTTATCATCAGAAAACCCGTAAGGCAGAAGACAATGGAACACCTTCAAAGAACTGAAGATAAACCTGTCAACCTAGAATTCTATATCTTACAAAGACATACTTTAAATAATGAAGGAGAAAGAAAAACCTTTTCAGACAAACAAAAGCTGAGACAATTTGTCACCAGCAGACCTGCACTACAGGAAATCTTAAAGGAAGTTCTTGAGGTGAAAGGAAAATGATACTGGATAGAAACTAGAATCGACACAAAGCAGAGAGAGAGCCAAAGATGATTAGTATATGAGTAAACATAAAAGTCTTTTTTCCCCATTTTGCAATTTGTTTATGTTCTCTATTTAAAGCAAAAATAATAACGTGGGGGGGGGAGAAGATTGAGCAGCAAGAAAAGTGCAACAATGAATGAATGGAAGTCTGTAAACTTTCATTAAAATTAATTAAAAAAAATAATGTATCACAGAGTTAACACGCAAAAGCAAAATGTGTGACTATAAACAATAAAAGTAGAATTAAAGGGAATGGGACATTTTAAAAATTTTTACTTTCATTGTTGTTGTTATTGTTATGTATCATTAAGTTGGAACCAATTCAGAGCTGACCCTTCCTTGGATTTTTAGAGGCTGTAAATTGCACCGGAGAAGAAAACTCATCTTTCTCCTATGAAGCAGCTTGTAGACTCAAACTTATGCCTTTTGGCTGGCAGCACAACTCCTAGAACAACATTTTTAAAATGTCTTACCTTGTAGAGTTCCAAGTTCACATTAGCCAAAAGGCATTTTGTGGAACAACTGGAAGGGAGAGTGAAGCAGTAGCCTTTTGGAGAAAAAAAAAACAACCACCAAACCCAAACATTGAACGTTGATGGTGGAACTCACACACATTGTTATTTATCTGCTGGGTCACTTTTTTGTTATGAGGCAGCACCTGGGCCCACAGCTCCTGCAGTAGTTTCTGGATCCTCCTTCAGCATCTCTGACCCCTAGTCCAAGTGTGTACTTAGTATCATGATGAGAAAGTCCAGCTTTTCTATAAATTACATCACGGACGTTAACATCCTGGAGGAGGTGAAAGAGGCCACAAGGGCTGCAGTTTGTTTCTAATTTCCCTTCTTCACATTCATCTTCCTTCTCAATTGTCTCCCCTACTGACTTCAGACCAGACTCAAAGAAAACAGTCTTTTATAGACTGTTGTTGTTGGTATGTGCCATCGAGTCAGAACCAACTCATTGCTGACACTATTTTCAAAGGGAGGAGATTGCCCAAATTTCTCCCACAAAGCAGCTAGTAGATTTGACCCACCTGCCTTTGGGTTGGCAGCATGATTCCCTTATCCACTAAATCACCAGCACTCCCTTCAGTTCATATAACTGCATATGGTCAAATTCTATAGTCAAACCTTTAACATGTATTACTCCTTATTGTTCTATTTCTTTGATTGAATCCTTGACTAATAAATGCATGAAATGTCATATTAAGAAGTGGAACCATCTCAGAAACATGTTTGAAGCCTTGAATACTAATAAGTGTAGGCCAGATGAGCTGTTGGAGGATATCTATGACGAAGTCAAAAGGTCATTACAGAGACAAAGAATGAAGGAAAGACCAAAATGAATGTTGGAACAGACTCTGAATATTGCACAAGAATGCCCTTCAGCCAAAGCAAAGGGAAGAAATCAGGACGTTAAAGAGCTGAAGAGAAGATTTCAAAGGACAGCTCAGGAAAACAAAATATTATAATGAAATGTGCAAGGAGCTGGAGTCAGAAAAGCAAAAGGGACGAACTCACTCTCTGTTTCTTAAACTGAAGAAACTGAAGAGCAAATTCAAGCCTCAAGTTGCAATACTTGTAGATGCTATGGACAGAATGTTGAAAAACCAAGGAAACATCTAAAGAAGATGTAAGGAGTACACAGAGTCGATGTACCAAAAAGAATTTTCTGACACTGAAGAATTTAACAAAACAACATGTAATCAAGATGCAATAGTGCAGAGACCTAGGAGTAGAGCCCCAAACCATAAAGTTCATCAGAGACAAACTGGAATCAAGCTTAGATGACCTAGTCTATGGTACAAAGAGACAGCCAAATACAGCCAGAAAGGCTCAGTCTAGAGAGGATAAAATTGATGAATGGGACCTTCTAAAAAATAAATTTACACGCACATCAAAACTTTTTTCCAACAGAGTGAAAAGAAACCCTACTGACTGGGAAAAACATTTGGCAATAATATTTCAGACAAGGGTCTCACATAAAAAATTTATAGACCCTTACAGGGCATCCACAAGAAAAAGAGCACAATTACAAAATGGCCAAAAGACACAGAAAGACTTTTCACAGAGGAGGACATTTGGATAGCCAACAGACACATGAAGAAATGCTCAAAATCACTGGCAATAAGAGAGATGGAAATTAAAACCACAATGAGATACCATCTCACCCCAGTAGCAGTATAAAGTTTAACAGGACAGCAAGTGATAAATGTTGGAGAGGATGTAGCAAGAACTCTTATACACAATTTGGCATTTTCTCATAAAGCTGAACAAAGAAATCCCATATGACCCAGCTATTCCACTGCTTGGAATATACCCCAAGAAAACAAGAACTGAGCCACAAATGGAGACTTGTACGCCAATGTTCATAGCAGCATTATTCACCATTGCAAGAATGTGCAAATAGCCCAGATGTCCAACCACAATTGAATGTATTGAGAAATTATGGTACATTCACATGATGGAATACTGCACAACATGCAGGAGCAACCATTTTGTAAATCACTACCTAACTTGAGAGAGACTGGAGAGCTTTATGCTAAGAGAACTAACTTAGTACCTTAAGGACAAATACTGTATAAGACCATTATTGTAGAACGCGTATGACGATCCAAGGGGG
>NW_006399778.1:14190838-14203076 GCF_000299155.1 Elephantulus edwardii | reverse complement strand
AAGATTTGGTGTGAATAATACTGTATGGGAATTTTATAAGATAATCAGTATAAAATAATTTTATTGTTGTTGTGTACCACAGAGTCAGAACCAACCCATAACTTACCCTCCAGTGGATTTTTAGAGGCAGTTAATCTCAAGGGAAGAGACTGCCCATCCTTCCCTCCATGGAGTAACTAGTGGATTAATTTCCCTTTAAAAAAATTATGCTGATTTATTTAAAAAGTTCAAATACATTGTTTTTCACATCAGATTTTTCCCATTTCCTTCACTCCCTTCCCAAATTGTGCGACCCTATGATTAACAAGAGATCAGCTGGCCCAGCAAAGAGAAAACAATGTGACCAAGACAAAGGTGGGTGACTTTTAGTTCGCGGCCCTCAGAACAGTCTTTCATTGTTTTTGTTCAGACATTCCTCTAGGTCGTATAGCCCTGGTGTACAAGTTGCCGTCCTGCGGTCACTTGTGGTTGCTGTGAGGCTGAACACTGTGACACGGATGTGTCAAATGTGTTAATGTTTGGCTACAATGCGGACTGAGAGTGGGGTGGAGCTCCCCGATTGAACAAGCGTGGAAGGAGGAGTGGCGTCCACTTACATAATAGCTTGCCTCCAGAAACCCTATGAACTTGGAGAAAGGATGAAAGGCACCCAAGCGTCAAGGACTCTCCTTCATAGGGTCGCTGTGAGTCGCCTGCGACTCGATGGCACTTAACAACAACAACAACATGATTAACAACTACTGCCCCATCCCCACCTCCACCCCACCCATTCTCACCTCTCTCCTTCCACCCTACCACCCCCCTTGAGTCTTCATTCTCATTCTCCAATAATGGTTTTATACAGTATTTGTCCATACAGGACTTAGTTGGCTTTACTCCCAGGTCTCTGATCCACCTTGAGTTGATTTTTGTGTATGGTGTGAGATGTGGATCCTGTTTCAGCTTTCTGCAGGTAGCAGTCCAGTTTTGCCAGCACCATTTGTCAAATAGGTTGTCATTTTCCCATTTGATAGGTTTTATTTCCTTGTCAAATATCAGTTGACTATAGATAGTTGGATCCATTTCTGGATTCTCAATTCTTTTCCATTGGTCTATATACCTGTTATTGTACCAGTACTGTGTTGTTTTAGTTACTACTGCTGTGTAGTAGGTTTTGAGGTCAGGGAGTGCTATACCTCCCACTTCATTTTTTGGTTTCTCAGAAGGGTTTTGCTTATTTGGGGTCTCTTGCCTCTTCAAATAAACTTGACAATTTCCCTTTCAATCTCCTCACAAAATGAATTTGGTATCTGTATTGGCATTACATTGATCATGTAGATTGTTTTTGGTAGGATTGTCATTTTCACCATATTGAGTCTTCCTATCCATGAACATTTTTTCCATTTCTTTAGGACTTTTATTGTGTCTTGCAGAAATGCTCTGTAGTTTTCTTTGTTTAGGGCTTTTCTATCTCTAATTAGTATCTCAGCTGGTGGCTGGCTATTGTAAATGGTATTGTTTTCTTTGTTTCCTTCTCTGAGTTCTCTTTGTTACTGTAATGGAATCCCAATGATTATGTGTGTGTGTGTGTGTGTGTGTGTGTGTGTGTGTATCTTCTATTTCATTGATTATACAAAGGCGTTTGACTGTGTGGATCATAACAAACTTTGGCTGACTCTGAGAAGAATGGGAATTCCAGAACACTTGATCGTTCTAATGCAAAACCTATACTTGGACCAAGAGGCAGTGGTCAGAACAGAGCAGGGAAACACTGCATGGTTCAAAATTGGGAAAGGTGCACACCAGGGATGTGTCCTATCTCCATACCTTTTCAGCCTGTATGCAGAACAGATTATCCGAGAGGCTAGCCTCTATAAGGAGAAGTGTGGCGTCATGATTGGTGGAAGATCTATTAACAATCTGCGTTATGCTGATGACACAACCCTGCTTGCCGAAACTGAGGAGGACCTGAAATGCTTGCTGCAGAGGGTCAAGGACTGCAGCCTTCAGTATGGATTGAGGTTCAATGTCAAGGAGACAAAGATTCTCACCACTGGGTCAACTGAAGCATCAGGATGGATGGTGAAGAGATTGAGATTGTTAACAACTTTAGTCTGCTTGGCTCCACAGTCAACACTCTTGGTACCAGTAGCCAGGAAATCAAAAAACATATTGCAATGGGAAAGTCTGCTGTTAGGGACTTTTCTCCAGGGTACTGAAGAACAGTGGTGGCACTCTGGAGACTAAGGTGCATCTGCTACAGGCTATTGTCTTTGCAATCACTTGTTATGCGTCAGAGAGTTGGACAATGACTAGGAAGGATAGAAGGAGAATTTATGCCTTTGAGCTGTGGTGCTGGAGAAGAGTATTGAATGTACCATGGACTGCCAAGAAAACAAACAGATTCATCCTAGAGAGGGTTAAACCAGGCTGCTCCTTGGAGGCAAGGATTCTGGGGCTTCGTCTGACATACTTTGGACATGTTGTAAGGAGGGACAGGTCCTTGGAGAGGGACATCATGCTTGGGAGGGTGGAGGGACGTCACAAGAGGGGAAGACCCTCTATGAGGTAGATTGATTCAGTGACTGGGGTAATTGGGACGGGTGTATTGGAGATGGTGCGATTGGCACAGGATAGAGCAGGGTTTAGAGCTGTTGTACATAGGGTCGCTATGAGTTGCAAGTGACTCGACGGCACATAACAACAACAACAACAACAATCCTGCCACTCTACTAAATTAGCCTAGTAACACTTAACAGGTTTTTTGTTGAGTCTTTAGTAATTTTCTATGTACATTCTCATATCATCTGCATACAACGATAGTTTAGCCATCTCTTTGCCAATCTGGATGCCTTTTATTTCTTTTTCTTGTCGTATTGCCCTAACAAGCAATTCCAATACAATACCGAATAGAAGTGGTGCTAGTTGGCATCCTTGCCTGGTCCCTGTTTGCAAGGAAAATGCTTTTAGTCTTTCTCCATTGAGAATGATGTTGGCTCTTGGTTTTGCATATATACTTTTCATTATGTTAAGGACATTCCAGTCTATGCCAATCCTGATGAGTGTCTTTATCAGGAAGGGTACTGGATTTTGTCAAATGCTTTTTCTGCATCAATTGCTAAGATCATAATGGTTTTTGTTATTTACTTTGTGACTATGGTCAATTACTTTGATTGGTTTTGTGTGTGTGTGTTTGTTTGTTTTATGTTGAGCCATCCTTGCATACCTGTTATGAATCACTCTTGGTCATGGTGAATTATTTTTTGTATGTGTTTTTGGATTCTGTTTGGTAGGATTTTGTTAAGGATTTTTGCATCTATATTCATGAGAGATATTGTTCTATAGTTTTCTTTCTTGGTAATATCTTTCTTTGCCTGAATTTGGTATTAGGGTTATGTTTGCTTCATAGACTGACTCTGGCACGGTTCTTTTTCAATTTTTGAAAGTAGTTTAAGCAGAGTTGGTGATAGATCTTCTCTGAATGTTTGGTAGAAAATAGCTGTGAAGCCATCAAATCTAGGACTTTTCTTATGGGGAAATCTTTTTATGACCTTTTCAATTTCTCCTTAGCCGGTGGATTATAACCATGTGCCTTTGGATTGCAGCATAGCTTCTTGCCACTAGGCCACCAAAGCTCCCTAAAAATTTGTATTAAAAATAGAAAGAAGCAATAGTGATGGAGGAGGAAGTTGAAGGTGCTTTGAAGGAACTGGCAAAAAGCAAAGTCAAGTAATTGGTGGAATACCAGTTAACATATTTCAACAAACAGATGCTGCCCTGGTCAGCATCATCAAGTTGTACCAAGAAATCTGGAGGACAACCGTCTGGCCAACTGATTGAAAGAGATCCTTATTTACTCTCATTTCAAAAACAAGTGAATCAACAGAGTATGGAAATTGCTAAACAATATCACACAAAAGAAAAATCCTGCTGAAGATCATAAAAAACTCAACTACAACAGTACATTAAAAGAGAATTACCAGAAATATTAGCTGGGTTTAGAAGAGGAAATGGTGCTAGAAACATTATCACCAATGTCAGATGGATCTTGGCTGAAAGTAGAGAGTACCAGAGGAATGTCTGTGTTTCATGGCTATGCAAGGCATTTGACTGTGTGGATCACAACAAATTGTGGCTAACCTTGAGAAGAACGGGAATCCCAGAACACTTGATTATGCTCTTGTGGGATCTATCCATGGACCAAGTAGTCGTCAGAATGAAGCAAAGGGAACACTGCATCGCTCAAAAGCAGGAAAGGTGTATGCCAGGGATGTGTCCTATTGCCATATCTTTTCAATCTACGTGTTGAACAGATCATTCAGGAGGCTGGACTTTAGGAGGAGGAATACGATATCAGGACTAGAGAAAGATGCATCAATAACCTCCATTATGCAGATGACACAACCTTGCTTACTGAAAATGAGGAGAGCGTAAAGGATTTGCTGCAGAAAGTCAAGAAGTATAGTCTTCAATACCTATTGAAGCTCAACATCAAGAAAACAAAGATACTTGCCACTTGGGTCTATTGATACAGCACCCTGGCAGATTGAGAAGATATTGAGACTGTTAACTGTTTCAGCTTGACTGGTTCCACAATCAACATTGTAGCAACTAGCAGTCAGGAAAGCAGAAGACTAATTTCATTAGGAAAATCAGCTGTCAGGGACCTCTCCAGAGTGAAGAGCAATGATGTCAGTCAGTCTAGAGATCAAAGTACACCTAATACAGGCCATAATCTTTGCAATTATTTCTTATGAATCAGTGAGTTGGATAATGACTAAAGATGACAGAAGAAAAAGTGATGGCTTTGAGTTATGGTGCTGGAGAAAAGCATTGAATATTCCATGGAATGCCAAGAGAATATACAGGTCTGTTCTGGAGAGTGTGAAACCAAGTTGCTTCTTGGAGTCAAGGATTTTTTTTCCTCCAACTTTTTTTACCTTTTCTTTTCTATTACATATTGTTTTGCTTACAAAGTTTGTATACATTGTTTTTCACACTAATTCTCCATTCACATTTTGTTTCATACACTCATTACCATGCATTATGTTTTATAAGATTAATCACCATTGGACCTTACCCATCATTACCCTGTCTTTTCAGGTCCCCATCATATCCTTCCCATTTCCTTCCCCTCCTCCCTCTACTGACCAAATTATGCAAACCTGTAATTTCACATCTACCCATCCTCACCCCTCTGCTCCACCCTTTCCCCCTCAGGTCTCCCTACATGTTTTACTAGTTATCCTTCTATTTTTACAATGGTCTTATGCAATATTTGTCCTTATGAGATTGAATTATTTCAATCAACATAATGTTCTCCAGTCTCTCCCAAGTTATATAATATTTTTCAAAATCATTACTCTTGAGTGCTACATAATATTCCATTTTGTGAATGTACCACATGTTCTTGTGATGGTGAATAATGCTGCTATGAGCACTGATGTAAAATTTTGTTTGTGTTTCACTTCTAATTTCCTTGGGGTATGTTCCTAGGAATGGAATAGTTGGGTCACATGGAGTTTATATTCTCCACTTTTTAAGAAACATCAAACTGCCTTACAGAGTGGTTGTACCATTTTACTATCTCATCAGCAGAGGATGGGAGTTCTCTCCTCTGCACATCTCCTCTAAGATGTACTGCTTCCTGCCCTGCTTTGCCACTGTTACTGGGGTGAGATGGTATCTGATTGTGGTTTTGATTTTCAACCCTCTTATTGCCAATGATTTTGAACCTTTCTTCATGTGTCTGTTGGCCATCCAAATACCCTCTCCTATGAAAAGTCTTTCCATGTCTTTTGTGCATTTTGTAATTGTATTATCAGTCTTTTTCTTCTGGAGTCCCAGGGGTAATCTGCAAATTTTGTTATGAGACCCTTGTCTGAGATGGTATTGCCAAATGTTTTTTCCTAGTCAGTAGGTTTTCTTTTCACTCTATTTGAAAAAAGATTTTGATGCCCACAGAGATTTAGTGTTTAGAAAGTCCCATCCATCAATCTTATCCTCTCCAGATTGTGCATTTCTGGCTGTATTTGTCAGCTTCATTATACCACAGACTAGGCCTTCTAAGCTGTCTAGTTAGTCTCTTGTGAGATTTATGGTTTTGGGTTTTACTCTCAAGTCTTTGAGTTTATTTTTGTGTATGGTGTGAGATGTGGATCCTGTTTCAGCTATCTACAGGTAAGCAGTCCAGTTTTGCCAGCACCATTTGTTGAAGAAATTGTCATTTTTCCATTTGATAGGTTTTATTTCCTTTTTTAATAACAGTTGACCATAGATAGATGGGTCCATTTCTGGGTTCTCAGTTCTGTTCTAGTGCTCTGTGTGCCTGTTCTTGTACCAGCACCATGTTGTTTCAGTTACTACCATTGTGTAATAGGTTTTGAGGTCAAGGAGTGCTATAACTCCCATTTCATTTTTGGTTTTCAGAAGTATTTTGCTTATTTGGAGTCTCTTTCCTCTCCAAATAAACTTGACAATTGGAGGCAAGGATTTTGAAGCTCCATCTAACATACTTTGGGCTTGTTGCCAGGAGGGATAAGTCCTTGGAGATGGACATCATGTAAGGAAGGGTTCAGAGCTGCTGTACATAGGGTTGCTGTACATCACAGGTGACTCAATGGCATATAAAAACATAACATACTATGACAGGTTTGGAAGCAGGAGTGGCATCCACTTCCTAAATAACATGTCTCCAGAAATTCTATGAACTTTGATAAATGTTGATAGGCCTTTTTTTCATAGGGTCGCTATGAGTCATGCTTAACTTGAAGGCAATCAACAACAACAACATATATGTATACATTAAACTCTAGATCAATCACTTTTTTAAAAGTAAAATTAAAATGGAATAATTAAAAATCCTACTCAGTCCAAAAGAAGTCAGGTAAAGAGGAACTAAGAAATGAAAAATAGATGGGATAAATAGGAAGCAAACAGAAAGATGGTAGATTTAAACCCAAACTCAGTGATATTTACATAAATTATTTAAACACTCTTGTTTTAAAGTAGAGATTGGCAGATTAGATAAGACCCAATTACATACTGTCTAAAAGAGGTGTGCTCTAGATATAAAGACACAAGAAATAAATTAAAAGTAAAGCAATAGAAAAGTAAATAGTAAGAAAATATTAATATCAGACACAGTTGAGTTCAGAATAAGGATAATTACCAGAATAAGGAGGGATTTAGAAAGAATTTATTACGAATTGAGTGAAAATTTACAGAGCAAATTGGTTTTTCATACAGCAATTACTATGTATTTCATGACATTAATTGTAATTCCCACATTAAAAGCCCTCCTTTCTTGCACCATGATAGATGAGGAAAAGATTGAACTTTTCCAGGATTTCCTTTTAGTTGAATCCACCATCAACACCCATGGTAGCAGCACTCAAGAAATCAGAAGAAAGGATGAATTGGGAAAATCTGCTGTCAAGGACCTCTCTGAAGTGCTAATGAGTGAGGAGTTCAGTTTAAAGATTAAGGTACATCTGACCAAAGCCATGATCTTTTTAGTTGCTTTGTATGTATCTGAAAGTTGGATAGTTAATAAGGAAAACCAAAGAAGATTTGATGCCTCAACTGTGGTGTTGGAGAAGAGTATTAAATATTCTAAGATCTGCCAAAAGAATAAACAAGTAAGTCTTGAAAGAAGTGCAACTAAGGTACTCTTTGGAGGCAAAGATAATGAAAATTCGTCTTACATTTGGGCATGTTCAAGAAAAGCTAGTTTTTGGAAGAAAACATTATGCAGGGAAGGGTAGAGAGTCAGCGAAAGAGAAAACTACCTTCACTGAGATGGATTGACTCAGTGATTCTAACAATGGGGCCAAATACGAGGAAGATGATGAGGACAGTGCAGCACAGGACAAAACAAACAAATGGCCAAGCCTGCTGGTCTGATAGAGACTGGTAAAACCCTAAGAGTATGGCCCTTAATCACTTTAAAAGAAGATGAATTTTATTTGAATGAAAATTTACACATTTCATTTGTTTTTTCAGACAATCTTTCATAGACAATAGGGTGTCAGAAAAACTATAGAATAATATCATTGATTTCACATGCAAGCAAGATTTTACTGAAGATTATCCAAAAACGACTGGAACAGCACATCAGCAGAGAACTGCCAGAAGTCCAGGCTAGGTTTAGAAGGAGTCGTGGTACTAGGGATATTGTAGTGGATGTTAGATGGATCTTAGCTGAAAGCAGAGAATACCAGAAGAATGTCTATCTGTGTTTCATTGATTATGCAAAGGCATTTGACTGTGTGGATCATAACAAACTGTGGCTGACTCTGAGAAGAATGGGAATCCCAGAACATTTAATCGTGCTAATGCGAAACCTATACTTGGACCAAGAGGCAGTCGTCAGAACAGATCAGGGCAACACTGCATGGTTCAAAATTGGGAAGGGTGTATGCCAGGGATGTGTACTGTCTCCATAACTTTTCAACCTGTATGCAGAGCAGATTATCCGAGAGGCTGGGCTCTATGAGGAGAAGCGTGGCGTTAGGATCGGTGGACGATCTAGCAACAATCTGCGTTATGCAGATGACACAACCCTGCTCGCTGAAACTGAGGAGGACCTCGTGCACTTACTGCAGAGAGTCAAGAACTGCAGCCTTCAATATGGACTGAGGCTCAATGTCAAGAAGACAAAAATTCTCACCACTGGACCAATCGGTAGCATCAGGATGGATGGCGAAAAGATTAAGATTGTTCACAGCTTCAGTTTGCTCGGTTCCACAGTCAACACTCTTGGCACCAGTAGCCAGGAAATAAAAAAACATATTGTGATGGGAAAGTCTGCGGTTAGGGACCTCTCTAAAGTACTCAAGAGCAGCGGTGTCCTTCTGGAGACTAAGGTGTGCCTGATACAGGCCATGGTCTTTGCAATCACTTGTTATGCATCAGAGAGTTGGACAATGACTAGGGAGGAGAGAAGGAGAATTGACGCCTTTGAGTTGTGGTGCTGGAGAAGAGTATTGAATGTACCATGGACTGCCAAGAAAACAAACAGATTCATCCTAGAGAGGGTTAAACCAGGCTGCTCTTTGGAGGCAAGGATTCTGGAGCTTTGTCTGACATACTTTGGACATGTTGTAAGGAGAGACAGGTCTTTAGAGAGGGACATCATGCTGGGTAGAGGGACAGCACAGGAGGGGAAGACCCTATATGAGGTGGATTGATTCAGTGACTGGGGTAATCGGGATGGGTATGTCAGAGGCAATGAGATTGGCACAGGATAGAGCAGGGTTTAGGGCTGTTGTACATAGGGTCGCTATGAGTCACAAACGACTCGATGGCACATAACAACAACAACAACAACTCATTGTATTAGCCCCTGTTGAGTGCATGATCCTCAGCTACCTAAACTGCAGACACATGAGCTTGCAAATCATCAGCAGTTGTGGGATCAACATATAAGAGAACACTTTTCCCACTATGAGAGGTGGTGGTGGAGAAACTGTAAAGACACCATAAGAGGTGGTTAGTGTTGGTGGTGGTGAGATTGTGAAGAAACTGTGGCACTGCTGTGAAGTGACTGTTGCAAGGTGTAACCAAAGAAATCCAAAGGATAAAGGCTACAGTTACAGATTTTTCTTGCTGGATTATTGAAGGAAAATATTGCTTGTAACTGCTCTGAGGTAAAGTTTACCAGTTGATTGAAGAAACCAGAGGCTGCTTGCATTTGCTCTGCTGAACTGAATCTGGACTTTCATTAACTGAGGAACTGTGACATGTTAATCTGGTTTGGGATGGCTGGAGAGTCACTGCCTTGTTAATCTGATTTAGGACTACTTGACTAAACTTGGACTTGCATTGTGAGATATTCTTTGCCTCTGCCATGTTTCGATCTATTTCCCAAATAAAGCTAACAAATGTGAGTAAAGTCTATGAGTCTTGCAACAAAAATCAGACCAAATTATTGGTAAAAATAAGTTCAGGAGTGTGTGGCATGGCGTGGCATGTCTGACTAGCTATTTGTATGGTGTTATAGACATTATTGATGGGAACAGTTCTTTATAAAGTAGATAGGAGTAGACTCAACCATTTTCACATTGCATCTGCTCCTTTTCTCAGGCAATAATTGTCATTAAGTAATGCAATTAACTTATTACAACATCCAAAGAAACCCTTCATGTGTGTGTGTGGTATCTTATAAAATTAATCACTATTTAAATACAGAAGGAAACTCAATTCTATGACTCAACTTTCAGCCGAATAATAGTTACCTAGGGTGACTACACAGTAAAATGCCTTTGCATAATCAATAAAATACAAACAGACATTCTCCTGGTATTCTCTGCTCTCAGTCAGAATCCTTCTGATATCAGTAATTACAACCCTGGTGCCACAGCCTCTTCTAAACCCAGCTTGAACTTTTGGAAGTTTTCGATCAATGTACTGGTTTGGGTTGGTTTTTTTTTTTTTTATTTAAAGAATTTTTTTCTCTTACACTGGTTTACTTACAAAGTTCATATACATTATTTTTCACACCAGATCTTTTCATTTCCTTTACCCAGCTCTCCCTGTCAATGTACTGTTCTAGCCATTTTTCTGGGGGAAAAAAAAGCCCCAACATATGTCTCAGAGAAAGTGCAGTCAGAATGGTTCTTGGAGGCAAGGATGACAAAGCTTTATCTCACATACTTCGCTAAAAAGGACTGTTCCTTGGAGAGGGACATCATGCTTGAAAAGGTGGAGGTTCAGTGAAAGAGCAGCAATGGGCTCAAGTATGTCAGAGATCATAATAGCACAGGATAGGACCAGGTTCAGATCTATTGTTCATAGGGTTGTTATGAGTTGTACTCGACTTAATGGCACCTAACAACAGCCACAATACAGGGGTGACCAACAAGACCAGAAAGGCACTCACTGCTTAGGATAACCAACCATATAAGGTCAAAAGAGCAGCATCTACCCAAAGATGGAACCCAGAGGGCAGGAAAGTGTAGGATATAAGGATAACGGAGGTCAGAACTCCAGGAAGGAAGTAGTAAGAGTCTAATTGCATTACGAGTATTATAATTAATATTACAAAGCAAAAGCTTTACAGTCTAGAAAATGCAATGGAGGGTCACCATGAGTCAGAACCAACTCAGCAGCAGTGGGTTGAGTGATAGTGGTGGACTACTGCAGTGCATATTAAAACCTAACTCCTTTAAACCAGGCTGTGAGTCAGAAGGGACTGCCAAGCCAGTGGAGCATGCTGCTGACTGTCTATAGGGAATGCCAATAAGAGTGGGCTATGAAAGGGCATGGGCCTGAGAAGACCTGGTTCCCTGAGCTCCCAAGTCATAAATCTCACTGCTAGAGTTCCACTCCGGGGGTGGAGGAAAGGGGAGGCACAGAGACTTCAGTGTGTCCTAAACCAAGCCAACAGCTTATTCCCGGCCCCACAGATCCCGCCCAATTCCTCTTCCTCAAAACTGCTGTTTCTCCTGAATTAATCCATTTTAGCTAATAGCACCACCCAGAAACTTACCCATATCCTCACCTCTTACCTCTCTTCTTTCGACTCTCACAGTTAGTCACTCAGTCTCGTCAAAGCTCTTACTGAACTTGCAAGCCGATCCTTCTCCTCCCCACTGCTGTTCAAGTCTAAGCCCCTCTTCACTTCTCACTTTTTTCTCAAACAACCTCCTAACCCACGCCAGCTTCCTGACTACATACATTCTTAGTTCTGCTTCCTAACAGAGTCCCAGTGCTGTTAATTTTCACCTTTTGAAAAAAATCTCACAGTCATGTGTATTTCTTTTCAGAAAATATTTAATATATAAGTAAGCAAACGCCAAACAAATATCATGATAAATAGAAAGAAAACCAATGCTAACTTCCTACATGTGTCAGAGACAGTGAGGATGGCACAGGAGAGTGAAGGCTCAGAGATGGGGCTCATCGGGTCACTGTGAGTGTAGCCAACTCAACAGCACAACAGCAACATTAGCCCATTAAGGGAGCTCTGGTGGCCTAGTGGGTAAGGAGTAGCACTGCCAATCCAAAGGCGGGCAGTTTGAATCCACCAGCTGCTTTGTGGAAGAAAGATGGGCAATCTCTTCTCCTGCAATTCACAGCCTATGAAAAATCACCGAAGGGATAGCTATGAATTGGTTCTGAGATGACAGCAATGAAAGAGACAGATTCTCACCACTGAGCCAATTGGCAGCATCAGGATGGATGGTGAAGAGATTGAGATTGTACACAGCTTTAGTTTGCTTGGCTCCACAGTCAACACTCTTGGCACTAGCAGCCA
>NW_006399778.1:14175448-14190419 GCF_000299155.1 Elephantulus edwardii | reverse complement strand
TAATCGGGATGGGAGTGTCAGAAACAGTGCGATTGGAACAGGAAAGAGCAGAGTTTCGGGCTGTTGTAGATAGGGTCGCTATGAGTCGCAAGCAACTTGACGGCACATAACAACAACATATATCTATATATCATCATATCTATATCATCTATCTATCTCTATATCAAAAGAGAGAGAGATTGAGATTAGCCCATTGAAGAGTCCTTGTGGTTTAGTGCATACCACCTTGGGCTAAACAAAAGATCAATGGTCCAAACCTGCCAATGCTTGCTCTGTAGGAGAAAGATGGACAGTCTCCTTTAGGAAAGATTTACAATCTCAGAGACTCAATGGAGCATCACTATTGAGGCTCAACTCAACACTGTGTGTGTGTTGTATTAGCTTCTAAGAAGCCCTGGTAGTGTAGCACATAGTGCCCTGGACTGCTCACCAGCAGGCTGACAGTTTAAATTCATCATCCATTCTACAAGACAAAGATGAGCAATTTCCTCTTATAAACATTTCCAGACTCAGAAATCCAATACAAGGTCACCATGTCTCTGAATCAACTCAGCAGTGGTGGACTGAGTTTGGTACTAACCCACTACCACTTAGCGATAACCACCATTAACATTTTGGATAAACAGTCTTCTAATTCTTTTCTCTATATACTTTTATACTTACAAAAAAAACCAAACAGAATTGCCATGGATGTATGACTATGGTGACCCCAGCTGGTTTTAGTACTGCAAGGCTTGCATCCTGGAAAACCCCTTAGTCACTCTACATATAGTGACCATCCAGTCCAGCTTCTCCAATTGACCAAAGAGGCAAAGCTATTTGGCCAAGGTCACACAGGAAGTTAATGATCTGGTTTCATATATGACTATATCTCCAGGGATACCAGTGTGCATAAGGGTCAAGATTATCTTTTAAAGGTAAAGACTTGCTCTGTTCTACAAGCTGTTCTTTGAGGTACCCCTAGTATAGAACAGTTAGCTTCAGAGGCGGGGAAGTTTACATTCCAGGGAACACACGCTGCTGTCAGGGGAGAAAGAAGACCAGAACAGTTAATCATAGGCTTCCCTTATCTGAAATTTTTCTGGGTTTTGTGGCTTTTATAATATAGAGATTTGTACATTACTATGTGCCTATAACTAAATCTCCATGTAATAGAATGTTTTTGTTTGTTCTGAGCATGACCCTAAAACTTTGGAGTCGCTGGCCCAGCTGATAAAATAGTAAATCTCTCTAGCAATCCTGGAATGTCTGCAAAATCAAGGCTGTACCTTCCCCTTCCAGCTTCTCTCCCACATGCCCTCCAGGCAGCCACATCTGTTCCCTGAACAAGCTGTCCATAGTCTCGTCTCCAAACCTTTGCACAAGCTGTTCCCTCTGCAAGGGGTTCCAATCACCACCACTCCCAATGCCCATCTCTCACTTCCTAGCTAATGTGCACTTGCACCTTGAGGCCCAGATCAAGTGTCACCTCTGCCAGGAAGTCTTCCAAGACACACACCCTCTCTGGAGCTCGTGCCACCCAAGTCAAGGGCCCCTCCTCTGCGTTCCCATAGCACCCTGTGCTTACCTGCACAACACTGACCACATGACTTTGTAATTGCCTGTCTGATCTTTTGTGACCTCCTCAAGGTTAGGGATTACCCTTCACGCCTGAATCCCTGGTGGCTGCCCAGCCCAGTACCTGCCCCAGTGCCCGTCTCTTAGCAAATGGTTAAAGAATAAACAAACCATTATCACAAACACTTACCTCACACTGCTACATGCCAGGCACTGTTTTAAGTGCTGTGCCTATACTAATTCACTTCACACAGGAAACAACCTCATGACGTGGGCAACTTTCTGAGGAAGTCAGCACAGAGCAGTCAAGAAACTTGCCAAGTTCACACAAGCATAAGTGGCCAAGCCAAGATTTGAACCTAGGCCTCATGGCTCCAGAATCCATGCTACTAATCACTGTGCTATATTGTCTTTCAGGGAAAAAACGAATACTTAAATGAATAAACAAACTAAGGGAGAAAAAGGGTAAGCAAGAGTCCAGCCTGCTTTGAGTACAGCCCATGTAATTTTCCCTCTTACCTCATCTTGACACTTTGATTTGTGCTGTATTGTTTTTGTTGAGAGATGCTGTAGTGTTGGCTCTGACTCCCGTCAATCTTATTCTAAGCAAACCCTGCTCATCCTGTGCCATCTTTCTGATTTTTGGTCTGCATGAGCTTACTGTCACAGTCACTATCGATTTCGAGTGCCTTCCAAGCAAAGGGCTTTATTTTCTAGTGTCCTGAACAGTGTTCTGTTGTGATCTATAAGTTCCTCAGTGGCTAGTTTTTCACCGCTGAGCTCTAGCCCTTTATTTCTAGTCTTTCTTAGTCTAGGAGCTCCACTGAAATCTGCCCCCCCGGGTGACCCTGCTGGCACTTGTAACAGTGGTGGCACAGCTCACGCAAGCCACCACGGGATGCCAACCTGAGAGATGGATGACAGAACTGATGTTTGGTATCGCTGTCATGCTCCCTTGAGTCAGTTCTGACCCACACAGACCCCATAAGGCAAAGGAGACCTGCTCTTCAGGGTATTCTACACTGTCCTCTTCACAGAGCAGTTTGCCAGGTCTTTTCTCCTACGATGAATTCATACCTCCAACCTTTCCATCAGCAGAACTTTGTGTGTGTGTGTGTGTGTGTGTGTGTGTGTGTACCGTCAAATCGGATCTGACTGGTACTGGAGGAGATTGTTCCTCCTTCCCCAGCAGAGCATCTGGTGGATTTGAACCGTGCGCCTCTGGGATTGCAATGCAGCTTCTTGCCACTAGGCCACCAGAGCTCCTGACAGCAGAACATTTAACCATTCTACCACCAGGGTTCCTTGGAGTTGTGCTTAGAGAGATGGGGAAAGCTTGGGTCCTCCCCACCCTATGCTGCTGCTGCTGTTATTATGTGCTGATCCTTGAGCAGGTTTTCAGAGGCTGTAAACAGAGAGAGTTGGTCCATCTTCTCCCACAGAGCAGCTGGTGGATTTGAAGCACATGCCTTTGGGTTGACAGTACAACTCCTTATCCATTAGGTCACCAGAGTTCCCTCTCTGCATGGCAAGATAACTGAATGTTAAGGTTGAAAAGTGTACTTAGAGACCATCCAGTCAACGTTGCCATTTAACCAGCGAGGCAAAGTGATTTGCCCAAGATCACACAGCAAGTGAAACGTAGAACTAAGAGTGGGCCCAGACTTCGGTTTCCTAGTCTGGTTCCCTTATCCTAACTTGGCCATGTTTCTTGATCAAGCCTTGTCAATCAATGGCATTTGGGGCTAAAGCATGACATGAGTTTAATGATTTCTCAAATGCAGATACTTGTCCAAAACTACTTCCGTGTCGTGGGAGTCAAGGAGGTCAAAGACCCATGATTTCTTCTAGGCAGAGAAACAAATTACTGAAGCCATCACTGAAGACACACCATGTGCTCGATGCTTCCCCCGCATGGCCCCATTTAACCCTCCCAACTGCTCACAATTACCCCCACTTTACAGATGAGTACTGGGAGCCTTACAGAGATAAGTGGAATGGCCACCTCATCCTGTTTTCCTTGGACTGTCCCAGTCTTAATATTGAAAGTACCATGTTCCAGGAATCCCTAGGAACCCCCAGGGTACAAGGAATGCAGGATGGTTCATCACCCTAAAGGTGAAAGGACTGGATCCCAGGGAACCCAGCTCAGATCCAATGCAGGTCCCGTGCCCTTATCTATCACCCTACACTACTCCCTCTATATAAGCAGACAGATATGAGAGAAATGGAAAAACAAGCAAGGAGGGGTGGTGAGAAACAGACTGGAGGCAGAGGGGCTGGATGGGAGTCACGGAGTAGGTCAGCTCTGGTCACTACAGATGTCTGGATGTTAGAATGCTCCCGGGTGCCTTGCCAGGGGACAAAACAGAGTCTGTTTTTATTCTTTCTCTATCCCAGGAGGAGCCAGTTACCACGATAACAAGTCTGTTATCTCAGCCACGTCTCTGGGTACTTGCCAGGCAGTGACGAAAGGTGATGGTCTGAGGCCCTGCTAAACCCATCTCCCTAGAGCCCAGGCACATTCCCCTGCCCCTCCTGGAAGCCTGGTTCAGGGAGAGTGTGCTGAGGGCACTTGGGTAGAGGGTCCCTGGACCTAGCAGGTTGTGTGAGGCCTGGAATCTCTGTGTGCATACGGGGTTCCTGGGTTGCCAGGAGACGCCCTCCCTAGTCTTTGGTATACCAGAGGTTGCCTCTTCTATCATTCCTCACCTAGTCTTCCCCAAGGCTCCTGAAACAGGAATCCTTGCTCCATTCACAGAGGGCAGAGTTGAGGCTCAGCAAGAGGACAACCTTTGTTGAGGTCACCCAGTATGCTGGTGGCACAGCATGCCAAGAGCTGCCTCTACAGACAGGGCGCTTTCCTTCCATGAGGTTGTCAAGTGATGACACAGAGACGGACTATGTCTTTGGTTGATGTCTCGGGAACTCCTGTTTCTCACACCACACCTGCCTACAAAACCTCTCTAACACTCCTCCACCCAGTCGACTCCTCCTGGTTTTTGGACACCCAGCCCTTGAGTGTCCAATATCTTCTCCTTGACCCCTACCCTCACTCAGCCTCCTAAGATCTTACCCTCACACAGCAAACCTAGACCTGTACCCTCAGATAGCCATCTTTACACAGCCTCCCCTGAACCCTGACCCCACAGCTTCCCCTAGCCTATATATTCACATAGCTCCCAGTCCCCACGCTCAAAAAGCTTCCCTAACCCCCACTTTCACACACACACACACACACACACACACGGCTTCCCTGGGCTGGGACTGGGGCAAGTGCCCTCCTGGGAACCAAGAAGGCCTGTGCTGTGCAACCATAGCTCTCAAGCTCTCAGGGTTTGCATTGTAACCCTTGTCAGATTACCTGAAAAGCATGGTAAGCAGAGGTTTCTTGTGTTGACTTACTCATCTGCAGTAAATTATTTCGCATCTTGTCACCACATCAAAGATTCCACTTCTCAGTGTGGCAGGCATCTGTCTCTCTCCTAACCTCAGAGCACTTTCCCACATAGCAGCAACCCTGACGAGGTCCTTGTAACCAGCGAGAAGGTAAGCGTGGGCTTACTTGTGGTGATTTACTAATCTGTAGTGAATAGTTTCACATGTCGATGTGGCCGAACTTATGTGAACCTGTTCACTACAGATTAGTACACAAGTAAGCCCCTAATTCCCTTGCCTTTTGAATTAATCTGCATCTGTAACCTACTGGTCTCTTCCCTGGACAGGGATGGAGCAGATGCCTTATCCCTGGCAGTAATATATTTGTTGATTCAACAAATAAACAAGCAGATGAACTCATTAATTAACAGCCAATGACTCTTGAACTCTGACTGCAATCAGGAGGTATCCCTATAGTTCTAGAGGTTCATATTCAACATGAGTCTCAGCTGGCTAAAATCAAGATGTTGGAGAATTGAGCTCCTTCTGGGGGCTTTGGGAAAGAACCCCTTTCCCAGCCTTTTCCAGCCTCCAGAGGTTCATGGTCTCTTCTTCGACCTTAACAGGCAGCAGTGGCTGGTTAAGTTTTCCTGTTGTCATCTTTCTGGTTCTCTGACTACAGCTAGGAAAAATTTGCCACTTTCAACATGTTTGTGATTGCATTGAGCCACCTGGATTATCCAGACTAATCTCCCCACCTCAAGGCCCTTCACCTTAAATTCATCTGCACAGTCGCTTTTGCCATGAAAGGCAACCTATTCACAGGTTTTGGGGAAGTGTGACGTGGACATCTTTGGGAGTTGTTCTGCCTGTCACGGGGAGTACTGAGCACAGGGCCGGCTCTCCATTTACTTGTGTTTATTCACTAATCTCTAGTAAACAGCATCGTATGGGTTTTACCACATTAAAGATGCGTTGACTATGCCCACCATTATCCTGTCTCTTCAGGTCCCTGATGGATCTTTCCCAATTCCTTTACCCCCTCCCTCAACCCACCAAATTGTGCAACCCTGTGATTCACCCCTACCCAGCCTCACCCCTCTGCTCCCACCCCTTCCCTTCTTGGATCCCTATACATGTTTCACTAGCTATGGTGGACATGGTCCAATGGTGATTAATTTTGTAAAACATAATGGAAATGATTGTATGAAACTCAATATGAACGAAGAATAGTATGAAACACAATGCATACAAACTTCATAAGCAGACCAATACAAAATTTTTTAATGTTAGTGCACTGAAAAACACGTGAAACTATGTTTACCACAGAGTGTCAGTGGAGCGGCAGCACAGGAGAGGAAGACCCTCGATGAGATGGATTGATTCAGTGACTGGGGTAATGGGGGTAGGTGTGTTGGAGACAGTGAGACTGGCACAGAATAAAGGCAGGTTTAGGGCTGTTGTACACAGGGTCACTATGAGTTGCAGGCGACTCGACAGCACATAACAACAACAACGTAAGTAAGCACAGGTAAACCTGTGCTTGTCAGGATTACTGGGTGCTCTGACCCTCAGGAACTGTAAATTTGAAAAGAGGCTTCGATTCTGTGGGAAGATGGTGAAAGGCTCAGAGAGACAAAGACTGCAGCTACAGGTAGAAGTAGAATCTTTGAGGTAGTGATCGTCAGAAATGGGAACTCGCTCACTGCGGATCAGTAAGTAAGCAGAAGCACATGTGTGCTTTCCTTGCTTACAGGGCAATCTGAAACTGACTGAATGTCTCTCTGTGATGCCGTCCCCAGCACTCCGTACAATAGGACTTAGCCATTGCTACCATTCTGTCAAGGAAAGTGCTGTACTAAGTTAATTTTGCAGAGGAGGGAACTAGTACACAGAGAGATTAAGTACCTAGGCTGAGGTCACACAGCCAGGAAGAAGAACTAAGATTCAAAGCTGAGCAGTGTAGATCTAGAGTCAATCTCCTTAATCCCTATACTGTGTTTTCTCTCAAAGAGTAAATATCTTTGTTTGTTTTTTCTTTTTAAAAAAATATATCTTTTTTAAAATTCATATTATATGTAATATTCAATATACATTTTCCTTTTTTATAGCATATTCTTTCAATTTAATTTTTTTCTCACTCATTTTTGCACATTTTCCTTTGTGCCCACCCCTCCCCACAGTTTGCTTTTCTCTTTGAAAAGAAAAAAAAATTATTTCATTGTTATACAATCCTGTGCCTCCCCCAAGTCCACAGTCCACTTTACTATGCATTTCTTTTTCTAGAATCTTGCATTGATAATAATACCTAATTATATATTCCTTTTAAATAGTTCTCTCCCTCATTTCAATGCAGTATATATTCCCTCTTTTCTTAGGTTCCCCCAACACCTATGTCAGACCCGTTTTATAACAGTGGCACTCTGCAGTATTTGTCCCTTTGTAACTGAGATATTTCACTCAGCATAATGTCCCCCAGTGTCGCCCATTTTGTATATTATTTCATGAGTTCCTTGTTTTTCAATGCTGCATACTATTCCATTGTGTGAATATATCACAGCTTCTCTATTAAACCTGGATGTGCATATATCTGCTTGGGTGGTGGTTATGGTTTCTTTAGGGTATATTCCCAGTAGTGGAATTGCTGGGTCAAATGGTATTTCTATTTGCAACTTTTTGAAAAAGAGCCTGACTGCCTTCCATAGTGGTTGCACCATTTTACACTCCCACCAACAGTGAATAAGGGTTCGAGTTTCTCTGCAACCTTACCAGCATTTGTTGTCTGCTGTTCTGTTGAATTTTGCTGTTCTTACTGGGGTGAGATAATATCTCATAGTTGTTTTTCAAAAGAGTAAGTATCTTTAAGATCCTAACTACAAGTGTAAGTCCGTGAATAAAGGGCCCAGAAGCTCCCTACACAGGTGTTACAAGAAGAATCTGTAGTCATGCTGCTCAGAATCCGATTCCCTCTCTGCCATCTCCTATCTTAACATGGTGTGACAAGTTCACTTAGCCTTCCTGAGCCTCCGTTTTCTCCTCTGTAAAATGGGAACAAAATGATGCAAAAAGGCACTCAGCTGAGCACCTGGCACTCATAAGAGTGTTCGCTATCATTCCACGGTATTGCATCTCAACATCACTGCAAACTTTATGGTGCAAATATTCTCTTTCCCATTGTTACAGATAAAGCTCAGTTTATGGAGGGAAAGTAGTTTGCCCAGGGAATGGCTGAGGCAGGATTCTAACCTAGGGTTTGTCTCTCTCCCAAGCTCCTTGCCTTCTGTGTCCTGCCCATTTAACTTGTTCTTGCTGTCTTAAGGGCAGCAAAGGTGGACGGGGTGTGTGTGTGTGTGTGTGTGTGTGTGTGTGTGTGTGTGTGTGTCTTTCATGGGGCACCACCAAGATTTATGATGTCCAAATACTTCTTCCCAATTCTCAAAAGAGAGTTTTATCTGAATTTGGACTGATATTCTGTGCTGTGGAAGGAGGAAAACATTTATGGCCCATTCACTGCATGTAAAGCATGTCACCTATTTTGTCTCAATCACTCTTCCCAGCCCTGTATGAAGGAGGCTATCTCTCATTTTACTGATGAGAACAGCAGCTCGGGGTGGAGGAGAGATGGCATGCCCAAGGTCCCCAGCTAGGAAGGAGGAGAGATGGATGGAACCCGGCTTTCTGGGCCTGACACAGCTTTCCCCTGGCCTGTGCAGTGAACACCTGCTGGTGCACAGTGCACACAGCTATTGGGCAGACACAGGCTGGCCAGGGATCACCAGTCACTATCACAGCTCAGCTTGGACCTCTCCGCTCTCACACCTGACAGACCTGTGACCTTGGGTCACACGCACTTCCTTCCTCTTCTCAATTCTCAGCTCTTGATTTAATCATTATCTAACTCGGGCTGAGCTCAAACATGCCATTCATGACAATCAGTTACCGATTGGTGATGTCACCACTCAGCTATTTCCAGCAGTTGCTAGCTGGTGCCAAGAATTCCTGAGAGCTTCCCCAAAGGCTCTCTCTCACATTCCTAAGGGTCACATTCCTAAGGCAGGTCCTCCTCTGCCTGTCCCTGTCTATGAACCTCCAAGGCAGGCAGGGGCCAGAGGCATCAAACCCTGTAGAGACAAACACAGAAGGGTGGAAAGAGAAGCTTGTTCCCGTGTCACCCATGTACCATCTGGCAGTGAGAGCTTGTCAGGCTTCTTCACCTTGCTGAACCTCAGTTTCTCCATCTCTGAAATAGGTAGGTACCTCCCAGGATACTTGTGGCTGGGGGGTTGGGGGGGTCTTTGCATTTCTCACTGTTGGGAAGATTGGGTGTCACAGGGACTCTATAAGCAGCTCAGAGGGAAAACAGTGTTTGGGGGAAGACAACACAAAAACTCATTGCCATCAAGTCAGAACTAACTCTTAGCTGAACTTCCATTGGATTTCCAAGACATAAGTCAGTCACGTGAAAGGAGATTGCTCATCTTTTTCCCTTTCAAGCCACTGATGGCTTTGAACAACCAGAGATGTTTGGTGCAACTTCCTATCAACTATAAAGAGCTTTTCCTTGGAAGGAGAGCAAGGATAAACAGGGCTGGGGCAGTGGATACAGGCAAGCATACCCTCGGAGGTGATGGCTCCTGGAAGGTTCCAAAGGCTCAGGCAGGGGTCAGGCAGGGCTGTCGCAGGGAATGAGGCACAGATGTTAACAGAAACTTTTTTTCCTCTTGCATAGAGAACACAGTGCTGTGGGCCAGGGAGGCCGGGAGCTTTGGGAAACAACCCTTTGGCATGACTCTCCACATTCCTACTGAGGGCACTGACCACTGTGGTGACTTCCAGGGCAGAGGACATAGACAGTGGAGGCAGCCAAGGGACAGGACGAATACACAAGGTGCAGGAGTGAATGTAGGTAGGAGTTCAAAAGCCCTCAGGACCCAGCAGGTATACCTGGGGCTCGAAGACCAAACTGTGCCAGGTTGTGCAGAGGTCAGTTGTCCAGGGAAGCAATTGCCTGCTTGTTGATGTTCAGTGCCATCGAATTCATTCTGACTCATAGCAACCTTCACGGAGTGGAATTGCCCCTTGGTTTAAAGTAGAAAGCCATAGGTTTTCTCAGAAACTCAATGGAGGATTACCATCAGTTGTAATTCGCTGAGTAGCAGTGGGTTTTCAAGTTTTAATCTTTACAGAAGCAGATCTCAAGGGTTTTCTTCCACAGAGCTGCTGCGTGGGTTTGAACTGCCAGCCTTCTAGTTAGAAGCTGACAGTGTAACGATTGGTGCCACCAGGGCTCCTCAGCTGGCTGTTAGACCCAGTGAAACTTGGGAGTGTTAATGCAGTCTCAGGGAGATGGACACGGTAGTGGCAGCTGGAAAAGCAGGTGAAGGACGCAGAGTCAGATACACTCCCAGGATTACGCTCCCAGCCAGGACGCAGAACTTGGACACAGGGCAAAAGGCACGCCTGGGGACAAGGACCCAGTAAAGTCCTTATAAAGAGAAAACTCCACTGTGAGTCAGCCCGACCCAGGAAGGCCCTGTTCATTCATTGTGAAAGTATTTTCTTCAACTATTTTCTGGAAAGCCTTTTATTGCTGCAAAGGTGAAGTCATCAGCTGGTAAACACTCTGTCTTTCAGTAAATTTCCTTTGAACTTCTTTGCTCCTCCTGTTTAAACAGCAAAATCTTGAGAAGTGTTGGCAGCTACAGTGAGAGGAAAAGGCACTGGGTGGAGTGGGCAGCCTCTGTTCAAATCCCAAAGGTGAGACTTTGTCCAAGGCAAGTCACCTCTCTGGGCCATAGTTTCTCTGGTTGTCAAGTAACGTCACTAGAACTATTCACAGCTGACCCACCAAGTGGGTTTTCAGAGGCTATGAATTGCACGGAAGGAGATTGCTTATCTTTCTCCTGCAGGTCAGCTGGGGGATTCGAGCCATGTGCCTTTGGCTTGGCAGCACAACTCCTTACCCACTAGGCCACCAGACAAAATAAACTTGGGATATCAATGCCTAACATAGATTCATCCTTTTGCACTTTATAGTTAATGATTGAAAGCATCCTGACAAAACAAATCCTCAATTATAAAATTCTAAGCTCTGAGAAGATCTTAAACTGACTTGATTGAAAACGTGAGTGGAGATCATCAGTCATCAAAAATCTTAATGAAAACACCTTTAGACTCATATCCTATTTCCTTTTCTTCAGAAGAAATCTTTCCAGAATATTTCAACAAAGTCCTAAAGAAGTCAAATATAAATATCATCTGGACTGATCTGTGTTACCTAGAGTCATGAGAATTGCCTTATCCCCCGCCCCAGCATGGAATGCATTTTAACTACTTGCAGAAGAGAAAGTGGATTAACCCTTTCTGCCATTCTGATTGTTAAAAGAGAATTTGCAGTCTCAAATAATATAATCCAGTTTGTGTCGTGTACAGTCAAGTCAGAACCAACCCAGAGATGACTCTCTAACAGATTTCAAGAGGCCATAAATGGCACAAGGAGAGATTGCCCATCTTTAACTGATGGATTTGAACCACCTGCCTTTCAACTGGCGGTGCAACTCCTTACCACTAAGCCATGAGTACTCCCTTAAAAGCCAATAGAATATCCTTATATAAAATCATGTTGAACAAATCACTACCTATTTAAAATGTTAATGACTCCCAAAACACAAGACCATGACTTTATAAATATCTTTGAGCCCCTGGATCAGCATTAAAGTGATTCAAAGTTCAAATCCATGTAGTAGTAGTAATGAACTTCTATGCTGCACAGTTGTTGTTGTTTACCATCAAGTCGGAACCGACCCATTGCAGACCCTCCAGCAGGTTTCCAGAGACAGTTGATCCTAAGTGAGGAGATTGCTCATCCTTCTCCCACGGAACAGCTGGTGGTGGCCTCGAACCACGTGCCTTTGGGATTGCAGTGCAGCTTCTTGCCTCTAGGCTACCGCCGTAATAATTTTAATATTATTTTTGTAAGTAACTAATCTACATTTTTTTTACATTTTATTTCTTGATGTTTTCAGTCTGCCTCAAAAGCTGATAGACGCCTGAGGAATTTAAGTATATGTAAAATATCACTTTAAAAAAATATCATTGTTGTTACATGCTGTCAAGTTGAATACAACTCATAGCAACCCTGTGAACAACAGATCTGAACCCTGTCCTATGCTGTGCCGTCTTCACATTTCCTCACACACCAGAGCCCATTGCAGCAGCCACTGTGTCAAACCATCTGGTTGAGGGTCTTCTTCACTATTGCCAACCCTCCACCTTTCCCAGCATCATGTCCCTCTCCAGGGAATAGCCCCTCCTAGCAACATACCCAACGTATGTGAGGCAAGGCTTCATCATTCTTACCTCTAAGGAGCACTGTGCCTTCACCCTCTCCAAGACATATCTGGGTGTTTTTTGTTTGTGTGTTTGTTTTGGCTGTCCGCTGGATGTTCAGTGCTTTTCCCAACTCCACAGCTCAAAGGCATCCATACAATAATATCTTTCTATGGTGTGAATGTTGCTGTTGTTGTTATGTGAAATCGAGTCAGCCATGACTCAAAGCAACCCTTCAGCACAGTAGTTCTGAACCCTGCTCTATCCTGGGCCAATCTCACTGTCTCTGGCACACCTACCTTCATTACTCCAGTTACTGTGTCAATCCGTTCCATCCTGGGACTTCCTCTCCTGCACTGTCCCTCTACTGAGCATGATGTCCATCTCCAAGGATTAGTCTTTCCTGGCAGCATTCCCAAAGTATGTGAGATGGAGTCTCAAAATCCCTGTCTCCAAGAAAGAGTTTGGCTTCACTCTCACCAGAACAGAGATCTGTTAGTTTTCTTGGAGAGCCATGGTGTGTTCAGTACTCTTCTCTAGCACCACAACTCAAATTATCTCACTGAAGGCTGCCTTCTCTTTTGTACAGGTTATGTAATACTTCTTCTGTCCTTTCTGGTCATTTTCCAGCTCTCTGATGCACAATAGCTAATTGAGAGGACTATGGCCTAGATCAGGTGCACCCTAGTCTCTAGACTAACATCATTGCACTTTAGCACTCTGAAGAGGTCCTTAATTTTCCTAATGCAGTTCATCTTTTGATTTCCTGACTACTAAAGCCATTAGGAACCAAGCAAGCTGAAATTGTTAACAATCTCAATCTCTTCTCCATCTATCATGGTGCTGCCAATTGGCTCAGTAGTGAGAATCTTCATTTTCTTGATATTGAGCTTCAATCCATAATTGCAGACCTTCTGCAATAGAAGTTTTTGACCCTCTGCAGCAAATACTTCAGGATCTTCTCATTTTCAGCAAGCAAGGTTATGTCATCTGCATAATGCAGTTTGTTGATGAGTCTTCCTCCAATCCTGATGCCACATTCCTCCTCATAAAGCCCAGCATCCCAAATTATCTGTTCCACGTATATATTGAAAAGGTATGGAGACAGAACACATCCCTAACACACTTCCTTCCTGATTTTGAACCTGTTCTGATAACTGCCTACTGGTTCAATCCAAAGCAGAGAGAAGACATCAGGAAGTTAAGGAATGAAACATAATATTTCAAATGTCAGCTCAGGAAAACAAAGCAGAGTATTATAATGAAATGTGCAAACAGCTGGAGTAAGAAAATGAAAAGGGCCAAACTTATTCAGCATTTCTTAAGGAACCAAAGAACAAATTCAAGCCTCGAGTTTAAATACTTGAGGGTGCTATGGACAGAATATTGAAGGACCCAGGAAGCATCAAAAGAAGATGGAAGGAGTACACAGAGTCACTGTTCCTAAAAGAATTGGCCAACACGGAAGAATTTCATGAAAAAACATATGACCAAGAGTCAATGGTGATGAAAGAGGAAGTTCAAGCTGCTATGGAAGAATTGGCCAAATACAAGGCCCCAAGAATTGATCAAATACCAATTGGCATATTTTAACAAACAGAGGTAGCCCTAGATGTGCTCATCAGGCTGTGCCAAGAAATCTGGAGGACAACTACCTGGCCAACTGACTGGAAGAGATCCATATTTATTCCTATTCCATAAAAAAGAGTCCTTATAAAAAAGGTTCCTTATATGCATATGGATATTATCCTGTTGCCCACAGCATTATATATCAAAGGTAAGCCCAGGGCAGCTGGGAAAGAAGTGGCCATGTTGTTCCTGGTTTTGCTGGCTCCCCCCAGGCTCTTGGGAAGTTCTACTTGCATGAAGGAAGGAGCATGGTGGTGGGAGCGCAGGAATCATGGCGAGCTTTTGGAGTCGACTGCTTTTCTGGGAATGTGTTTGACGTGCAGGTTTGCTCTGTCCCTGGAGTAAGGCTAGCCAGCCTGGACCTAGGGTTTGAACCAGGAGGCGGCCTTAAGCCCAGGGCAGCTGGGAAAGAAGCGGCCATGTTGTTCCTGGTTTGGCTGGCTCCTCCCAGGCTCTTGAGAGGCTCTTCTTGCCAGAAGGAAGGAGCATGGTGGTGGGAGCGCAGGAATTGTAGCGAGCTTTTGGAGTCGACTGAAGTTTCTCAGTCACAAAAGGACAAATACTGCATGGTGCCACTGTTGTAAAACAAGACTGACCTCAGGGTTGGGGGGGACTGAGAAAGATGGGTTCAATAATTTATACTGCATTGAAACAGACGAGGGAGAAAACTGTTTAAAAGGGATATGTGATTAGGTATTTTTTTTCTTTTTTAAATGAAATTTTATTTTGTGATTTTTAACATTTACATTAGTTAGGCTTTCATTCATTCATTGTTGCACATTTTACTTCCTCTCCCTTCCTTTCCCCTCTCCCAGTTCACTTTCTTTACATTTTTACTTTTTTTTTACATTTTTTTTTATTGGGAAAAACATATTGGGGGTACAAGGAGGTGAGGGTTGCGGGAAGAAGGGTGAGGATGGGCCAGGATGCAGTTGCAGAGCTGCACAGATTTGTCGGTGGGGGAAGCAGGTGAAGGAAATGATGAGGGTCCAGTGGGGACCAGATGCTACAGAGGAATGACAAGCATTTTCCAATAGTAATTAAACCAACTGTCTTATTGATTTGGGAAGTGGATGCC
>NW_006399778.1:14172962-14174324 GCF_000299155.1 Elephantulus edwardii | reverse complement strand
CTGTCCAAGGAAACCCAAACCTGCAGATGGTGGGCATGCATCCCATTCCCCACCTCCTATGCAGGCGGTCAGTGGGGTGCGCTCCCTCCAGCGAGGGAGGCCTGTGGGAGGTGCGCAGCCCACCCCAGCACAGTGGCCGTTGGGGGCGCGCTCACCACCCCACCGCATGGGCGCTCGGCGTGTGCGCATCCCCTCTTGTGCAGGCGGCTGGCAGGTGCCTGCTTCCCCCACAGCCACCATCCTGACTCCAAGAATTCTCTCCAGACCAAGTCCACCTTGCGGCAGTGTGGTGGCTTCACTGTACCAGTATTGAGGAGGGCCAGTGCCCAGCATCCATCCTGGGTGAGGGAATCCATTCGTTCCAGCTGTGGAAGCCTCCTGGAGATGCAGCGACTGTTCGGGGAGGTGCGGGCTCTGCAGAGGGTGGTTGGGAGCCTCGATACTCACCCATTTCTCCTTGGGAATCCTTGAATTCCTGTTGTTGAGCCTCGATCTTCACTGAGGGCCAGTCATCAACTGTTTAAGTGTTCAATTATCAATAAGCCGAAGTCTATGGAAGGCCACAGTGGCCCTGCTTTAAGTGGTTCGCTGCTCCTGCAGCTCACCCTGCTGTCTCTGCCTCCACCGCCATCTTGGATCTACAACCAGTTCACTTTTTTAAAACAAAAAAGTTGTAAACAGTGTTTCTTTTTTTTTCTTGAAAGTTTGTTTTAATTGTCCATTGCCACAGTGCTTGTCAAAACCAGTTCTGATTAGTCTCCTTTGTCAGTGTGTCCTTTGCCATTCCCTATCACTCCTCCCTGAGAGAGATTTCACCCTGATTCATAAGGAAAATGGAATGGCATATTCTCTTAGGAAGTTCCTGCTGAAAAGGGACACTGTAGGTTTCAGGGTGAAGATCTTCTCTCACAACTCTAAAGGGCCCCTTTGGCAATAGGAAATATGTAGACTACTGTGGAAATTGATTTTGGAATTTAGATGCACTATTATCAATTGTGCTTAGCCATACATGTTCATATCCTTGAAGATGCATCATGGAACTGTTGCAGCTTAGAAGACACAAATTTAACTAACCAATTAAAAGTACATGAGTAAAAAATTAAAAGCAATAATATTCCAAGTAGAGGTTCTAACAGTGGCACAAATCAAGTTACAGAGGGAAGGTAGTGGTTGTTGTTGTTCTTGTTCTTGTTGTTATGTGCCGTCTAGTCACTTGAGACTCACAGTGACCCTATGTACAACAGCCCTAAACTCTGCTCTGTCCTGTGCCAATCGCATTGTCTCTTACACTCCCATCCCAATTAACCCAGTCATTGAATCAATCCACCTCATAGAGGGCCTTCCACTCCTGTGCTGTCCCTC
>NW_006399778.1:14169478-14170937 GCF_000299155.1 Elephantulus edwardii | reverse complement strand
TTTAATAATATAATTTTTTACGTTTAAGGCTAGAAATATTATCAATATGATCATTTCCAATCCAGAGATACATGTTCCAATACAGTTCCTATTTTCCGTAAATGGTTTTGGTAAGAAGAATATTGTAAATGTGGAATGATTAGGTATTTTTGTAATGACAGGAGTCCAGAGCGATGGCTGCATAGTGGAGTGGACCTGGTGGGAGGGATTGTAAAACAATGAAAAGGTTTTTCTTTTTCTTTTCCAAGAGGGTAGTATACCAGAGGGGAAGGTTGGGAGGGGAGAAAACTGCCACAATAAATAAATGGAAATCCAAAGTCTCTGTAAATTTTCATTGAAACTAATAATAAATTGAAAAAGAATAAAAGTGTGCTCCAGAGGGTGTTTAAAGGCTGACTTTTCAGAAGTTCAGTGCCAGGTTCTTCAACACCTTGGTGTGGACTCAAGTCTCCAACCTTTCCATTAGCAGTCTGGTACCTTAACTGTTTGTACCACTCAGAGACACCTCTGAGCTTCCAGAAAAACGAGAGGACAAATTTCTGTTGCTGTAAGTCACCTAATTTAAGTCCCCAGTCAGCAATGGGGAAAGACTCCCAACCAGGTACCTGACCAGGGGATTGATATAGGAAACCTAGCGCTGGAGATAAGGGACTTCTAGTCTCAGCTCTGCTGCTTTCTCATTTGGGTCAGTTAGTCCTCTTCTCTGAGCCTACTTCCCTGTGAAATCAAGCTATCAACAGTTGTCTTCAAGGTTATCAATATTAAATTGAAAAGTGAAGACCATAAAAACCCAGCCCCTGGTGCTGCTTTCAGAAATGGGGAGAAGAATTTGGAGGGGCATCCAAGGAGGTTTGTGAAATGAGACTGACATGATCTTTACAGCATGGGCAGGATGGAGCAGGTGGAGGTGCAGGGCAGGAAGGACAGGAAGAATGCCCACAGCAGATGCTCTATGTACAGGTAAGGCTGGTTTGATGTTACTAATCCCTCAGAAGAGTAATCTATTGCAATCTAATGCAAGCCAGCCACAGGTTTATCCAATTCATGCCCTATTACCACCGAGGTTTTTAGTCAGACTTTAGCAGACTGTGAAACAGATGAGGGAGAGAATTGTTTAAAAGGGATATATGATTAGGTATTATTGTCATGACAGGCTGCATAGTGGAGTGGACTTGGGAGGAGGGATTGTAAAACAATGAAGAAAAACTAGATAGATTATGCATACTGAGTTGAAACAGATGAGGGAGAGAACAGTTTAAAAGTGATATATGATAGCATATTATGTTTATCACAGGAATCCAGAATTAAGGTTGCATAGCGGAGTGCTTTGGGGGTGGGGGGTGCAGGGGGAGTTGGTTCGGATTAGGGTCGTGGGAATTGTATACCAACGAAGAAGTTTATCTTTTGCTTTTCAAGAAGAGGAGCAAACTGTGGGGAGGGGGTAAAGAAAAAAGTGCAA
>NW_006399778.1:14165625-14169264 GCF_000299155.1 Elephantulus edwardii | reverse complement strand
AAAAAAAAAAGATTACCAGGAAATGATCACTCTTTCATTGGTTTGCATGTCACTGAAAATCCATAAAACAATTCGTGCATCATGAAGGAAGGCTGAAAGGAAGCTGACATTAAAGCCTTCAGTGAAAGGGAGGGAGCTCTCGTGGCCTAGTGGCAAGAAGCTGCGTTGCAATCCCAAAGGCACGGAGTTCAAATCTTCCTATGCCAGTTGGATCCAATTAGACAGTACACAAAAAGAAAAAAGAAAAAATGAGGAAGGTAATTAAAGCTCTCAGTGAGCTGTATACAGTGAGTAAAAGCTGTCCTCTAATCCAGGAGAAAGAAAGGAGAGTTGTGGGGAGTCCACGCCAGCACATTCCTCTAATAGCAGCAAGAACAGCAAAAGGGAAAGGCGATCCAAGCCAACATACACCAAACATGTCACTGTGGTCCTTGTAGTCTTTGCTTAGAGTCACTGAATCTAAAAGTCACTGAACTCTGTTTAAGTGTATACCAATGTTCTCATCTGGAAGCTTTTACCAGCAATCTTTCTGTTCCCAGATAGAAAGAAAGTTAACAATAGCTGTCAGAAGACTTCAAAGTGAATACCCTTCGATGAAATAATTTCCTCATTTTAGACTCCTTCCTGATGAAATTATCTATGTTTCTGACAAGCAGTCCAGATACAAGTAACTTCACAGCTGTGTTATTCATATTATGAACAGTTGGGAGAAAGTAAATGTCTAACAAGAGAATGGTTCAACAAAACATACCACAAACCCATTGTCATGGAATTGATTTACAATCCATGCAGATTCTGTGTTACAGGATAGAAAAGCTTCACAGAGGTTTTTAACTGTCATCTTAATGGAAGCTGTTTTCCAGGCCGGCCTTCCTTCCGTAGTCCTGCTGGGGAAGTTCTAGTTGCCAACCTTTAATTTCCCTGCTGCTGGGTCGTCTAGCTTATAGCTCATCCTCCATCAGGTTTCTGAGGCTATATTTTTTTTAATGAAACGCATTGTTTATTTTCCATCAACCTCATTTCCACTTTTTAAAAGACAGTTTAAGACCATTCGTGGTGGTGCCCACCCACTCAGTGGCCTGAGCAGTGGGGGCTGCAGACCAGTCGTCAGTTGCAGGCTGAGCGCTCCAGTCTTTAGTAGGGAACTGCTGAATCGGCACAGAGGGCACCTGGACACCTTCGGACCAGTCTAACTTCAGGCTGAGTAGCGGTGAATTCAGGAACAGGGGCCATCTATTCTCCCTGAAACTCCTCCTTGGTCACAGCCTTTTCAGCAGCAGCCTGCTCTTCCTTTTCAATCTCTTCCAGATCTCTGTAGAAGTACAGATCGGGCATGATCTCCCACGGGCGCTCCCAGGAGATTGTGCCACGCATTTACAGGACTTTCCAGGCCAGCATCCACCACATCAGACCCACGGAGTGAGCTCCCTTGCTGTTGCACAGGATAGCAATGTCTACGCAGCGCAGAGGAGAATCTGTGTTACACAGGGCAATGGTGGGCAAGTTAACGTGAGATGCTTCTGTCAGAGGCTGGTGGTCAGCTGGGATCAGTAACCACCAGAAGACAAGGTTCCCGGAAGGCTGCCTGGACCTGGTTAGTGAAGGTTCCAGGAGTGAAGCGCCCGGCAATAGGAGTGGGCCCCAGTAGCAGCAGCAAACTTCAGAACAGCTCTCTGGCCAGTATTTCTGGAGGATATGACACTGACATCAGCTGAATTTTCAATGGCAACAATGGCGCGAGCAGCCAAGAGCAGCTTCTCCCAGGTCCTCTTCAGGTTTATGATGTAGATGTCATTACTTTTCCTTTTGTAGATGTACTGTTCTATTTGGAAGTCAAGGTTGGTGCCGCCCAAATGCGTTCCTGCTGCAATGAATTTGAGGGCATCCTCCTCCTTCATCTGCAGGACATCAAGGGCTCTGGGCATTGTGGAAGTTTCCCCTTTAAGTTACAACGGGAACCAGAACAACGCAGTATGGACCCTTGTGTGGGTAGCGTGGAAAAGGAGGCTATAAATCTTTACAGGAAGAGACGGCCCATCCTTCTTCTTTGGAGTAGCTGATAGAGTCAAACTGCCGACCATTAGGTCAGCAAATCCATATGTAATACATTACACTTCAGTGCTAATCTAGTGCACACAGTTCAGGCAACCCAAACACAGCATGTTGCTGTTAAATGCCAGCCCTGTGCCAGTCAATCTTGTTGAAGATCTTCCTCTTTTTTACTGACCCTCTGTTATTCCAAGCATGATAGCCATCTACAAGAACGGGCCTCTCCTGACAAGTTATCCAAAGTATGTGAAGCCAAGCAAGTCTGGCTGTACTTTTAAGATGTGTTTGCTCTTTGGGATGTCTGTGGTATATTCCATATTCTTTGCCAACAACACAATTCAAAGGCATTAATTCTTTCTTGATCTTCCTTATTCTTTGTCTAATTTTCACATGAAGATGAAGCAATTCAAAACACTATTCATTGGATCAGACACACCTTAATTCTCAAAGTGGCATCCTTGCTCATTAGCATGTTAAAGAGTTCCTTGGCAGCCAGTTCTCCCAAAGCAATGCATCATTTGATTTCTTGGGTGTTACTTCCATGAGTGTTGATTGTGGATCCAAGTAAAGTTAAAGCCTTCAAAACCTCACCCTTTTAAAAAATTTATCATAATGTTTTATGGTGTTTTATTTTAAATGTTTGAGGCCAAGAGTCTCTATCTTACTATAAAATTTTGAGCTAGAGATAGTAATGCATCAGTTGGCATTTAAAATTTTTTTTTTAATTTTATGATTTGTGTATGTGACTGGGACAGGAGAAGATTGCCCCTCCTTCTCCAGCAGAGCATCTGGTGGATTCAAACCACATAACTCTGAGATTGCAGTGCAGCTTCTTGCCACCAGGGTATCAGTTGTTTTAAGCAGGAGGAATGACAATAAAACACTTCAGCTATATTGTAACAGTGCCTGCACTTATTTATTGTAATGTTCCTTATTGGTCCAGTTGTGAGAATTTTTCTTTTCATTCTGCTGAGGTGTAATCCATGCTAAAGGTTGTAGTCTTTGATCGTCTTCAGTGCTCTTCACTTTCCACAAGCAAAGTTGTGTCTTCTACATAGTGAAGATTGTTGCTTGGTCTTCCTTCAATCCTGATGTCACCTTTGTCCAATTTCTCTAGTTATTTTCTCAGTACAGAGATAGAGTCTGTACGGAGAAAGGATACCCTGACACACATCTTTTCTGATTTAAACCAGTGTTCTCTGGTTCTGGCCAAATAATTGCTTCTTGCTCCATCACAGATTTTGCATGTAGCATAGGCAGAGCTAATATTTATCATTAGGGAGGTTTTCTACAATCATGGTGAAATGTCTGTGGTAAAAACAAACACTCAACATTCAAAATTACTTACCTAAAATATGATCCCTCATTTGTATTCTCAAGAGTAATTATATAAGGTGCTTATTTAATTCTGCTTTGTATTTTAAATCATTTGTTTCCTGCTTCTCCCCAACATGAACCCCCGCTTCAAGCCTGTAAACTCCCAGAAGACCACAGGAGTGAACTTCTCACTGCACTTAAAGAATAGATGGGTTACTGGGTTACCTGAAAATCTGAGTTGTTCACTTAGTAGCGAGTACTTACTATATCTAT
>NW_006399778.1:14164242-14165259 GCF_000299155.1 Elephantulus edwardii | reverse complement strand
TCTATCTCTATCTCTATCTCTATCTCTATATCTATATCATCTATATCTATATCTATCATCTATATCAAGCCCTGAACTGAGTCTTTCACAGATTTGTCACTTAATCCCCACAATATTATTTTGTCAAGAAATTATGAGTTACCTTAGCAGTCAGGAGATCAGGAGACATATTACACTGAGAAAGTCTGTAGTCAGGGACCTCCCAAATTATGGAGGAGCAATGATATGAGGACGGACATGCCACCTGATTCAGGCCATGGTCTTTTCAGTCACTTGCTCTCAGAGGTGGGCAATGAATAAGGATGACAGAAGAATTGGTGCCTTTGAACTGAGGGTTGAAGAAGTGTGCTGAACATCCCATGGACTGCTAAAAGAACAAGCAGATGTATGTCTTGGAGAAAGTACAGCCAGAGTGTTCCATGGAGGCAAGGATAATAAAGCTTTGTTAATTATAGTTAGAGCATGTTGCTAGAAAAGGCTTTGGAGAGAGACATCATGCTTGAAAAGGTGGAGGCAAGTGAAAGAGAGGAAGACCATCGACCAGGTGAGTTGACACAGTGACAGCCACAATGGGCTCAAGGGTGTCAGAGATTGTGAGGATGGCACACGATATCACAGGGTTCAGATCTGTTGTTCATAGGGTTGCAATGAGTCATACTCAATAACAGCTAACAATAACAATAAAAACAGACCAATGTTTTTAAAATGTGATCCTTAGAATCAGCAGCATTAGTGCCATTTGAGGATTTTTTTAAGAAATACCAATTTCTCAAAAGAACTATGAGATATCATCTCACCCCAGTCAGAATAGCAAAATTTAACAGAACAGCAAGCAACAAATGCTGGAGAGTTTGTGGAGAGACTGGAACCTTTATTCACTGTTGGTGGGAGTGCAAAATGGTGCAACCACTGTGGAAGGCAGTATGGCACTTTCTCAAAAAGTTGCAAATAGAGTTACCATTTGACCCAGCAATTCCACTACTGGGAATATACCCTGAAGAGACCATAGCTGACATC
>NW_006399778.1:14155497-14163902 GCF_000299155.1 Elephantulus edwardii | reverse complement strand
CAATTAAAAAAACTCCCTAGTCTATACCACCTGAATTGCAGAACCATTTCAGGAACAGGTTTGAGGTCTTGAACACTAATGAGTGAAGACCAGATGAGTTGTGGGAGGATATCAATGGTATCATCCAGGAAGAGTGCAAACGGTCATTGCAAAAACAGAAGAGGAAGTGAAGACCAAAATGGATGTCAGAAGAGACTCTGAAAATTGCACTGGAGTGCAGAGAAGCCAAAGCATAAGGAAGAATTCAAGATACGAAAGAGTTGAATAGAAGATTTCAAAAGGCAGCACGGGATGACAAAGCAAAATATTACAATGAAATGTGCAGGGAATTGGATTCAGAAAATCGAAAGGGCCAAACTCGTTCAGCATTTCTTGAGCTCAGGGAACTGTTGAACAAATTCAAACCCCGAGTTGCTATAATCAAAGATGCTTTCCGCAGAATGTTAAATGATCCAGGGAGTATTAAAAGAAAATGGAAAGAGTATACTGAGTCATTGTATCAAAAGGAATTGGCAGACACAGAAGAATTCATGAAACAACGTATGAGCAAGAGCCTATGGTGATGAAAGAAGAAGTTCAGACTGCTTTGAAGGAAATGGCAAAAAATAAGGCTCCAGGAATAGATGGTACACCAGTTGACATATTTCAGTTAACAGATGCTGCCCTGGACATGCTCGCCAAGTTGTGCCAAGAAATCTGGAGAACAACCACTTGGCCAACTGACTGGAAGAGATCTATATTTGTTCCCATCCCAAAAAAAGGTGACCCAACTGAGTGTGGAAACTATAGAACAATCTCATTGATTTCACATGCAAGCAATCTTCTACTGAAGATTATCCAAAAATGACTGGAACACCATATCAGCAGAGAACTGCCAGAAGTGCAGGCTGGGTTTAGAAGGGGTCATGGTACTAGGGATATTGTTGCTGATGTTAGATGGATGTTAGCTGAAAGCAGGGAATACCAGAGGAATGTCTATCTGTTTCATTGACTATGCAAAGGTGTTTGACTGTGTGGATCATAACAAACTATGACTGACTCTGAGAAAAATGGGAATCCCAGAACACTTGATCGTTCTAATGTGAAACCTATACTTGGATCAGGAGGCAGTCGTCAGAACAGAGCAAGGGAACACTGCATGGTTCAAAATTGGGAAGGGCGTACGCCAGGGATGCATCCTATCTCCATACCTTTTCAACCTGAATGCAGAACAGATTATCCGGGAGGCTGGGCTCTATGAGGAGAAGTGTGGGGTCAAGATTGGTGGACGATTTATCAACAATCTGCGTTATGCAGATGACACAACTCTGCTTGCTGAAACTGAGGAGGACCTGAAGCACCTGCTGCAGAGGATCAAGGACTGCAGCCTTCAATATGGATTGAGGCTCAATGTCAAGAAGACAAAGATTCTCACCACTGATCCAATTGGCAGCATCAAGAAGGATGGGGAAGAGATTGAGATTGTTCACAGCTTTAGTTTGCTTGGCTCCATAGTCAACAGTCTTGGCACCAGTAGCCAGGAAATTAAAAGGCGTATTGCCATGGGAAAGTCTGCTGTTAGGGACCTCTCCAAAGTACTGAAGAGCAATGGTGTGTCTCTGGAGACTAA
The DNA here is from genome assembly GCF_000299155.1 of Elephantulus edwardii. Lineage (NCBI taxonomy): Eukaryota > Metazoa > Chordata > Mammalia > Macroscelidea > Macroscelididae > Elephantulus > Elephantulus edwardii. The sequence goes on along the minus strand of NW_006399778.1, from coordinate 14,162,293 downwards.
GGTGCATCTGATACAGGCCATAGTCTTTGCAATCACTTGTTATGTATCAGAGAGTTGGACAATAACTAGGGAGGATAGAAGGAGAATTGATGCCTTTGAGCTATGGTGCTGCAGAAGAGTATTGAGGGTACCATGGACTGCTAGGAAAATGAAGAGATTCACCCTGGAGATGGTTAAACCGGGATGCTCCTTGGAAGCAAGGATTCTAAGGCTTCGTCTAACATACTTTGGACATACTATAAGGAGAGACCAGTCCTTGGAGAGGGACATAATGCTTGGTAGAGTGGAGAGACAGCACAGGAGAGGAAGGCCCTCTATGAGGTGGATTGATTCAGTGACTGGGGTAATTGGGATGGGAGTTTCAGAGACATTGCGATTGGCACAGGAAAGAGCGGAGTTTAGGGCTGTTGTACATAGGGTCGCTATGAATTGCAAGTGACTTGATGGCACATAACAACAACAAACCAAGAAATGCCAATTTCTAGCCTCCCTGCAGGAAAGTATCCTTTCGCCATATCCAAACTGGATGACAAGCAAACAATTTTACTATACAAAGAAATATTCATCCTTGGCAACTTATAAAAACACACTTTTAGGAGCTTCTAGGTGGCTCATATAGTTAAGTGCTTGGTTACTTAGGGTTGGCAGCTTGAAGCTGCCCAGAGGTGCCTCAGAAGAAAGGCCTGGTGATAGGCTTCTGAAGATCACAGCCTTGAAAACACAAAGGGACCCAGTTCTCCTCTGCAACACATGGGGTCACTCTGCATCAGAATCAGGCTGATGGCAATACACAGGGTCCTAATACAGACCTATTGAATCAGAAACTCTAGAAAGTAGGGTCCAGCAATCCACCATTTCGCAAAGCCCCCGGTGACTGATATCAGCTCAAGTTTGAGTCCTGCTGAACTAGGGAAGACACCCATCCCAGGTGTCTTCAGAACAGTCTTAGAGTTGAAACTTCAAAGGACCGTTTTAGCCCGATCAACCTAAGATTACTAAGAACAAAACTGTGCTCTGGCAGGTTTATTGATTCATTGCCAAGAGGGAGAACACTTGTCAAAAAAATCAAACAAAAGGGGAAAGACAGAGTTCTTATAGAGATTTGGAGAGAGGTGGCATTTAAGGTATAATTTATGTAAACAGGATTTGATAGGTTCAAAACAAAGCAGAGCTGTAGGTAAAGGGATCACCATCAAGTCCAAACTGCACAAGGGATCCAAAGTTCTTTTCCCTTGAAAACTACAAAGCAAAGACAGATGTGAAATGTGTCCAGAAACCCCTTATCTGAAGCTCTGCATTGGGCTGGAAACAGGGGCTGCCTCTCTATATCAAAGGGGCCTGGTTCCTCAGGGCAACAGCAGGGTGCTTCACTCTTGCTGATAAAATTGCAAACAGCAAAGTTTCTGTTCATCTATGATTTTAAAGAACAAAGTTTCTCCGTGTGTAAGAAAGCAGCCAGCCCTCAAAGAAGGGAGTTCTTGTGACATTTTACAGCTGCAGCAGGTCCTTGGGAGGAATACAGTTTCCTGGTAATTTTGCAGCTGTGGCTTTCTCCATGTCTGTCATTCCAGACTGATGAATGGCTGGCCACGTTTCTCCTTTCTCAGCTAGAAGGTATTAAGTGAGTTAACTTTTATAAAGTGCATAAAACCACACCTGGCAAATAAAGAAAGGAAAATTTTACTTAAAGTAATAAGGGTTGTGGATGGATAGAGAGAAGCGCTTACGCTCTCGCTCTCTCGCTGTGTGTGTGTGTGTGTGTGTGTGTGTGTGTGTGTGTGTGTGTGTGTGTAGTGTGTGTGAATGTGTGTATGTCCTTCAAGTTGAGACAATGGGATAAGGAAGTAATCCAGGTCTCTGATTATAATAATAGAAAGACCAGATTAAGACAGACATTGGATTCCGATGTTTTTGGCATGCTAAAACAGAAGATGTATTTATAAAATGCCTGTTTTATTCTGGGATACAAGATACCTTATTTATCCTTTGAGTCGTGTGGCTTCCATTTCACCTCTAAAAGCTCTGAGGTTCACTGAGGTCAAGGTAATCACCTCAATTCATCTAGCTGATTTGTGCTGGAGCCAAGATCAAAGCTGCCTTGATCACAGCTAGAACAATGGCCCCTCATAAATCATTTATCCTTTCCTGATCTTTGTTTTTTCATTTGTAAAATGGAGGAGACATATTGATTATAGTTTATGTTATGAAACAAAATATTTCTGAGTAATTAAATTAAAATCCAGTATGATTTGGACACTTCCACTTTAAAAAAATAAGGCCTTAAAAAACAAAAAATTCTTAGGGATAAAATGAAGGTGCTACAATACATAATTTAGAAATTTCACTGCTGTCAAGTCAATTCCAATTCATGACGAGCCCCCACCAGGTTCCTGAGGTTGTAAACCTGCCTCCTCGTACTCTCATACAGGGGCTGGTGGATTTGAACCAACAAGCTTACAACTAGTAGCCAACATTGATTCATGACACCAGGACTCCATACAACACAGAATAGTACAATGATATTAATATTCATTCCTTAATATTAAAAAATGGGAAATAGTCCAAATGCTGAACAACAAACAGGATATGATTAAATCAATTACAACAGATCTATATGGTCGTAACATTCAGTGTTCTTTGGTCTGTTCAGACAACTGTTTCTTCATCTATGTATAAGAGCCACATGAACACATGTATTCTAGGATTCCAATTCTTCTGAATGTTATCCATAATTTGTTACGATCTACAAGGTCAAGTGCCTTTATGTGGTCAACAAAATTTAAGTAAACATCTTTCATATTCTCTGCTTTCTGCCAAGGTCCATCTGTTATTAGCAATATTAACCCTTATGCCACAGCCTTTTCTGAATCCAGCTTAAATTTCTGTAAATTTCCTCCTGATGTACTGCCCCAGTTGCTTATTAATAACCTTCAGCAAGATTTAAGTTGTGTGTGATATTAATGATACAGTTGGATAATTTTGACATTCTGTTGGATCACTTTTGGCAGGGGGAGGGGGAATGGGGACAAATAACGATCTATTCCATTCAGTTGGCCAGGTAGCTGTCTTCCAAATTTTTTGGCATAGACTAGTAAGCACACTCAGGTCTATATCTGTTTAGCAAAAGACCCCAATTGGAATTCCATCAAGTCCTGGGACCTTATTTTTTGACAATGCCTTCAGTGCAAGTTAAACCTCTTCCTTTATTAACTATGACCATATACCATGTCCTGAAATGACCCAGTGTTGACCAATTGTCTGTGTGTGTGTGTGGGGGGGTGTTGTTGTTGCTGCTTATCCTCTGGCAGGTTTTCAGAGGCATTTAATTGTACAGGCACTGGAAGAGATTGATCATCCATCTCCCATGAAGCAGCTGGTGGCCTTGAAGCACGTGCCTTTGAGATTGCAGCACAGCTTCTTGCTACTAGGTCACCAGAGCTCCATATATATTCTTTTTAAATATATATATTTTATATTGGTTTACTCACAAGTTTGTATACATTGTGTTTCACACTATTCTTCATTCATATTGTGTTTCATACAATCATTATTATGCATTATATTTTATAAAATCAATCACCATTGGACTTTGTCCATCATTACCCTGTCTTTTCTGATCCCCACCAGATCCTATCCATTTCCTTCACCCTCTCCCTCCACCCACCAAACTGTGAAACCCTTGACTTTTTTGCAAATGACTCTGTATTCCTTTCCACCTTCATTTGATGCTTCCTTCATTATTCATGATTTTCCCCAAAGAATCCCACAGTATGGCAATTGGAGGCTGAAATTTATACTTTAGTTGCTTCACTTTGAGAAATGTTGAGCCTATTCTTCCCTTTGGTTTTCTAACTCCACATCTTTGCACATTTTTTAATAATACTTTGCTATGTGTTGTTGAACTACCCTTTGAAACCTTCTGTTCAGTGTTTTTGTTATTGTTTTTGTACACGATCAAGCTGAAATCCACTCATAGCCAACCCTCCACTGGGTTTTCAGAGACAATAAATCATATGGAGAAGATTGCCCCTTTTTTCTCCCAAGTAGCAGCTGATGGATTTGAACCATGTGCCTTTGGGTTAGTAACACAACTCCTCACCATTAAACCACCAGTGCTCCCTTACTTTAGCATTTCTTCCTTTTGTTTTTGCCCCTGTACTTTCTGCTCCAAGTGTCAGAGTCTATTCTAACATCTATTCTGATCTTTTCTTTCTTCCCTAACTTTACAATGATCATGTGCTTTTTTTCCCTCATGGATGATATCCTTGATGTCATCCCCCAACTCATTTGGTCTTCAGTCATTAGTATTCAAAGCATGGTTCAGTGCATTATTTAAGATCAAGAAACGTGAGCATCAGGATTGTATCCTTTTTCCATACCTATTCAATCTGTATTCTGAGAAAATCATCCAAGAAAATGGATTTTATGTAGAAGAGTGTGGCATCAGAATTGGAAAAAGACTCATTGACAACCTATGTTATGAAAATGATACAAACTTGCTTGCAGAAAGTGAAGAGGACTTTATGCACTTGTTACAGAAGATCAAAGACTACAGCCTTCAGTGTGGATAATTACATCTCAACCTCAATAAAACAAAAAATCCTCGCCACTGAACCAATATGCAATATCATGATTGCTAGAGAGATGGATGGAAAAAACACTGAAGTTGTCAATGATTTTATTGTAATTGGATGCACAATCAACATCCATGGTAATAGCAGTAAAGAAATCAAAAGACATGTTGCCTTGGGAAAATCTGCCAACAAGGACCTCTTTGAAGTGCTAAGGAGCAATGATATCAGCTTAAAAACTAAGGTGTACCTTATCCAAGCCATAGTATTCTCAGTTGCATTGTATGCATCTAAAAGTTGAAAAATGAATGATGACAGAAGAATTGATGTCTTTGTGTTGGGCTGTTGGAGAAAATAGTGAATATCTCATGGGCTGACAACAGAAAAGACAAGTCTGTCTTTCAGAAAATACTGCCAGGGTGCTCCTTAGAGTTCTAAGTTTCCTTAGAGGAAACTTCATCTCACATACTGTGGGCATATTTCCAGGAAGGACCAGTTCTTGGGGAAAAGTATTATGATGAGAAATGTGGCTGCTCAGAAAAAGAAAGACAGACTCTTAAAATGGATAGACACAGTGATTGTAACAATGGGCTTGAGTATCAGTGTCAAAGATGGTGAGGCTGATACAGGATAAGGCAAGATTCAGAGCAGTTGTTCATGGGGTCACTATGAGTGATAGTCGACTCAATGACCCTGAAAACAACAAAATAAGACAGTACACATTACAAATCATATAATAGAAGAAATTCATCATATATTGTTAATATATTTATAATATAAAGCAAAGAGTACAAGAGAATGTGTTTTATTGACTACACAAAGGCATTTGACTGTGGGGAATCCCAGAATACTTGATTGTGCTCATGCAAAACCTATCCTCAGACCAGGAAGCAGTCCTCAGAAAGCAAGGAAAGATTGCATGGTTCAAAATCAGGAAAGGAATGCATCAGGGATGCATCCTGTCTCTGTACTATTTTGATCTATATACAGAACAGGTCATTTGGAAGGCTGGACTTTATGAGGATGAATGTGGCATCAGGACTGGAGGAAGACTCATCTATAATCGATATTATGCAGATGACATAATCTCGCTTACTGAAACTGAGGAGGACCTAAAGCACTTGCTGCAGAAGGTCAAAGACCTGTAGTCTTCAATATGGATTGAAGCTCAACATAAAGAAGACAAAGATCTCACCACTAAGCCAACTGGCAAAACCATGACAGATGGAGAAGAGACAGAGGTTGTTAACAACTTCAGCTTGCTTGGCTCCACAATCAATACTCTTGGTACCAGCAGTCAGGAAATCAAAAGATTAATTACATTGGGAAATTTGCTATTAAGGACCTCTCCAAAGTACTGGGAAGCAGCAATTTCAGTCTAGAGTCTAAGGTACTCATGATCCAGGCCATGGTCTTTGCAATTACTTGCTATGCATCAGAAGAGAGCTGGACAATGACTAAGGACGACAGAAGAAGAATTGATGCCTTTGAGTTGTGGTGCTGAAGAAGAGTCTTGAACATGCCATGGACCACCAAGAAAACAAATAGATCTGTATTGGATAGAGTGAAACTAAGTTTCTCTTTGGAGGCTATGATTTTGAAGTTCCATCTCACATACTTTGGGCACTTTGCTAGGAGGGACCGGTCCTTGGAGAAGGACATCATCATAATTGGAAGGGTGGAGGAACAGTGCAGGAGAGAAAGACCCCTGATGAGACATATTGAAATAGTCACTGGGGCAGTGGGGGTAGGTGGTTAAGAGTCAGTGAGATTGCCTCAGGACAAGGCAGGTTTCAGAGCTTCTGTACATAGAGTCACTATGAGTTCCAGGTGACTCGACAGCACATAACAACAACAAACAACATATTGAAATTTTTTATGAGTAAAGCCAGTTTTAAAAGAGCATATCAAATAATTATATCTTTTTTTGCGGGCTTTTTAAAAAAAATAGTGGTGTATTTACAAAGCTCATATCTATTATTTTTCACACCGGATCTTTCCCATTTCCTTTAGCACCCCCCTTTAAATATATATACATGTTTAAGAGCTCTGGTGAGCTAGTGGATAAGGAGTAAGGAATTGCCAAATGAAAGGCAGGTAGGTTGCACCCACCAACTGCTCAGCATGACAAACATAAGCAGTCTGCTCATTATTTACAACCTCTGAAAGCCCGATAGTGGGTCAGCCATGAGTTAGTTCCAACTTGACCTCAATGACTTGTTGAA
>NW_006399778.1:14144090-14154892 GCF_000299155.1 Elephantulus edwardii | reverse complement strand
CATGGGTGTGAAGAAAAACAGTCTAAAACCTTACACACTCTGATTTCAAAGTCTACTACACAAAAAAACAACTATGAGATTTCATCTCACTCCAGCAATAGTCACAATGTTCAGCAGGGCAGCAAACAACAAATACTGGCGAGGATGTAGAGAGATTGGACCTCCTACTCATTGTTGGTGGAAATGTAAAATGGTACAATCACCATGGAAAGTGGTCTGAAGCGTGCTCTCTCTCTCTCTTTTTCAGGTTCAATATTTTGAGCGTTTCTTGATCTTGAACTCAGTGTCATTGTACATGACATTTTCACATTTGGAACCCCGCTTTTGGTTTCTATTCAGTCCCCTTCTGTGATAAAGCTGTTCCATAGTCTGCCTTTAACTCATGACAATGGAATCAAGATGATTAATTACCAGAGACTCCCTGCTGGGCCAGGCTATAGATAGAAACAAAAACAATTAGCATGCATTTTCCTCATCATAGGGAGGGGAGAATCACAGCAATAACTGATATGTCCATAGGTTGTACTTTTCTTAGTAATAATGAAAGGAATTTGAGACTCGTACTTGATACTGTGAGGTCCAATTAGAGTTTCATCCAGTTAATATGCAGCTTGTCATCATAGTTAGTGCTATAGGCTGCATCAAAGAGATGGGCAGGCTCCCTTTCATGGGAGCCATCTAAATAAATACTGCAGGGCAAATGCCAGGTATGCTGCTGAAGGAGTTTCTGTACTAGAGGAAGATGGAAGGCCTTGGATGGATGCCCTCCAAAAGTGGCATTATCGTTACTTAAATTTCACAAATGAGAGAACTCAGCCGTGTAAGTTGAGTTGCTTGTAAACTTTGGTACATGGTAGTGCATGTATTTGAGTCTGTCAGTCTCCAGACTTCAAACTCTGCCCAGGCAGTATTTCTCCTCCTACAGAGATTATAATTATACATACTATTTTGAAACACACATTTTTCTTTTATTTTAATAATTTTTTAATACAGTTTGCTTACAAATTTCCTTTACATTGTTGTTCACACCAGATCTTTCCTATTTCCTTTACCCACCCTCCCTCTACCCATCAAATTGTGTGACCCTATGAGTAGCCCCATACAAGTTTTACTAGTTATCTTTCTATTTCTACTTTAATGGCCTTATGCAACATTTGTCCTTATGGGACTGAATTACTTCACTTAGCATAATGTTCTTTATTCCCTCCCCAGTTATGTATTGATTTTAAAAATCATTGTCCCTGCACCCTGCATAATATTCCATTGTGTGTACCACAATTTCTCAATCCATTTGATTGTGGTTGGACCTTTGGACTGTTTCCATGTACTTGCAACAGTGAATAAAGCAGCCATGAACATTAGTGTGTGTACAAGTCTCTGTTTGTGTCTCGGTCCTCATTTTCTTGGGATGTACTCCAAGCAGTGGAATAGCTGGGTCTATGTTCAGCTTTTTGAGGAAGCACCAAACTGCCTTCCAGGGTGTTTGTACCATTTTACAATCCCCAAAATAGTATATAAGTGTTCCTATCTCTTCACAGCCTCTCCAATATTTATTACTTTCTGTCCTGTTAAAACTTTGGTCTGGTGCTCTCTTTAAAAGTTGGGGAAAAAAAAATACTGTTTGATCCAGAAATTCCATTGCTGGGAATATACCCTAAAGAAACAAAAGCTGCCAACCTAACAGATGTATGCACACCCATGTTTATGTTGCATTATTCATAATAGCAAAGAGATAGAAGCAACCCAAGTGCCCATCAACAAATGAATATATAGAAAAGACATAGTACATTCCCACGATGAAATATCATGCAGCTTTGAAAGACAATTAACTTAATTGTGTAACAGTGAATGAATATTTTTAAAAAAACAAGAGATGGAAGCAACCCAAATGCCCATCAACAAAAGAATGGATAGGAAAAACTATGGTATAGTCATTTCATACAATGGAATACTATGCAGCACTGGAAAACAATGAACTCATGAAACATTACGTAACATGGGTGGCGCTGCGGGACCAGCAAATACATTGCAAAGAGGGCTGGGGGTTGGGGGATGGAGGTAATTGTGCAACAATGAATGAATATTTTTTTTAAAAAAATTGAACTGAGGAGGGGAAATGTGCAACAGTGAATGAATGAAAATCTAACTTTTCTGTAAACTTTCATTAAAATCACAATTAAAATTAAAAATTTATTGGAAAAAGAGAAACCATGAACTCATAAATCATTATACTACATAGGTAAGCCTGGAAGGCATTATGCTGATTGAAATATTTCAGTCACAAAAGGACAAATATTTCATAACATTGCTGTTCTAAAATAGGACAGCGATGAGGGGGTTGGGGAGAGAATGGGAAGGAGTGGATAGATTATTAACACTTCACTAGAAGAGATGAGGGGAAGAACTGTCTGGAAGGATTATATCATTAGGCTTTATATGTATGACAACAATCTGGAACAAGGGGTGCATTGCAGGGTTGGAGGAAAGGGAGGGGGGGAAATGTGCAACAATGGAAAAAAGAAATTTTTTAAAACCTACTACACAACCACAGTAGTGAAAATAGTTCATTACGGGTACAATTTCACATATAAAGACCAATAGAGTTGAATTGAGTATGCAGAATAGAATTAAAAACTCAGAAATAAGTCTGTCACTTGTGGGTGGCTATCTTTGAAAAAGAGCCAAATCCATTAAATGGGAGGAAAGATAGTCTCTTTAACAAATAGTGCTGGCAAAACTGGATATCCAATTGCAGAAAATCGAAAGATCTATCCCTCACGCCATCAGCCCATCAGCAAAAACTAACTCAAAATGGATCGAGTATCTAAATATAAAACCTAAAATTCTAAAGAGCACCATCAGAAAACATGGACAAAGCTAAGGGTCCTATTCCATGTCATAAATAGACTCTCATAATAAAAAATGCACAAACTGCAGAGGATCAACTATTGGGCTTATGCACAACAAAAGATTTCTGCAAAATATTTAAAAGAGAACCTACTGAATGGGAGAAAAGGGAATGTATTTGGCAATGACATATCTGACATGAAAGTAGTCTCTAATATATCTAGAAAACTCCAGGGCCTCAAAAACCATGAGACAAATAACCCTATTAAAAATGGGCAGTGTATATGAAAAGACCCTTAAGCAAAGACATTCAGATAGCCAGTGAACGTTGGGTTGTTAGGTGCCATCAAGTAGAGTACAACTCACAGTGACTAGTTCAACAACAGATCTGAATGCTGTCTTGTGCCGTTCTCATCATTCCTGCCATGTGTGAGCCCACTGATAGTCACTGTGTCAATCCAGTTCACTGAAGGTTGTCTTCTTTTTTGCTGACCCTCCACCTTTCCAAGCATGATGTTCCTCTCCAAGAAATAGCCTCTCCTAACAGTATGCCCAAAATATATTTTTGCCTCCAAAATTCACTCTGACTGTACTTTTCCCAAGATATGCTTGTTCTCTTGGTAGTTCATGGGATATTAAGTACTCCTCTCCAACACCACAGCACAAAGACATAAGATACTATATCATATATCATATTTCATATATGCATTCACTTCCTAAACAACATGGCTCCCAAAACTCGATGAACTTTGATAAATGCCGATTGTTGTAGAGGGGCTTCAGGCCTTTTGTTCATAGGGTCGCTATAAGTCGTGCTCAACTCAAAGACAATCAACATCCACTATAATATATAATATGTAATGTGTAGTATATAACATATAACATGTAACATACAATAGCAAGTGATTGAAAAGACATTAGCATTATTGCTTGTCAGTAATTTGGAGAGATCCTTAACTTCAGACTTTCCCAATGCAATACGTATCCTTATCTCCTAACTGCTAGTACCAAGTGCGTTGATTGTGGATCCAAATAAAATGAAGTCACTGACAGTTTCAATCTTTTCTCTATCTATTGATGTTGCCTATAGGTCCAGTGGTGAGAGTTTTTGTTTTCTTGATGTTGAGATCAAATCCATATTTAAGGCTGAAGTGTTTAACAATCTGCGACAAGTGCTTCCTGTCTTCTTCATGTTCAGCAAGCAAAGTGTGCCATCCATATAACAAAGGTTATTGATGAGTTTTCCTCCAATCCTGATGCCACATTCTTCTTCATAGAGTCTAGCTTCTCCAATTATCTAGATTGAAATAGATATGGGAAGACTACAACTCTGACATATGCATTTTTAAACCATGCAGTGCCCCCTTGCTCCATTCACACAATAGCCTCTTGGTTTAGGTATAGGTTTCACAAACACAATTAAGTGTTCTGGAATTGTCATTCTTCTCAATGTTTGCTGTAATTGTAAACGTTTATTATGATCCACACAGTCAAATGCCTTTGCATGGTCAACAAAGCACAAACAGACATTCTTGTGCTATTCTTTACTTTCAGCCAGAATCCATCCAACATCAGCAATGATATCCCTGGTGCCACAGCCTTTTCTAAAATCCAGTTTGGACCTCCAGCAGTTTCTGTCTGTACTCTTCTTGCTATTTTTGAATGATCTTCAGCAAATGGACTGTGATGAATCTTCCAGTTGACTATATCAATGCAACAAATCATGGAAAAGCTCAGTATTAGCAGTCAAAACTAGACCAGGTGTTGACTGTGGAACAAACCATGCAAGTTCAAATTGAAGATTAAGAAAATTAAAACAAGTTCACCAGAATCAAAATATGATCTTGAGTCTTTCCCACATGACTTTTAAAATTATCTTAATAACAGATTTGAAGCATTGAACACCAATGATCGAAGAACAGGTGAATTGTAGGATTGTATTAAGGATATCATCCATGAAGAGGGCAAAATGTCACTAAAAAGATAAAGGAGAAAGTAAAAACCAAACTGGATGTCAGAAGAAATCCTGAGAATTGCACTCAAGAGCATCAAGAAGCCCAAACAGGAGATGCTGAAATAAAAGAGCTGAACAGAAAACTTCAAAAAGCAGCTTGGGAAGACAAAGCAAACTACTATAGCAGAATTCTATAACTAGAAACGGAAAATTAAAAGCATACCTCGAGCTATATCAGCATATCTGAAGCTGGAAGAATTGAAAAACAAATTCAAACCTTGAGTTGCAATTCTTAGGGATGCTATGGGGAAAATCTTGAATAATCCGGGATATATCAAAAGAAGATTGGGGTGGGAATGGAATACAGAGAGTACCTGTAACAAAAAGAATTGACTGACACTGAAATAGTTCCGGAAGTACCATATGACCAAGAGCCAATGTAAATTAAAGGAAAAGTTCAAGCTTCACTGAAGGCATTGGAAAAAAATAAGGCCCCAGGAATCAATGGGAACCAATTAGCATGTTTTAAATGACAGATGCAGCCCTGAACGTGCTCACCAGTCTATGCCAGGAAATTTGGAGGACAGCTTCCCGTCCAACTGACTGGAAGGGAGCCCTGTTTGTTCTCATTCCCAAGAAAGGTGATCCAACAGAATGTGGAAATTATTGAACAATATCATTAATATCACATGCTCTAGCTATTGTTGTTGTTGTTATGTGCTGTCGAGTTATCTACAACTCATAACGATCCCATGAACAATAGCTGTGAACCCTATCCTATTCTGAGCCAATCTCATAGCCTCCTCCTACACCTGCCCTTGTAACTCCAGTCACTGTGTAAACCCATCTCATCCAGGGTCTTCCTCTCCTGTACCCTTTCAAGTCTGATGTCCTCCAAGGACTGGTCCCTCCTGGTAACATGCCCAAAGTATGTAGAAACAGCCTGGTTTCAACTTCTTCAGTACTGACTTGTTTGTTCTCTTGACAGTCCATGGTATGGACTCTGAAGCAACAAAACTCAAAGGCATCGATTCTTCTTCTGTCATCTTTAGTCACTGTCCAGCTTTCTAACACACAGCAAATACTTGAGAAGCCTATGGCCTAGATCAGGCACACTTTAGTCTTTAGATTGCCATCATTGTTCTTCAGCATTCTGGAGAGTTCCCTAATAGATTTTCCCATTGTAATTCATCTTTTGATTACCTGACTGCTGGTGCCAAGAGGGCTGACTGTGGCTCTGAGCAGGATGAAATTGTTAATAATCTTAGTCTCTTCTCCATCTATCATAATGCCGCCAACTGGCCTGGTCTTGAGACTGTTTTCTTGATGTTGTGCTTCAATTCATATTGAAGACTGCAGTCCTTGACCTTCTGCAGCAAACACTTCACATTCTCCTCAGTTTCAACAATAAGATTGTGTCGTCTGTGTAACGCAGGTTTTGATGAATCTCCCCCCAACCCTGATGCCACATTCCTCCACATACAGTCCAGCCCCTTTAATGATCTGTTCCACATGTATATTGAAAAGATATGAATAAAGGACACATCCTTGATGTACTACTTTCTTGATTTTGAACCATGCAGTGTTTCCTTTGGTGAGAGAGAGGAATAGCCTCAACCAGGTAGATTGGTACAGCAACTGCCACAATGAACTTTAGTGTGTCAGGAAGTGTGAAGATGGCACAGGATACGACAGGTTGTTCATAGGGTCGCTATAAGTCTTACTTAACTCTATGGCACCTAACAACAAAAATATTGTTTCTTTACTCTGTTCCGACAATTGCTTCCTGGTCTAAATTTCACATGCACACAATCAAGTGTTCTGGGATTCTCATTCTTCTCAATGTTATCCACAATTTGTTGTAATTCATGAAAAGATGCAAAATAAACCAACAATTAAATAGTGTTTCATCTTAATGGCAATAGCAAATTTAAAAAAACAACAACAGAAAACAACAAATGCCAACAAGGATGTAGAGAGATTGGAACTCTCATATACTAACGGTGTAACCACTGTATAACATGTTTGACTTCTTTAAAAAATTGGAAATAGAAACACCATTTAACATTGCTAGGTATATATCCTAAAGAACAAGGCCTATGACAGGAAGACATATATATACATACCAATATTCACTGAAACATTACTTACAACAGCAAAGATAGGTAAACTCAAGTCCATCAACCGATGAATAGATAAGCCAACTATAATGTGTACACTGCATGGAATGCTATGCAGGATTTTATTATTTCTCCATACCTATTAAATGAATATGCTGAGTAAACAATTCAAAATGCTAGAAAAGCATAGTATCAGGATTGGGAGAATTGTCAACAACCTAAAGATTATACATATGACAAAACCTTGCTTGCAGAAAACAGAGAAGAGTTCTTCAGGTAAGCACTTACTGAAGACGATTAAAAACTACTGTCTTCAATATGGACAACAACATCTCAATATCAAGAAAACAAAAATCCTCTCCATCAGACCAGCAGACAATTTCATGATAAACAGAAAAAAAGATTGACATTGTCAATTTAATTTATTTAATTTTACTTGGATCCCAATCTACACCCATAGTAGCTGCAGTCAAGAAATCAAAAGACTTTTATGAAAGGTCTTCTAAACACATTAGTTCTTTTTTTTAAAAAAAAAATAAGGTCATGCCTAACCTAGAAGCTCTGAGAATCAGCAATTTCTTCCAGGAACTGCTCCTTATACCCAGGAATATCCTAAGGCAGGGATTCTCATGATTGATAACTTCCATACTCTGGTGTCCTCAGGGTTTCATGACTCAAAGCCTGAACAAGACTTCAAGCCCAGCATCTAGACCACATACTCACCAGACACTCTACTTACTAAGAAGTTTCAGACATGTTGTTGTTGTTAGGTATCTTATATGTTTTATATCTTCATATGTCTTTTGGCCATTTGAATATCTTCCTCTGCAAAAATTCTTTCCAAGTCTTTTGCTCATTTTGTAATTGGGTTATCAGTCTTTTTCTGTGGAGACCCAGGAATAGTCTGTAAATTTAGTTATGAGACTCTTGTCTGAGATGGTATTGCCAAATGTTTGTTTTCAGTCAATAAGATTTATTTTCACCCTGTTGGAAAAAGGTTTTTTATGAACACAGGGATTTAACCTTTAGAAGGTCCCATTCATCAGTTTCATCCTGTTCACATTGTACATTTCTGTCTGTATTTGGTAGTCTCTTTATATGGTAGACTAGGGCTTCTAAGCTTGATCCTAATTTGTCTCTTATGAACTGTATCGTTTTGGGCTTTACTCCCAAGTCTCTTATCCACCTTGAGTTGATTTTTTGAATGGTGTGAGATGTGGATCCTGTTTCAGCTTTCTGCAGGTACCAGCCCAGTTTTGCCAGCACCATTTGTTGAAGAGGTTGTCATTTCTCCATTTGATAGGTTTTATTTCCTTGTCGAATGTCAGTTGACCATAGATAGCTGGGTCTATTTCTGGGTCCTCAGTTCTGTTACACTGATCTATGTACTTGTCATTGTGCCAGAACCATGATGTTTTCATTATTATCCCTGCATAGTAGGTTTTGAGGTCAGGGAGTGCTATACCTCCCACTTCATTTTTGCTTCTCAGAAGCGTTTTGATTATTTGGGGTCTCTTGCCTCTCCAAATAAACTTGGCAATTTCCCTTTCAATCTTCTTGAAAAATTAATTTGGTATCTGTATTGGAATTGCATTGCATATGTAGATTGCTTTTGGTAAGATTGCCATTTACACAATATTGAATCTTCCTATCCATGAACAGGGATAAGATTTCATCTTAAAAAAATAAAAAGACATGTTGCATTGGGAAATTTGCCATCAAACTTCTCTTTAAAATGCTCAAGAGCAATGATGTTAGTTTAAGATTAAGCTGTGCCTGGCACAAGCCACAGCATTTTCACTTGCTTCTTATGTATCTCAAAGTTGGACAATAAGTAAGGAAGACCAAAGAATTGATGCCTTGAATTGTGGTGTTGGCAAAGAGCATTGAATATACTATGGACTTCAAAAAGAACAAACAAACCTATCTTGAAGGAAGTGCAGTCAGTGTACACCTTAGAGGCATGGATGATGAAACTTTGTTTCATATAACTTTGGACACATTGTCAGGAGGGGTCTGTCCTTGGAAAAAGGGCTCATACCTGGGGGCGGGAGACAGAGGGCAGTCAGCAAAAGAAAAAAAGACTGTTAACAAGATGAATCGAAGAAGTACATCAGTCAGGGAGATCAGGTCACTAGCCATACCACAAATGACTGAGGATATGAATAGATTTTTGGGAAAGGTGGGCCACAGCCAGTGAAGATTCCCAAAAGGCCATGAGGGACCAGAAAGGATAGCTTCAGGTACCAGGAGTTGTCCTCCCCTTCCATTCAGAAAAGGAGCCTCGTCAGGGGAACCTGATTACTGGCCACGCTGCAGACCACCAACGACATTAATAGACTTAGAAAAAGTAGACCACAGCCAGTTGAGATTCCTTCTGAGCCACGGGAGACAAGAAAGGATGTCTTCAAGAGCTTGGACTTGTCCTCCCCTTCCTTGGAGAGGAAGAACTTCAGTCAGTGGAACTTGGTCACTGGCCATGCTGCAGCCCAGAGAGAAATTAAAGGACTTTGGGAAAGGTGAGCTTTCCTCCTGCACAGAGTCAGAATGGACTTTGGGTAGAGAAAGCTGCCCCCTCCCAGAAAGGGAACACTTTAGCTCTGCAACTTATCAGTAGCATCATAAAGATTTAAAAAATGTCAACAACCTCTACCGACACAACGGAAATGGCCTGACACACACCAAGAAAAACTTCACAAAATGTTAAGAAAGCAGCAGGCAACTTCAAACATTGTGAAAAAAAATTTAAAAAGCCTTCCTATAAAAAATTAGATCAGAGTTCAGACCCAGTGAATATTCCAGAGACAGAGACAGTCAGAAGAAATATTTGGATGTGAGGATATGAATAACTACTGAAGAAATTGCAAATTACAGAAGAAAAAAATAAAAACCACAAAGAGGTGCAAGAATTTTCAAAATCATCACAAGATAGAAAGGATACAACCAACACGGTGCTGGAAATAACAAAAATGCATGAAAATGCAATCCATAATATGTAGCCAATAATAGCAGAATTTTTCAACATACTAGAGGGACCAAAAATAAGTAGAACAAAAGATATAGAACAGAGTGTCATGGAGCTAGAAGACAAGAATCTCAATGGGAACATACAAGAAGAAAAAAACAGAGAGGAGGCAGAATGAAAATGAAGGCAATACAAGAATCATGTGAGATAATATCAAACAGGACAACATATGTGTGATTGGAATTCCAGATCAGAGGGAGATAGGGAAGGAATGAGATAATTGTGAAAGAGGTATTGGAAGAAAAAGCTTCCCAGGTATCAAGAAAAATGAGAAAATCCACATTCAAGAAGCTCAATGAACTCTAGAGAAGACCTCAAAAGAAAAACAAGACATAGCACAGCCAAATTCTCCAAAACCAAAGATAAGGATAGAATACTAAAAGTAGCACAAGAAAAGCGAAGTCACCTACAAAGGAGAACCAATTAGTTTAAGCTTGGATTTCTCAGCAGAAATCATGTGCACAAGAAGACAATGGGATGGCATATACACAAAGCTAAACGAAAACAATTGCCAGCCAAGGATCCTATACCCAGCAAAGCTGTCCATCAAATTAAAAGAGAAATTAGGACATTGGAAAAAAAGCAGGAACTTAAGGAATTTGTGAAAACAAGACAAACTGTACAAGAAATACTAAGGAAACTACTTCACACAGAGATAGCAAAGGAAAGTACATGGACCAAAGTAACCAGAAAGAACAGAAAAAGGAATACAGCAAAGTGGCAATTATAAAACTTGGCTTGCCAGCAATCACACTTCATGTGAATGGCTTAAATATACCAATTAAGAGGAAAAGAGTAACATTATATTGGAAACAGGAGTGGCATCCACTTCTTTTTTTTTCTATAATTATATTTT
>NW_006399778.1:14139497-14140688 GCF_000299155.1 Elephantulus edwardii | reverse complement strand
TTGGGGAAGATACCAAGCAAATGATATCCACAAAAAAAGAGGAGTGGCAACACTAATCTCTGATAAAACAGACTTCTGGATATAAATCAACATAAAAGATAAGGAAGGGCACTATGTAATTATCAAAGGTATAATAGACCAAGAAGATACAACCTTGGTCTACTTCTATGCACCCAATGATGGATCCAAAAACTACATAAAATGGCAATTAACAGACTTGAAGAAAGACATAGACACCACCACAATAGTAGTAGAAGACTTTAATACATCATTCTCACCAAAGAATAGATCAATTCTAAAGAAATTCAACAGAGTTGTGAAAGAATTAAACTATATAATTAGATGTATTCAGGGTACTTCACTCAACTAAAACACAATTTACTTTCTTCTCAAGTGCACATGGTATATTCTCCAGAACTGATCATATATTAGAACACAAAGTAGGCTCAATAAATTAAAAAACATTGCAACAATACAAAGTATCTTCTCAGATCAAAACATCATAAAACTAGAAATTAACAAGAGGATAAAGATAATTCCGATAAGAAAAGAAGCAGATCATATCATAAAGAACCAGATGAACTTAAATCTATAATAATGGAATATTATGAAAAGCCATGAAAAAAGCCTATGGTGATGAAAGTTCAAGCTGCTCTGAAGGAATTGGCAAAAAAACAAGGATCCAAGAATTAATGGAATATCAACTGACATATTTCAGCAAATGAATGCTACCCTGAATGTGCTTACCAGCTTATGCCATGAAATCAGGAGGACAACTACATGGCCAACTGACTGGAAAAGATCTGTATTTATTCCCTTTTCAAAAAAAGGTGACCCCCCCCCCAGGCTGTGGAAATTTTCAAATGATATCACTACTATCACATGCAAGCAAGATCCTGATGAAGAGTATCCAGAAACAACTGGAAACATCAGCGGAGAACTGCTGGATGTGCAGGCTGGGTTTACAAGAGGCTATGGCACTAGGGCAGAACATTAAATGATCCAGGAAGTATTAAAAGAAGATGGAAGGAATATACTGAGTCATTGTATAGAAAGCAATTGACAGATACAGAAGAATTTAATGAAATAACATATGAGCAAGAGCCTATGGTGATGAAGGAAGAAGTTCAAACTGCTTTGAAGGCAATAGCAAAAAAATAAGGCCCCAGGAATAGATGGTATACCAATTGA
>NW_006399778.1:14135924-14138130 GCF_000299155.1 Elephantulus edwardii | reverse complement strand
GGGACAGCGCAGGAGGGGAAGACCCTCTATGAGATGGATTGATTCGGTGACTGAGGTAATCGGGATGGGTGTGTCAGAGGCAGTGAGGTTGGCGCAGGATAGAGCAGGGTTTAGGGCTGTTGTGCATAGGGTCGCTATGAGCCGCAAACGACTCGATGGCACATAACAACAACAACAATGGCACTAGGGACATCATAACCACCATAGATGGATCTTGGCTGAAAGTAGAGAGTACTAGAGGAATGTCTATCAGTGTTTCATTGACTATGCGAAGGCTTTTAACTGTGTGGATCACAACAAATTGTGGCTAAGCTTAAGAAGAATGAGGATTCCAGAACATTTCATTGTGCCCATGAGAAACCTATACTTGGACCAGGAAGAACAGAACAGGGAAGCACTGTAAGGTTCAGGATCAGGAAAGGTGTGCCACAGGAATGCATCTTATCTCCATACCTTTTCAATCTATATACAGAAGAGGTCATTCAGGAGGTTGGACTCTATGAGGAGGAATGTGGCATCAGAATTGGAGGAAAACTCATCAACAACCTGTGTTATGCACATGACACAACCTTGCTTGCTGAAACTAAAGAGGACATGAAGCTCTTGCTGCAGAAAGTCAAGGACTGTAGTCTTCAATATGGATTGAAGCTCAACATCAAGAAAACAAAGATTCTCACCACTGAAACAATTAGCAGCTTCTTGATAGAGAAGAAATTGTTTATAATTTTAGCTTGCTGAGTTCCACAATCAACACTCTTTTCACTAACAGTCAAGAAATCAAAAGACTAATTGCATTGTAAGTCTGTCTGTTGTCAGGGACCTCTGTAGACTAGTAAAGAGCAACAATGTTGGTCTGAAGACTAAGGTGCACCAGATCCAGGCAGCGATCTTTGCAATTACTTGCTATGCATCTGAGAGCTGGATAATAACTAAGGGTGGTAGAGGAAGGATTGATGCCTTTTAGTTGTGGGGCTGGACACCACAAGAGTGTTGGACATACCATGGACCATCAGGAGAACAAACAGGTCTGGGCATGGAGTTTTAGACTCTGTCTCACATACTTCTGGCACGTGGCTAAAAGGGACCATTCCTTGGAGAAAAGCATCTTGCTTGGAAGGGTGAAGGGACAGCACAGATGAGGAAGACCCAGGATGAGATGAATTGACTCAGTTACTGGAGAAATGGGATTAGGTCTATACGATACAATGAGATTGGCTCAGGATAAGGCAGGTTTCAGAGATACTTGATCATTATGAGTCATAGATGACTCAATGGCACATAACAACAACTATAGAGAAACATTTTATAATTATCACGAATGAGAAATGAGAGACACACATTGAGATAAGTGAAGGTAAAGGCCATAAAAGAAGAGATCACAATGATAACACTAAAGAAAGGGAAGACAAGGAGAGAAGCACAAGAGTAAACATTATTATATACAATCCTGCCATTTCAGCACTAAGAAGGATTTATCTACAAGCAGGTAATATAGGAAAACAAGCAAGATGAACAGATATGGCCAGGTGACACGATGATACATACATTTGGCAGATGATATTTCCCTATTTATATTACTATAAGCTGTAAATATATCCAAATATATATTTGGAGCCAAAAAGTGGTCAAGTTATGTAAACTTCTTAACCATAACCAAACACCCTGAAGGAACAAGTTGGTCATCTTAGGGACTCAAGACCCCAATCACTGGAGACTTCAAACTCAATTTATTTCACAAAGAGCATTTTCTACGATCTATTTCAGTGAGTAAATATTGAAATCTTAAAAGCTTTTGAGCTGCCATCTAAGGTCTCTTCCTGTCCAGAAAATAGAAGAGGGAGGAAAATCAACTATAAACATTAGTGCAAAGGATTAACAGACTATGCAAACCTCAATCTCCATGACTCTGCAACCAGAAGAATTAGATTATGCCAGCCGCTATATCTGGCCACTGTAAAAAGGACCAGAGGGAAAGGTCCTAGATATTATTATTGTTGTTGTTGTTGTTAGGTGGTGACAAGTTGACTATGACTCATAGCAACGCTTTGAAAAACAAACCAGAACGGTTGCCCTATCCTGCATTATCTCCACCATTCTTGAGCCCACTGTTACAATCTCTGTGTCAATTCACCTGGTTAAAAGTCTTCCTCTGTTGTTCTGACCTTCAAGATTTCCCAGCATGGTGTCTTTTTCCAAGGACTGGTCC
>NW_006399778.1:14134382-14135294 GCF_000299155.1 Elephantulus edwardii | reverse complement strand
ATGTAATCCATATTGAAGACTGTAGTCTTTGATCTTCTTCAATAAATCTTTCAAGTCCTTTTCACTTTGTGCAAGCAAGATTGTGTTATCTGCACCAGGCAGGTTGTTGATGAGTCTTCCTCCAATCCTGATGCCATACTCTTCTTCACAGGGTCCTACTTCTCTAATTATTTCTTCAGCATACATATTGAATAGGTATGCAGAAAGAATGCAAATCTGATGCATACTTTTCCTGATTTTAAACCAGTGTTCCCTTATTCTGCTCAGACAACTGTTTAAGTTTTGCTTGAGTATAATAAAGCTTTCTGGGATTCCCATTCGGTATCCATACATTGGTTATGATTTGCAGCCTATGCATAGTCAAATAAAACACAAATAAACATCTTTTTGGCATTCCTTTTCAGCTGAGATAAATCCAACTTCAGCAATGATATTCCTCCTGATAAGGCCTCTTCTGAATGCAGCTTGAATTTCTGGCAGTTCCTTGCTTTTAAATAATCTTCACAAAGATTTTATGTGACATTAATGATATTGTCCCAAAGCTTCCACACTCCTTTTTATTTTCTTTTTAGAATGGGAACAAATTCTTAATCTCTTCCAGTCAGTTGGCCAGGTAGCCCTCTTCCACATTTGTTGGCAGAGACTGGTGAGCACGTTTAGGGTTGCTTCTGCTTCCTGAAACACCTCAATTGGTATTCCATCAGTTCCTGGGGCCTTATTGTTTTTGCTAATGCCTTCAGTGCAGCTTGAACTTCTTCCTTCAGTACTATTAGTTCTTGATCATATGCTACTTCCTGAACTGGTTCTGTGTCCACTGATTCTTTTCAGTACAGCAACTCTGTGTATTTCTTCCATTTTCTTTTGAGGCTTCATGTATGAGGATCCAAGGAGTGAAGGGGTGGGAGCAGAAGA
>NW_006399778.1:14116499-14129142 GCF_000299155.1 Elephantulus edwardii | reverse complement strand
CAGGGTTGTGTCATGTGCATAATGCAGATTGTCGATTAGTCTACCTCCGATCCTGATGCCACACTTCTCCTCATAGAGCCCAGCCTCCCGGATAATCTGTTCCACATATAGATTGAAAAGATATGGAGACAGGACACATCCTTGACGCATACCCTTCCCAATTTTGAACCATGCAGTGTTTCCTTGCTCTGTTCTGATGACTGCTTCAAATATCTTTTTAAAAACTATCTTAAATAATAAAATAGTAGTACCTCACCTGATGGAATACACAGAAATCAGTTTGCTACCTCCGTGGAAAAAAACAATGGAGAAGCTCAATATCAACCAGCAGCAGTCAAACAAGATCAGGAGCTGACATCAGTTACTCATGTCCAAGTTCAATCTGAAACTGAAGAAAAGTTAAGCAAGCCTAAAAGAACCAAAATATGACTGTGAATTAATCATACCTGAATTATAAAACTTTATTAATAATAGCTTTGATACATTTTAAAATTCATTATAAAAAGGTTGGGTACGATATATCAAGAATATTATCCATGAAGAAAGCAAAAGGTCATTAAAAGCAGAGGGGAAAAAAGAACACCAAATTGGATGTCAGAAGAGACTCTGAAACTTACACTAGAATGTAGTTATTGTTGTTGTTGTTGTGTGTCATCATTTGAGAACTGACCAATACCTGACCCTCCAGCGGGTTTTCAGAGGCAGTTATTCATGTGGGGTGAGTCTGCCCATCCTTCTCCCACAGAACAGCTGGTGGATTTGAACCATGTGTCCTTGGGATTGCAGTGCAGCAACAGAATGTAGAGCTGCCAAATCAAAGGGAAGAAATGCTGAAGAAGACTGAGCAGAAGATTTGAAAGGAAATCTCAAGAAGACAAAGTATTTTAATAAAATATGCAAAGAGCTGGAGTTAGAAAATTAAAGGACATGCACAGTATTCTCAAACTGAGAGAAATGAAGAATAAATTCAAGTCTTGAGTCACAAAACTGAAGGACTCTCTTGACACCTAATAAAAATAACAACAGCAGCAGTATTCTATTGTGTGTATGTGCCATACCAATCATCAAAACAAAATAAAAACTTTTTTCCATCTCTTTACTTTTGTAAATAATGTTACAATGACCATGAGTATTCATATGTATGTGTGTGTGTGTGTGTGTGTGTGTGTGTGTTCTTGTTGCACTAGTTAATTCTTGAGCTTAATAGTGGAATTATTTGATCAAATTATATTTCTAACTTTTTAAGCAGGTGTCAAACTGTTTTCCACAGTAGTTACACATTCTGCCCAAAATATATGTGAATTCCAATCTACCCAAAGTTAGATGGATCTTGGCCAAAAGCAGAGAGTATTAGAGAAATGTATATCTGTGTTTCATTGACTATGTAAAGGCATTTGACTGTGTGGATCACAACTTGTGGCTAACCTTGAGAAGAATGGGAATTCCAAAAGACTTAATTGTGTTCATGAAACCTGTACTTGGATCAGGAAGCAGTAATCAGAAAAGAGGAGGGAAACACGGCATGGTTCAGAATCAGGAAAAGTGTGCATAAAGGATGCATCCTATTTCCATACCTTATCAATCTATATACATAACAGATCATTCAGGAGATTGGACTTTACAAGAAAGAATGTGGCATCAGGATTGGAGGAAAACTCATCAACAACCTGCATTATGCAGATGGCACAAGCTGAAACTGAGGCTTTTCTACATAAGGTCAAGGACTGTAGTCTTGAATATAGATTGAAGCTCAACATAGACAAAGATTCTCGCCACTGGGCCAATTGGTAGCACCCATGATAGACAGTGAAGAGATTGAGATTGTTAACAACTTCAGCTGCTTGGTTCCACTCTCGGCACCAGCAGTCAGGAAATCAAAAGACAAATTGTGTGGAGAAAGTTTGCTGTCAGGGACGTCTCTAGAGTACTGAAGAACAACAATGTCAGTCTGGAGACTAAGACATGTCTGAGACAGGCCATGGTCTTCACAATTACTTGCTATGCATCAGAGAGCTAGACGATGATGAAGGATAATAGAAGAAAATTGATGCCTTTGAGTTGCAGTGCCGGAGAAGAATTTTGAACACATCTTGGACCACCAGGAGAACAAACCAGTCAGTCCTGGAAAGAGTGAAACCAAGCTTCTCTCTGGAGGCAAAGATTTGGAAGTTCCATCTTACATATTTTGGGCACATAGCCAGGAGGAACCAATACTTGAAGAAGTACATCATGTTTGGAAGGGTGCAGGAAGACACAGGACAGGAAGGCCCAGGATCAGATGGATTGACTGGAGAAGTGGGATTGGGTCTGTCGGAGATGGTGAGACTTGTTCATGATAGGGCAGTGTTCATAGCTGCTGCACATAGAGTAGCTATGAAGTACAAGGCAACTCCAAGGCACATAACAACCACCACCACACTCTCATCACTGTTTGTTGTTTTCTGGTTTTTTTGGAACTTTGCTATTATTGCTAGAATGAGATGATATCTCACTGTTGTTTTTATTTTAATCTGGACTGCTAGGAAAACAAACAGATTTGTCCTGGAAAGGGTTAAACCGGGTGGCTTCTTGGAGGCAAGAATTCTGAGGCTCTGTCTAACGTACTTTGGACATGTTGTGAGGAGAGACCGGTCCTTAGAGAGGGACATCATGCTTGGGAGGGTGGAGGGACAGCGCAGGAGAGGAAGGCCTTCTATGAGGTGGATTGATTCAGTGACTGGGATAATTGGGATGGGAGTGTCAGAGACAGTGCGATTGGCACAGGACAGAGCGGAGTTTGGGGCTGTTGTACATAGGGTCGCTATGAGTCGCAGGCTACTCGACGGCACATAACAGCAACAACAACAAACTGTGGTGTTGGAGAAGAGTGCTGAATATCTCATGGACTGACAAAAGAACAAAAAGTCTTGAGAAAGTGCATTCAGGACACTCTTTGGAGGACTCACCTATTGGGACATGTGTTTAGGAGAGACCAGTCCTTGGAGAGGAGCATCATGCTTGGAAAGGTCAGTGAAAGAAAGTGAGAGTCAGTGAAAGAAAGGAAGACCCCCAGCAAGATGGATTGACACAGTGACAGCCACAATAGGCTCAAATATATCAGAACTGCTAAGGAAGGCACAGGATAAGATAAGGTGAAGATCCATCGTTCATAGGGTCGCTATATATCATAGTACTTGATGGCATCTAACAACAACAGCTAATGAGAGATCTCTGATAGCCTAGCCTCTTAAAGAGTTAAGATACTAACTCAAAATGGTTCGTCTCTGGAGGTTTGGATCCACCAATGCCTCCGAAGAAGAAAGACAGACAATCTTCTTTCTTGCAATTTGTTGTTGTTGTTGTTGTTGTTGTTGTTATGTGGCTGTCAAGTTGCCTACAACTCATAGAGACCATATGTACAACAGCTTTGAAACCCACCCTGTCCTGAACCAGTATCACTGATTCTGACACACCAATCCCCATTGTCCCAGTTACTGTATCAATCCATCTCATCTGGGGTCTTCCTCTCTTGCGCTGTCCCTCTCCGCTTCCGAGCTTGATGTCCTTCTCCAAGGACTGGTTCCTTCTGGCTATGTGCCCAAAGAATGTGAGATGGAGCTTCAAAATCCTAGCCTCCAAGGAGAAACTTGGTTTCACCTTCTCCAAAACAGACCTATTTGTTTTCTTAGGAGTCTATGGTATGTTCAAGACTTCTCCAGCACCACAACTCAAAGGCATCAATTCTTCTGTCATCCTTAGTCATTGTCCAGCCCTCTGATGCATAGCAAGTAATTTCAAAGACCACAGCATGAAGCTTCTTAGTCTCTAGACTGACATTGTTGCCTCTCAGTTCTCTGGAGAGGTCCCTGACAGCAGACTTTCCTAATGTTATTCATCTTTTGGTTTCCTAACTGTTGGTACCAAGAGTGTTGATTGTGGAACCAAACAAGCTGTAATTGTTAACAACCTCAATCTCTTCTCCATCCATCACGGTGCTGCCAATTGGCCCAGTGGTGAGAATCTTTGTCTTCTTGATGCTGAGCTTCAATCCATATTGAAGACTATAGTTTTTGACCTTCTGCAGTAACGCTTCAGGTCTTCCTTGGTTTCAGCAAGCAAGATTGTATCATCTGCATATCGTAGGTTGTTGACTTATCTTCCTCCAATCCTGATGTCACATTCTTCCTCATAAAGCCCAGCCTCCTGAATAATCTGGTCCGCATAGAGATTGAAAAGGTATAGAGACAGGGCGCATTCCTGACTACCTGCTTAGGGAGGTCAGAAGTTGACTGCAGATTCTTGCCACTGCTAGAACAGAACTGTTAGAGATGTGTTACCTTAAGATTAGCAGTAGGTTTATTTCATAGAATGTGAATTGAATTGAGTTGAATAATTTATGATCTTGATCATTTCTTCATGTGCTTATTGGCTGTCTGAATGTCATCTGTGATGAATTGTCTTTTCCTGTACTCTGCTCATTTTTAAATTGGATTTTTTTCTCTTTTTGTTTTTAAGGTGTTAGAGTTTTCCATAAACTTTATAGAGAAGTCTCTTGTCCAACATATCACTGCCAAATATTTTTATCCATTCAATAGGTTTAGGTTTTCTTTTTACCCTTTTGTAGAAGTCTTTTGTTGTGTTTAAGAATTTATTCATTTTTACAAAATCCCTTTCATCTCATTTACCTTCTTTTGTCTGAGCAATTTTTGTTAACGTCTGATTGTCTACATATGCCATTGATGTGGGCCCCTAGTTTTGCTCATGCTTTTTTATAATGGTAGATTTTGCATTTATGTCTTTTATCCATCCTGAGTTAGCTTTTCTGTATGGTGAAAGGTGAGAATCTTGTTTCCTTTCTCTTCAGCTGGATATCCAATCTTGCCAGCACCACTTGTTAAAGAGGCTGCCTTCCTCACTTCAGAGCTTTTAGGCTGTTAATCAAAGATCAACAGTGGATGGGTTTACTTCCTCCTTTTCAGTCCTGTTCCTTTGGTCTATGTGTCTGTCACTCAGTGTACTAGCATCAAGTGGTTTTGACTGACACTAGCTACACAGTAGGTTTTGAAATAAGAAAGTGTGAGTCTTCTCCTGTGTTGTTCTTTTTGACTCAAAAGCTCATTGATTGCCATCAAGTTAGAACCTGTTCATAACCAGTCCTCCAAAGGGTTTACGAGGCTGAGGGGGCTGCCCATCTTTCTCCCTCAGAGCCACTGGTGGATTCGAACTGCCAAAAAAGGCAGAGGTTAAGCAGAAAGACTCCCTACAGACTAGATGACAAGAGTTCTCCTCTTTCTTCACTGTTATTGTGTACCGTCAATCAGACTGAACAATAGCTGACCCTCCAGTCGATTTGCAAAAGCAGTAAATCACACTGGAGGAGATAATGCATCTTTCTCCCATAGAAAAGCTGGTAGATTTGAACCACATACCTTTGCATTGGCAGTGCAACTCCTTACCACCAAGCCACCAGAGCTTCCTTTTCTTTACCAGTGCTTTGAAAATGGTACAGCCTCTTTGGAAAAAGGTTGAACAAGCTTTCTCAATAATTCTAGACCTAAATACCTGCCTAAGTGCATTAAAAACATGTCCACACAAAGATGTGTATCAAAATATCATAGCAGAGCTGTTCATAATTTAAAAAAAAGATACCATCAAAATATCGTTCAACAGGGGGCTGGATGAGCAAGCTGTGTTATATCCATACGCTCAGCAAACAAAAAGAACACAATACCAAGACATGAACCTCAAAAGTGTTACACTCATTGAAAATAGCCAGGCATCAATGAACACAGTCTCTTTTTGTATAAATGGAAATCTATTTTAAATCCTAGGAAATGCAAATAAACGACAGCAACAGAAATCAGTAGTTACCTGCAGCCACGGTAGAGGAATACGAGTGAACTTTTGGAGGTGCTGGAAATATCTTAACACTTGTTGTACAATTGTGCACATTTACAGAAGCCCGTTGAGTTATGTATTCTTCTCGTCATTTGGTGCCATTGAGACAACTATGAAGAACAGATTGAAATCTTGCCCTATCCTGTGACCTCCTCACACCCTCTGCCATGCACAAGCCCACTGTTGCAATCTCTGCACCAACTGTTGATGGTCTTTCTCTTTTACCCAGCACTGTATCTTTTTTGCCCCAACGTTTGATACCTTCTGATAACACAAAGAAAATATGTATGAACAAATTCTACCATCCTATTTCTAAAGGGTCTCCTGGGTTGCTCCTTAGTTCATAGACTTCAAAGCTAAACTTCTTGCTGTCAAGTTGGAACTGACTCAAGCACATGCTCCAGTAGGTTTTCAGAGGTTGTAAACAGCCCAGGAAAGAGATTGACTTTCTCTTCAGAGCCACTGGTAGAAAAGAACTGTCAGAGAGGCGCCACCTTAAATATAGCAGCAGATGAATTCCATAGAATGTGAATTACACCTCAATTAAGTTGATTTAAAAACAAAACCAGGACACGAAAGCATTTGTGGGTAAAGAACTATGGGAATGCGGCGCAAGCTGTGACCCATATTCACGGCTAGGTTGACATCTGTGTGCTACAAATCGCCAACCTTCTGGGAGAGATTGGCCGTGGAGATAAACTGCCATGGAGATGAGCGGCCAAGATGTGTTCAATAGAGCAGAAAGGCATGTGACCAGGTCATTGCAAAGCAATGTGACAAGATTCTGCTGGAACGAGTTCCCAGCTCTGTGGGCACACCAAATAGGGACATAGCCATCCTTTCTGGGAGCAGGGAAGCTTTCTAGAACCCAAGATCGTGGGGACACACAGACTGTTCTCTTTCCTTGGTGGCAGAGATCCTTGGAGATCCTTGGAGGGATCCTTTGTCCTCCATCCACCAAAACACCAGGTGATTTTCATTTCATTTTTAATGAAAATGAATTAATTGAATCTTACCTGAAGAGTTTCCTGATACCTCTTAGACTATTAAGAATCTTCTTGGGATGTTGCAAAAACTGGGTGAAAACTCTCTAAGCTCTGACAGTGGCTGTGGTGACCATCCTCTGGAATAACATTTAGATTTCAGTGGGTTGGCATAGCCAGTTAGCAGGGGAGTCTCTAATAGAGTTCTAGATAGAAAGAACTGCCTGTGCAAAGGCCCTGTGGTAGGACCTGGCCTGTACAAGGAACTATCCGCAAGTGCTGGGAGACTTGGTGATTACTTTCAGGAGTCACAGAGGAGTGGGATGCAAGCTGCTGTTTCCACGGCATGGGCAAAGTCTGATGATGCCATTCAGCTTCATCAGTGTGTCTAATTGTCTCAAGAGTGTTGCTGGGTCCCAACTCTACCGGGAACTCTAAGCACAAAGCACATGCCTCATATACTCTCCTCTCATGTCTGGAAAGGAAGAAACTGATGTTTATCGCAAGCCTACTATGTGCTTACTTGCTACTAGGGAGCTTATGAGCCTATAAGGAGCTCTGGTGGCCTAGTGGTAAGGAGCTGTGCTGCCAACCCAAAGGCACACGGTTTGAATCTACCAGTTGCTCCGTGGGAGAAAGATAGGCGATCTCCTCCCTTGCAGTTTACTGCTCTGAAAACCTACTGGAGAATCAGCTACAGATCAGTCTTGACAACACATAACAACAACTAGGTTCTTTACTAGGACAATTTTCATTACCCTTATTTAAGGACAAGAAAATTGAGGTCCAGGGGACTTGTCCAATGTCACGCTGAGGCGGAGCTGGGATTTGGATCAAGGTCTATATGGTTAAAGTCACAGTTCTGATCCCCCAGCACTCATCCGGTTCTGTCCGAAGAGTTCAGAGGCATTTGGAAATCTTGGTGGTGGGAGGACATGGCTGGCTTGCAGCTCATTCTCTGAGTGCCAGTGCCCAGGAAAGGAACAACTGGAAGGCAACCTCCCTGCCCTTGGCAGTCTGCCTCAGTTTTCCTGGGTGCTAAGGGCAGGAATGATAATCTCTGGTGTGACTAAGGTTTGAAAGATTGTGCTGAAAGTTAGAGGAGGTGACTAAGAGGAAGGAAGGGGTGTCTCTCAGCCTTCCCACCCCTGTCCCACAACTCTTTCCCAATCCCTTCTACTGGTTTGACAGAGTAGATGGGAGATAGGAAAGAGAGGAGGTGTGGGTATGCAGGATGGGGTGCAGGAAACTGGCCGGGTGGGAGGAACCCTGGTTGCAACAGCCTCTGACTGGCCTCCCTGCCCCCTGTCTTCCCCATACCACCATCCCACAGGAAGATGCCCATGTACTGCTCTGTCAGAGCCTCAGACCCTTGGGACTGCCATCACCCCAGGACCAAGTGCTCCTCCTTGGCTTGGTGTTCGATGCCCCACACTCTAGCTTCATCTCCCCCAAATTCCCACTTTGCAAACTCTCTGTTCCCCAAAGGCACC
Organism: Elephantulus edwardii; assembly: GCF_000299155.1. Classification (NCBI taxonomy): domain Eukaryota; kingdom Metazoa; phylum Chordata; class Mammalia; order Macroscelidea; family Macroscelididae; genus Elephantulus; species Elephantulus edwardii. The sequence goes on along the minus strand of NW_006399778.1, from coordinate 14,120,789 downwards.
TGAGTCATGCCTTCTGTCACACTGTTCCCTGATAACTCCACCTTCTTCTCCTGTTGCTCATGGGTTGATGTCTGACCCTTAAAGTCTCCCAAAGAAGCCTCTTAGGTCACCAAACCACCTCTGGTCAGTCTGGTCCGGGGAACCTAAGCACTGGCCCCCAGGGCCTGGCCAACAGGCCTGGAGCTCCGAGTCACCTTTCCCAATTCTCAAGCCAAGCCAGAACCTCATCTCCACGACCTCTCTCAGCCGTGAGAGCTAATCAGGCTGTTCCACTCTGCACACACAGAGCGCCTGTAAGTTGCAATTAATTAGACGGCAACTAAAAACAACTAGCATTTATTTGTCATGTTTACTGTGGGTGGAAGAGTTCTCACCTCCGTGGCCTTGCTCCACTTGTTAAAAGGTAAAAGGGGGGGAGAGGGATCAAAAAACCCAACCACCTGAAAAGTGGATCTTAGTAACGATGGTACATGGGGCCCTCCCACAACAGAATGAACTAACGCTGCTTGCCAATGATTTTATCATCAGGTCTTTCTTCCAAAGTGCCTCTAGGGGGATTCAAACTGCCAACCTTTGGCTACTAGTCAAGTGCTTAAGACTTAACTGTTTGTGCTGCCAGGGACTTCTGCTAACACATTATTAACTCCATTGACTTGTGTCAGCTGTTTGCTTCCCCCCTTTAAGTCTCACACCCCTCCTCAGTGGCAAGATCTCGGTTTTCAGGTCCAATACACAAAGCAGTCAGTTGACTTGTCCAAGAAGGCGGAATCTCAGTGCTGAACCCGTGATGTTTGACTTGGGGCCATAATGGTCTCTGTGTTGCCCTAGGTAAGTGGAAGGTACCCACACTGCCGTGAAGGAGAGCAGTAGAGTGTGGGGGCATCACAGCCTCCGTGAGTCAATGCTCCCATCTGTAAGATGGGCTCCGTACTCATCCCTGCTCACCCCACAGGAGGGCAGGTGGGAGACTCAAACGCAAAGGTGGGCGAGATTGTCCTTTGGGGTATGATGTAAGGGGTTACACACCAGGTGAGCAAACAGCATGGAGAAACAAAACGGCACTGAGGTCAAGGAGCAGAGAGGGGCATTGTCTGCTAAGCCCTGGGCTCGCTAAGTCCACCTCTCTGTCCTCCTCTCAGCCATCCCGGGTCCTCTCCCTGCCTTCTCCACCATCCATCCATCTCTCCCCACACCTGTAACACTGGCTCTGACCACACCACTCCCCGCCGTAAGCCCTTTGTGGACCCTACTGGTCTAGTCCGAGGTCTTTGGCATGGCCTTCAAGCCCTCCCTCTCCTATCTCTGCTTTGTCCTCCTCCTTGTTATAAACATACTCCTTTTTGTCTCTGGGCCTTTGCACACATGCTGTTCCCTCTGAATGATAGGTTCTTCCAGATTCATGGCCAACATCACCTTCCCAAAAAGCCTGCCCAGACCTCTGAGGCAATCAGGGGCTCCCACCTCAGCACCCACATGTGACCCTGTAGTACTTGGATGTGTTTGAGCACATATTTCCCATGGCCTGTGTTCACTGTGTTCAGTCTAGGGATCGATTTTGTATATGTATTATTATACATATAAATGTTATACATACAAATGTTCTGGAATTCCTATTCTTCTGTCTTGGAGAAAGTGCAGTGAGAATGCTCTTTTTTTTTTAAGAAAATTTATCTTTTATACTGGTTTACTTACAAAGTTCATATGCATTCTTTTTCACACTGGATCTTTCCCATTTCCTTTTTGCACCCCTCCCTCCACCCGTTAAATTGTGCGATCCTATGATGGCCCTTCCTGCCCATCCTCACCCCTTTGCTCCCACACACCCCGCCTTAGAACCTCATACACATTTTACTATTATCTATGTCTACAATAATGGTCTTGTGCAGCGTTCGAAGACAAGGATGGTGACACTTCAGCTCACATACTTTGGGCATGTTGTTAGGAGAAACTATTCCTTGGAAAAGGACATCATGCTTGAAAGGTCAGCAAAGGAGAGGAAGACCCTCAATGAGGTGGACTGACACAGTGACCGCAGCAACGGGCTCAAGTAGGTCAGAGATGACAAGGATGACACAGGATAGACCAGGGTTCAAATCTGTTGTTCACAGAGTTGAGCTTGACTCAGTGGCACCTGACAACGGTGAGGACTGGGTCTTCCTCATCTTATTACCCCCACCAGACACACCAGAGCCAGGTGAGCTTTCAGCCAGCAGTGGATGAGAGCCAGGGTTGCCGGGCAGCCCACTCCTAGACGCTTAGCCCAGGGTCCCAGCCAGGTGGAGCGAGGGTGCAGAGGGAGACCAGCAGGCCAGGCAAGAAGGTGCTTGTGTGAGAACTAAGCCAAGGGGTGACCTCACCGCTGAGTCAGCCTCCCAAACACGAAGGGTGGGGTGGGTGGCCCACCCTCCCGGGGAGGGGCGGTGCCTGGGACAGTTTTAACAGGCAAGGTGCATGCTTGAGGGCCAGAACACAGCGGTGAGTCAGGAACAGGAGACGCCTTGTCCTTCAAAGGGGAGCAGGTTCCCTCTCCCACAGGCCCCTGCGCATCACACCAACTCATTAAAAGACAAAAGAAAAAGAAAAGGAACGGGAGAGAAAAGGCCCAAATCCCACAGCTGCTGCTTTTTCTCGACGATAATTAACGATCATTCGGAAAGAATGATGACGCCATCACTGCTCTGCGCCAAGACCCCGGGGCCCAGGTGTGCATGGGTGGGGCCCTGGGCCAGTCCACTCCTCCCAAAAGTTGTCCAGGGACACAGGGTCACTCTCTCCAGCAGTCACCAGCCCTCAACACATCTCCCTGCAGGAGGCGGGGAGACCACCTTGTCTCCAAGTGGATTCTGCCTTTCCCACAGAGATTCCTAAAAATATATTCTGTATTTGCTGCCTCTTCTTAAGTCCCCACAGTGCCCCAGGCTCTCTGGGTGTTAATGAAAACATACAATATGCCAAGCTTGTAACAGAGCCTTCAGGTGGGATCCGTGAACCCTATATACAGATGAGGAAACTGAGTCTGAGAGGCAGAGGAGAAGGTTACTAAAGGCTCTGCTCCCAGTGAGGGGCAGCACCGATGAGGACTGCTGACTTGCCTCTAAGCCCCTTTACAGCCTCTGACACAGCCCCTCAGTATAATCCCTTCCAGAAAAGGACACTAGTAGCTGTCATTCCCAGGCCACAACTGCTCCACAGGGCCCCAAGAGAGGGTCAGCAGATCCTGTGTGATGTGTTCTAGGACATACCTGGAAGGTGGTCTGTGCCCCTCCCCAAAGGAACCCCCAGCCCTCTACGGCGGAGCAGAGGCCTGCCAGCCACCAGGACCTTAGAGTTCACCCTGCCTTCTGCCGGCAGATTCCATGGGGACAGGAAGTTCCTCCAGGACCGTTCATTCCCCTGCAAGTGTCTGTCAAGCTGAGCACAGGAAGTCTTTCAACAGGGCTGGCTCTGTGAGTGATTTGCATGGCCACAGGAGACCCTGCACCTACCAGAGCTCTGAGCTTGGCTAAATGCTTAGCCTTCACTGTCTTGAAATCCTTCCTTTTCGAACAAGGGGCACCCATTCACATTTTACACTGGACCCCATAAATGATATAGTTGCTCCTGTTTTCAAACATCCCTGGCAAGCCCCCACCACACAGGGCCCAGGCATTTCTGAGTCAAGGCCTGGCAGTCAGGACCCAGCTTGGCACTAGGCAGTGAACTTGAGGGGATGGAGCCCTGGTTTTAAAGGGAGTCAAGGATAGAATTAGTGCAGTTTCGTTGCTTGATGTTCAAAATGGAGTACTCCTATTTCTGCCCTTAAATCAAGACCCCTAATTTCTTTTGCTGGCCCCAGATCCTCCCAAACCAGACTAAAGGTAGATCTTGCTAAGCGAAGGGTCACCAGCAGCCAAGGCACCACAGTCTCTTCTCCATTGTTGTTGTTGTTGAGGACCTTTGAGTTGGAACTACTAGCTCATTGGTGACCCCCCGGCAGGTTTTCAGAGGCAGTAAATTGCAGAGGAGGAGGTTGCCCAGCCTTCTCTCCCTAGAGCAGCTGTTGGAGTAGAACCTCGTGCCTTTAGGATGGCAGTGCAGCTTCTTCCCAGTAGGCGACCAGAGCTCCCTCTGTTGTTGTTGTTGTTGTTGTCAAGGTGCCATCAAGTCAAGTACAACTCAGAGCAATGCTGTGAACCAGAGATCTGAACGCTGTCCTATTGTTGTTGTTGTTGTTATGTGCCATCGAGTCACTTGTGACTCATAGCGACCCTATGTACAACAGCCCTAAACTCTGCTCTGTCCTGTGCCAAT
>NW_006399778.1:14023305-14116399 GCF_000299155.1 Elephantulus edwardii | reverse complement strand
TTCACCATCACAAGAACATGGAAACAGCCCAAATGTCCAACCACAAACAAATGGATTGAGAAATTATAGTACATTCACACAATGAAATACTATACAGCCTGCAGGAGCAATAACCTTGTAAATTATTATCTAACTTGGGAGGGACTGGAGAGCATTATGCTGAGTGAAGTAATTATAATATTGTATAAGACCGTTATTGCAGAATGAGTATAAGGATTCAGGAGGGGTGGGAAAGGCTGGAAGCAGAGGGATGTGGATGTACAGGAGGAAGAGGAGATTAATCACTGGGTTGTACAATTTGATGGGTGGCGATGCCGAGGGAAATTGAAAGAATTTGTAATAGAATTTTGTAAAAAAAATTTAGAAACTAATTTAATAAACTGTTGTTGTTGCTGTGATGTGCCATTGAATCGTTTGCGACTCATAGCGACCCTATGCACAACAGCCCTAAACCCAGCTCTATCTTGTGCCAATCGCACTGCCTCTGACACACCCATCCCGATTACCCCAGTAACTGAATCAATCCACCTCATAGAGGGTCTTCCCCTCTTGTGCCGTCCCTCCACCCTCCCAAGCATGATGTCCCTCTCCAAGGACCTGTACTTCCTTGAAACATGTCCAAAGTATGTCAGAAGAAGCCCCAGAATCCTTGCCTCCAAGGAGTGGGTTGGTTTAACACTCTCCAGGATGAATCTGTTTGTTTTCTTGGCGGTCCATGGTACATTCAATACTCTTCTCCAGCACCACAGCTCAAAGGCATCAATTCTCCTTCTGTCCTCCCTAGTCACTGCCCAACTCTCAAGTGATTGCAAAGACCATGGCCTGTATCAGACACACCTTAGTCTCCAGAGTGACACCATTGCTTTTCAGTACTTTGGAGAGGTCCATCACAGCAAACTTTCCCATCACAATACGTCTTTTAATTTCCTGGCTACTGGTGCCGAGAGTGTTGACCGTGGAGCCAAGCAAACTAAAGTCCTAGCTGGTCCAATTCATAGCAACCCCACACACAGTGGAAAGAAGAGCTGCCGGCTCCTGTGCCTTCACCACAACTGACTCCAGGTCAGACTGCAGGTCAGATGGTGATATGCCGTAAGGCTTCACTGGTTGGTTTTCCAGAGTAAACTGCCAGGCCTTTCTTCCTAGTCTTAATCTGGAAGCTCTGCTGAAACCTGAGCAGCTTCACGGCAGCATCACAAGCAGCCTACTGACAGGTGGTGGCTGTGCATGAGGTGATGCTGGGAATCTCCCACATGAAGGACCACAGTCCCACAATTCTTCTTTGAGTGAATCCAGGTCACAGCCACTAGTCTTAGAGACTCAGCACTGAAGGTTCTGCACAGAATATGCCCGTGACGACTTCTGGGAGTGCACCGCAGGATGTAAGAATTAATTTCTATTTCTTTCTTCTTTAATAAACAGCCCAACCCTCCAGGGAGGCACAGTTGCTGCAGCAGCTTCCAGAGAGAGAGGATACATTTTATCCTCACAATCCATGTGGGCTCAGCGGGATGCTCGCCCTTAACCTGGTGCCAGAGGAAGCCCTGGGCAGGGAGGAGAGGCGGATGGAGGGGATGGAGAATGGAAAAGCAAGCCTGTTGCTCTGGGATGCCGAGGTTTTGCCAAGAGCAACATTATGGATAATCACTTTAACTCCCAGCCACAAAGCCAGCACGAGATAGAGAGATAACACGAAGCCTAGGTAATTGACGCCCACAGCTAATACCCAATCCAGCTTTAGCTCCGAGTTTCACCTGTGTTGGATGGCAAGAATCCCCTGTCTCTGCACTATGACCTAGTACACTGGCTAGAGGAAGAGATAAGGGGCAGGATGGGGAGACAGAGGGATGGACAGTGACCTTGGTGGTGACCCCAAGCCGGGCCACCAGCCTTTCACAGGACAGGTAGAGTAGGGTTGCTCCTGCAGACAATCACAGGGTCTCCACCCATTCCCCCAATCTTCCATTCAAACTCTGTTCCTCCAGACCCGATCTACATGTCCTGATCCTTAAAGACTCCATCAGGTATCCTTGCCCTGATGTCCTCACCACCACTCCAGCCTGTGCACTCCCTGGCTCCATTCCTTCACCACATTTTGCCTTGACTCTTCGCCTGTTCTTCCTCTCTGGGTGATGGGTTTCTCCAGCTGGAGCCTTATTTGACTCAGTGTTCAGCCTCTGGGTATTGCATGAGATCTGGCACAGATGAGGTATGTGCTTAATCTCAGCCAGGAGTAAAATAAGCAAGCGTGGACTCTGTTAAAAAACAGGAAGGTGATCTAGGCAAGAGGTGGCAATGGTTACACTAGCCGGTCATGGTAGAACCTATGAGGAAGGTCAGAGGTCGGATATATTGATAAATGAAGGGATGAATAAATTGATAAAGGAGAGAAAGATCTCGGGGCCCAGAGGGAACACAAGCCTAAACCCATTTTGTTGGTTCTAATTGCATTTCACTGACAGCAGGGAGTGCGTAGACGATCTTTGCCCTCTTCCAATCTACGATCTTGACAAATTGAAATGGATATAGTAGTACCCTTGAGGACAATGGTCAGATAACAGAATTCATGAATTCTCTTATACTTAGATCAGTAATCTCTGCCCATGGAAGCAACATCCAAGAAATTCAACAATGTATTGCATTAGAAATAGCTGCTGAAAAAGATTTCTTTAAAGTCTTAAAAAGAAAAGATGTCATATTAATGATGAAAGTGTTTCTGAGTCAAACCAAGGTGTTTCAATTTCCTTGTATACACACAAAAGCTGGGCAATGAATAAGGATGACCAAAGAAGAATTAGCAGGTCTGAATTACGGTGTTGTATGGCATAATTAACAGGTCAGAGATTGCCAGAAGAACTAACATGTTTTCTTGGAAGTGCAGACAGAGTTCTCCTAAGAAGCAAAGATGGTAAGCCTTCCTATATTGAACACGTGATCAGGAAGAAGATTATGGTTGTTAAAGGAGGAAAGAAGACCACCTTCAACGAGATAGACTGACTTAGCAGACTCAAGGATTGGCTCAAATGTAACAAGGACTATAAGGACGCAGAGGGGAGAGGCAAGGACTCCCCCATCAAGAAAGAGGTCATCACCACAACAAGATAAAGGTAAACAACCCAATTGAAAAATGGGCACAAGGTATGAACAGACACTTCACCAAAGAAGACATTCAGATGGCCAACAAGCGCAAGAAGAAATGTTCAAAATCCCTAGCTCTAAGAGAGATGCAAATCAAAACAACTATGAGATATCATCTCACCCCAGTAAGAATAACAAAATTTAACAGAACAGCAAGCAACAAATGCTGGCGAGGTTGTGGAGAAACTGAAACCCTTATTCACTGTTGATGGGAGTGTAAAATGGTGCAACCACTGTGAAAGGTGGTATGGCACCTTCTCAAAAAAGCTGGAAAGAGATACTATTTGACTCAGCAATTCCACTACTGGGAATATACCCTAAAGAAATCAGAACTGTCACCCAAGCAGATATATGCACACCTATATTTACTGCTGCTTTGTTCATAATAGCGAAGAGCTGGAAACAACCCAAAGCCCATCAACAAATGAATGGATAAAGAAGCTGTAGTATATTCACAAAATGGAATACTACGTAACATTGAAAACCAAGGAACTCATGAAATGTTATACAAAATGAGTGACCCTGGGGGACATTATGCTGAGTGAACTATCTCAATCACAAAAGGACAAATACTGAGTATGCCACTGTTACAAAACAGGACTGATATAGGGTTTAGGGGGAAACTAAAAAAAGAGGGGATGAATAATGTACACTGCATTGAAACAGATAACTGAGAGAACTGTTTAAAAGGGATATATGATTAGGTATTATTTGCATGGCAAGAGTCCAGAATAAGAGCTTCATAGTAAAGTGGACTAGGGGAGGGGGAGGATTGTATAACAATGAAAGCACTTTTTTTCTTCTCAAAGCAAAAAGCAAACTTGGAGGGGAGAGTAATGGGCAGGGAGGAATATGTGCAACAATAAATGAATGGAAATTCAAATCCTCTATTTAAAAATAAATAAATAATAAATAATAAATAAAACCATCAATGTTAATTAAAAAAAAAAAGAAAGAAAGAGCTCCAGATGATTCTCTGGATCAGTCCACAATGTCCCTGTGTCTATTATCCTCCATTTCAGGCTGCCTTGCTCTGCCTGGTCTCTAGGATGGTTTGACTGGGACTTTGGGACAGGCCATACCTGCACAGGTATATACAGTCCTCACTGGAGCCTTGGAGACTCTGGAGAGGGGTGTAGCAAGGCTTCAGGTTCATCCAGAGCAAGCGAGCAGGGAGTACTGTTGTTGAGAGTCTAGATGCCCTCCCACAGCCCGACTTATCAATTGACTTAGTGGGTCAGCACATACTCAGTCATTTAGTACTCATTTAGTACTCAGCAAACCTTCTAGGGACTCAAGGAAGAGTGAGACAGAGTCTCTGCCCATCAGGAGTTCTTGTTCTAGAGAAAAAGACAAACAACCAAAGAGACAATTAGAGCTGGGCGTGGTAAATGTGCCCTGGCACTGCCAACTCCCACAGTAGCCCAAGGGGTTCCCAGGAAATGAGGACCCAGCCTCCTTCTCCCAGACACGAGAGGGTGAGGGCTCTGGAGGCATCAGTCCAAGAGCTCCCTAAAGACACTCGGTAATTGTGTCTCTTCTATCCACCTGGGAAGGGGAAGAATTCTACTGAAAGTTCCCCGAGGGTGGAAACACTGCTTACCCAAGCTAGTTCCCTGACAGCTGGACCACAATACCCCTCTCTCCACCCACTAAGCCAATCACTTAATGAGGGTGATAACTATAAAAACATCTTGTAGACTGGAAAGCACTGCATAAAGTTGGGAGCTTTGGGAGAGCTGAGATGGTCTTCCCTAGACAGGGAGCCTCCTGAAGGCAAGACCTCTGTCTCCCTTGTCAGACTTAGAACACCCCCCCACCCACCCAGGGAAGGGCTATGCATCCTCTATCACTGGGAGCTATCACAGTTGGAGGATGTGCCTTTTCCACGAAGCTGGAGGTCCTTGGTTTTATCCTATCATCCCAGAAGCTTCTGCATCCAGGGTGTATCCAGAGAGCCCGCTGCTCAATGTTGCTACAGACTGATGGACCATTCCCTTGCAAATTAAAGCTTAGCTGACTGATCTGACTCCTTTCTGCTTCTTACAAAGAAAATCCTAGCTGTAATCATTTTAAAATTATAGCTTCTGAAATTGGATTTTAACCATTTTAAGCTCTTTTATGTGTATATGTGTATGTGTGTGTATGTGTACATATGTGTATGTTGTTGATGTATACCGTAGCATCATAACCAACAAATAGCTGATTCTCAAGAAGGTTTTCAGATGCAGTAAATTCTCCCATGGAGCTGCTGGTGGATTCAAACCACATGCCTCTGTGTTGACAACGCAACTCATTACCGCTAGATCTTCAGACCACCTTCACCTGTATAGAAATTCAATCAACTCATTGCCCTTAAGTCAGAACCCACTAGGTCACCATAGTTCTTACATAGATAGGGAGAGAGAGATATCCATTGCTGATGAGTCAAAACTGACACATAGCTGATCCTCTAGTAAGTTTTCAGAGACTGTAAATCATATGGAAGGTTGCATTCCTTGATCTTCTGCAACAAAGGCTTCATCTGCAGGTCATTGATGAGTCTCCCTCTGATCCCAAAGCCACATTCCTCCTCATAGAGTCCAGCTTCTCAAATAATTTACTCAGCATACAGACTGAATAGGTGTGGAGATAGAGTACAACCCTGACACACAACATTCTTAATTTTAAAACATGTCGTTTTGCCCTGCTTGGTTTGCACAACAGTCTCTTGGTCCGTGTATAGTTTTATATGAACACAATTAAGTGCTCTGGGATTCCCATTCTTCTCAAAGTCAGCCATAACTTGTTATGATCCGCACAGTCAAATGCCTTTACATAGTCAATAAAGTACAAATAGACATTCTTCCGGTATTCTTTACTTTCAGCCAGGATCCATCAGACATCAGCAATGATATCCCTGGTGCCATGGCCTCTTCTAAAGTCTGCTTGAACTTTTGACATTTCCCCATCTATGTCCTGTTTTAGACATTTTTTAATGATCTTCAGCAGTAATTTACTTGCATGTGATATTAATGATATTGTTCAATAATTCCTACATGCTGTTAGATCACCTTTCTTGGGAATGGGAACAAATACGGACCTCTTCCAATTCATTGGCCAGACAGCTGTCCTCCAAATTTCCTGGCACAGATAATGTGAATCCAAGGCTGTGTCTATGAAACAAGTCAAGTGGCAACCCATCGATTCCTGGGGACTTATATTTTACCAATGCCTTCAGTGCCACTTCCACTTCTTCCTTCATTACCATTGGCTCCTGTTCATGATTGTTTTTGCTGTTGTTGTTGTTGTTGTTGTTGTTGTTGTTGTTGTTATGTACTGTAGAGTTGGAACCTACCCATAGCTGCCCCTCCAGTGGGTTTTCAGAGGCAGTTAATCACCCAGTAAGAGATTGCCCATCCTTCTCCTGTGGAATTTTTCAGTGCCTGTCAGTTCTTTTTGGTACAATGACTCTGTGTAGGCTATTCTTTGGAAAGGAACATGGTGCTTGAAAAGGTAAAATAGTGAAGGAGAGGAAGATCCTCAACTAGGTGGATTGACACAGTTACTGCAGCAATGGGCTCAAGTTGAGGTTGGCACAGGACAGGACAGGGTTCAGATCTTTTGTTCGTAGGGTTGCTGCGTTGTCCTTATCGCAACAGTAACTAGCAACAACAATACATCAATACAAACCCTCTGTGCCATCCAGGGACCTTGATGCTAACAGGAAGTGGCCCCTTTCTACTTATTGAAAGGAATGGAGTGATATGTGGGGCAACTAGAAAGGAGGGCTCAGGAGATTGTACAGTGAGATCTCCATTGTCGATAAAACCCCCTCAGGATGCCCAGCACAAAAGAGAGGAATTGAACAGCTACCACCAGACAGGGAAACAGCCACCTCAGCTAAAAGTTTGTCTCATCCAGCAGGGTGCATGCTGGTTTTACATAACCTCAACTCCAGCCAGTTCTACAGATAACCCTCAGAAACTCTTAAGGTGAAGGGGTTCTATCCTGCAATAAAAGGGGTGTGATTGGACACCAGCAAGACTTAGGTGAGGCAGGTTTGAGTCTGAAAGTAAGAAGGTTGGTGGAACTTGGTGCTTTGAAAGCAGATTGTTCTTCTCTCTAAAACCATTCTACCAGTTACCATTCTTCCCAGCATTGTCTGTAATCTGTTACAAGACTTGTTTAAAATCAGGAAAGGTGCATCAAGGTTGTATCCTTTAACTATACCTATTTAAGCATAGAAAAGAATCTGAGGGGCTGGGCTTGTCACATGGCTTCTCAAATTGTCTGGGCAGAGGGTCGTGGGAGGGTGTGGAACTGGAGAACATTGTGGCTAGTGAAGGACAAATCACAGCCATGGTGGCATGAGGAAGGACATGGGGAAGAAATATTTGTTGCAAAAGTCTCTTTATCCTGCAGTCCAGCTTACACTTAGCCTTCCTGCAGTTGGCTTCCTTGAAAGGGATTTGGGAGGCCCAGCTTGACAAAAAAAATAACACAGTAACCAAAGAAAATCATGTTTCTGGGCCACCTTTTCCTCATCTGTAAAATGGAATAATAGCTTAGATCAGTATCTTCCAGCAGAAAAATCATTGCTAGTCATAAATTGTCAAGTTACCACAAGAAATCAAAAGACATTGCATTGGGAAAATCTGCTGTCAGGAACCTCTCCAGAGTACTGAAAAACAACAATGTCAATCTAGAGACAAAAGTGCACCTAATCCAGACCACAGTCTTGTTATGTGTCTACTTGTTATGTGTCAGAGAGTTGGACAATGACTAAGGATGACAGAAGAACAACTGAAGCTTTTGAGTTGTGATGCTGGAGAAGAGTCTTGAATATGCCATAGACTGCCAAGAAAACAAATAGGTATGTCTTGGAAAAGGGTGAAACCAAGTCTCTCCTTGGAGGCTAGGATTTTGAAGCTCCATCTCACATACTTTGAGCACATGGTCAGGAGAGACCGGTCTTTGGAAAAGGACATCATGCTTGGAAGGGTGGAGGGATAGCACAGGAGAGGAAGACCCCAGGTGTGATGGATTGATACAGTGACTGGAGCAATGGGGCTTGGTGTGTCAGATTTAGTGAGACTGACTCAGGACAGGGCAGAGTTCAAAGGTGCTGTACATACGGTCACTATGGGTCGCAGGTGACTTGATGGACATAACAACAACATTTAACCCAATGGATACAAAATATTATCTGTTCAAAATGCAGCCAACACAAGTATTATTAAGATTTTTTTATCATTCTTTTAATATAAAATCTTCAAAATCCTGTGTGTATTTTATATCTACAGTATATCTCAATGTGGACTGGCCACATTGCAAGGGTTTGATAGCCACCTGTGGTAAGTGGTTGCCATATTGGAGGCACAAACATAGAAAATCTCTAAAGCTGTTAAGGTGACTCGATTCTGAAAGTGCATCTATATTTCATATATCTTTGACTTCTGTTGGGCCCCAGGCCATGGCTGGTTCTAGTTGCAGAAAACCATTCATGTGATTTTGGGTTGTTACTTTAAGTGGCAATAAAATGAGTCCTTGATTCTGGGTTCATGTAGAACTGACTTACTCAGCTCTGGGTGCTACGGAAGTTATTCAACCTCTTTGATGCAGAATTTTCGCATCATAAGATGGGTTAATAGCAATAGCTAACATCTGGTAGTACCTACTCCTGCTTTCTAAACTCTTTATATACACTAACATAACATCCTAATGGTCAGGCCGTTCATATTCACAGATTGGAAGGCTCGATATAGTTAAGATGTCAACAGTACGCAAAGCTATCTACAAATTCAATGCAATCTTCATTAAAATGACAACAGCCTTCTTTGTAGAAATGGAAAAACCAATACTCTATATGGAAGACCATGAAACCCCAAATAGTAGGAGGACTCATACTTCTTGATTTCAAAAGGTGCTATAAAGCTCCAGTAACTAAAAGTACTTAAATGCTGGCATTTTAAACCATACCGTATGCTCTTGTTCTGTTCATATAGCTGCTACTTGGTCTCTATATAGGTCTTGCATAACCACAATTAAGTATTCTTGGATTTCCATTCTTCTCAATATCCTACATAATTTGTTTTGATCATTTAAAATTAGGGAAACTGGGCACCAACGTTGTATTCTTTCACTATAACTACTCAATTTATATGATTAGCAAATAATCTGATAAGCTTGACTATAAGAAAAAGAATGTGGCATCAAGAGTGGAGGAAGACTCATCAACAACCTGCATTACGCAGATGACACAATCTTGCTCTCAGAAAGTGTAGAAGATTTGAAGCACCTACTGAAGAATAACAAAGACTAAAGTCTTCAGTATTATATAAACCTCAACATAAAAAAACACCCTCATAACTGGTCCAATAAGCAACATCATGATAAATGAAAAAAGATAGATTGAAGTCATTAAGGATTTCATTACACAATCAATGACTAGCAAAGTAACAGTCAAGAAATCAAATGATGTATTGTACAGGGGAAATCGGATGTAAAGGAACTCTCTATAAAGAGTTAAACAGCAAGGATGTCTCTTTGAGAAATAAGGTATATTCAATTGTCTCATATATACTTGTGGAAATTGGACAATGGATAAAATGGAAGAATTGATGCCTTTGAATTGTGGCTTCGGTGGAGAACACTGAATATATCATAGACTGACAAATGAATGAATGAACAAATCTGTTTTGGAAAAAATGTAGCCAGAGTACTCCTTAAAAGCAAATGATATATCATGTGCTTTGGGCATGTTATCTAGAAAGGCCAATCCTGGGAGAAGGACATCATGCTCAGTAGAAGATTAACCAAAAAGAGGAAGATTCCCAGTGAGATGGATTGATACAGTGGCTGCAGCAACAGGCTCAAACACGGCAGAAATTGTAAGGATGGCACAGAATTGGGCAGTTGCTCATTCTAGTGCTGTAAATTGGGACCAGCTCAATGTCATGTAACCACAGTAAGAACTGGTATAATAACAGATATAGATACTAGCAGAGAAGAATTGATGGAGAGTCCAGAAAGAAATCCATGCGTCTACAAACATCTCTGCTGACCTAGTAGTAAGAAAGTGCACTGCAATCCAATCCCAAAGGCACTCTGTTTGAATCCAACTGCTCCATAGGAAAAGGATACGCAATCTCCTCGCATGTGATTACCCTTTGATAACCTTAAAAGCCACTGAAAACACACTGGAGGGTCAGCTATAGATTGGTCTGACTCGACTGCAAACAACAATGGACATTTGGCTTTTCACAAAGTTGCTAAGTCCATTCAAAGAATCTCTTTAATAAATCTCACTGACAAAAACACTCCACCTTTTTGTTGTGTATATTAGAGTCTATCATTCAGAAACCCAATGTTTTAAAGGGAGTTGAAGCACAGCAAGTTTAAGAAACTAGTCCAAGATCACATAGTTAGTATGTGACAGAGTCAGGTTTCAAACCCAGGCCTCCTGGATCCAGAGTCTCGGTGCTACATTACTAAGACAACAAGATTAGTCTCTTGGAGTGATGATGAGGATGAAATGAAGGACTTCCCTGAAAGTACTTGGCACACCATTGGAGATACAGCAGCATGAAATAAATTGTTATCACCAGTCTAGAGCAAGAGAGGGTGTGGGATGAGCAGCTGGGTGGCCTCCAAATACTCAGGGCACTGCTGGGTCATGACCAGTTAGGAGGCTTTTCTTCTGCCACCCCCAGCCAGACACCTAATGGGGAATTCTGCTGAGAAGGCATCTTCCTCATAGCCGGGGATGCGGAGGCTTCTGAAGGTGGATGATTCAGGATCTGTAGTGCCTGAGCCTGTGACTCTGAAGGTAGCAGGTAAGCTGAGCCAGATGTAGATGCTTCCTCTGGGTTTTATAGCCAGTATCTTTTGAAGGGCACTGGGCAAAAGCAATCTGGAAGAAGGACAAAGGTGAAGGGGCCATGCATCAAGAAGTATCCCTGGTCATTTTTCTATTCCAGACCAAGCCCCAAGTTAGGAGGAGACTGTTTTCAGTGACAGTGAACTAAAAATCTGACTCAGATGAGCTCAAACAATAATAAAGTTCATTGATCCAAAAGTCAAGAAGCAGCTCTGGCTTCAGGTCAAGTTGGATACAATCCTTCAAAGAGTCAAGTAAGAAAAAAGGGAGGTAAAAGAGGGGGGGATCAATTGAATTTGATCAAAATTTTAAAACTTGTGCATAAAGGGTCACTATCAAGAAAACAGAAAGAGATGTTGAGTTAAATCAAGTATCATTTCCCCCCATTCCCTTTTGATGTCTTTGCTTATTGCTATGAATTAACCTCTAAATACTGCTTTTGCTGTATCCCAGAGATTTTGGTAAGTTGTGCTTTCCTTTTCACTTGTTTCAAGAAACTTTTACATTTCTTTTTTCATTTTTTTCCCCCACTACCCACTCATGTTCAAGCAGGGAAATGTTCAGCTTCCAGGTGTATAGTTTTGTCCTCCTTTGTCCGTTTGTTGTTGATTTCTAGTTTTGTAGCACTGTGGTCTGAAGAAAAGATGGTTTGTATTATTTCGATATTTTTTAATTTATTGAGACTTGCTTTGTTACCTGAAATATTATCAACTCTGGATAATATTCCCCATGCACACTGGGGAAGAATGTATACTCATTTTCTTGGGGGTGCATCATTCTATACACGTCTGTAAAACTCAATATTGTAGACAGTTTCTTTAACAAATGGTGTTGGCACTGGAAAACCATCTGCAGAATAAGGAAGATCAACACCTCACACCTTATACAAAAACCAACTCAAGGTTGATTCTGGACCTAAAACTAAAACCAAAGACTATAAAATTCACCAGAGAAAAGCTAAGGGAACTCTAGAAGTCCTAATCCACAGCATGAACACCTTCCAAGCATAATGAAAATCTTACAACCAAGAAAGAATAAAATAGATGAATGGGACCTTCTAAGAATCAAATCCCTATGCACATCAAAAAGCTGTTCCAACAGGGTAAAAAAGAAACCCAAAGACTGGGGGGAAATATTTGGTAATGATATATCTGATAAGGGACTTATATTTAAAATTTATAGAATACTCCAGAACCTCAACAAGAAAAATGTAAACAATCCAATCACAAAATATAAATAGGCACTTCACCAAAGAGGAAATTCAGATGGCAGACACATGGAGAAGTGTTCAAAATCCTTAGCTTTTAGAGAGATGCAAATCAAAACAACTATGAGATACCATCTCACCCAAGTAACAATAGCAAAGTTCAATATGGCAGTGAACAAATGCTGGAGAGGTTGCTGAGAGATTGGAATTTTTATTCACTGCTGGTGGACATGTAAGTTGGGACAATCACTGTGAAAGGTGGTCTAGTACTTTCTCAGAAAGTTGGAAATAGAAATACCATTTGACCCCACAATTCCACTGCCAGAAATATACCCTAAAAAAAAAAAAGAACTCAAGCAGATGTATGCACATCCATGTTTATTGCTGCATTATTCACAATGCAAAGAGATGGAAGCAACCCAAATGCCCATCACTAAACAAATGGATAGAAAAACTGTGGTACATCCACATAATGGAATATTATGCAGCATTGAAAAACAATGAGCTAGTAAAACATTACACAACATGGGAGTCTTGAGGACATTGTGCTAAGTTAACTATCTCAATAACAAAAAGATAAATACTGCATAGCACTGCTGTTCTAGATAGGGCAGACATGGGGGGGTGGAGAAGGAATAGGGCGAGAGTGGATATATAATGAACACTGCATTGGAACAGATGAGGGAAAGAACTGTGTGAAAAGAATATATGATTATACATTATGTGTATGAGAACAGTTTGGAACAAGGAGGACATTGTCAGGGAGTAGGGGAGGTCTAGGGAAGGGAGGAGAAAATATTTAATAATGAATAAATTTTAAAAATTAAAAAAGAAAACAGAAGGGAGAGATAGAAAAGATTCCCCTCCAGACCTTGGAGAGGCCTCATCATGGACATACAATAGTTTGTATTTGTTCTTTTTTTATACCAATAATGAGCTAAGTACCCATACAATCTTGGGACATTCTATTCTATGTGTAATATATACACCTATCTCTATTTTACGATGGAGTAAAGTTGTGGCTCAGATTTGAGACATCTTGACTCCTGACCTTTTCCTCTCATCCTGCCGCCTCTATTACCTGCGCACCTTTTTTCTTTTTCCCCCCACAAGAGCCGTACCATTTTTTCCTGTTGATCTTACCTCTCCCTCTTAAGATTGTCCTCCCCCTCTTTTATCTCTTTATCATTTATGTGAAAGTTAAAAATAGAGTGATTGGGGTGGGCAGGGAGAAAAGTGCAACAACGAAAGACTGGAAACCCTAAGCCTCTGTAAACTTTCATTAAAATTAATTTTAAAAAAAGAAAACAGAAAGAAGAAAAATCTGAAGAAGTAAATATTTACATTCCACATAACTAATAAAAGTCTATTGTTGTTAGGTGCAGAGTAGCCCACTAGGGCTCATAGTGACCCTACAAATGACATATTTGAAACTTGTCTCATCCTGTGGCATCCTCATGATCTCCGTCATGCCCAAGTCCTTTGCTGTAGGCACTGTGTCATTCCATCTCATTGAGAGTTTAATCCCCAGAAAATACACAGCAAGAAGAAGACAAACAACCCAATCTAAAAGTGGACAAAAGGAGCTTGAAAAGACATTTCCAGAGAATATGTACATGTGGTCAATAGGCAAATGAAAAAATATTTAAACACCATTAGTCATTAAGGAAATGCATATCAAAACCACAATGTGTAACCACTTCACACCCACTAGTATGGTTATAATAATAAACAAAAAGTTTAAGTGCTGGCAAGGCTGTGGAGAAATTAGAATATTTATAAACTGCTTGTGTGGTGAGAGTACAAAATGTCCTCCAAAGAGTTAAACATAGAATTAACTTATGATCCACTCTCAGGTATATATATATTGGAAAGATGTGAAGGTAGGCAATTCAAGCAAATGCTTGTACATAAATGTTCACAACAGCTCTACTCACAATACCCAAAAGAGGGGGAAAATTTAAAAATCCTTCAACAGAAGTAAGATAAACAAAAGTAGATAGATAGATAATAATAATAATAATAATAATAATAATAATAATAATAATGGGGGAGAGAGAGAGAAAGAAAGAAAGAAATCAGGTCACATATTCTATAATTCCATTTACGTGACGTATCTCTATGTAAAACCATAGAAACAGAACGCAGGCTAAAGGTGAGGATTGGAAGGAGAGGGAGCTGGAAAGTGACAGCTAATCGGTCTAGTTTCCTTTTGTGGTAATGAAAATAGTTTTAGAACCTGGAGAAGTAATATGGATTAAATGTCACTGAATTCCTCACTTTAAAATCTTCCATTTTATGCTGTGTATTTCCTCAATTAAAGCAAAGGTCATTAAGGACTCTACTTTTTTCCCCCACAACTTCACCCTGCCTTCTGCAGAATTAGCTCAGTTCTTGGACAGCCCCCTCTGGACCTCAATGTGGCTGCAAATCTTCCTAGTCACCACCAATAGGATAGAAGCAAGCATCTGACCAGCATTCCTGCCCAAGTCCTCTGATTGGTCCCACATTGATCACATGTCCATCCCTGAGTCAATCCCTGTGGCCAGAAGAAAGAAATTCTCTCATTGGTTTCATTGGAATCACATGCTTTGCCTATCACTTCCTCCAAGAATCAAAATTGTTGGAAATGGTGTGTGTGGTGGGTATGGATGCTTTGGAGAGGTGGTCTTGACTGGCTCCATCTCTGCTGCTGCCTAGCACCGTGATCTAGACAAACTTCTCCCCCCTTTGTCTTCACATTCTCTATTTCTAAACTAAAGCAGATCATGTAATATCCTGATTTTATTAAAGAATGCTCCTTTTCAAAGTCATGTGTGAAACTTCAATATACAAATTGGACCCAAGTGGAGACACTTGGTTGAAGTGGGGGTGAGGAGCCAGGACCTTCACCCTCTAGTCCATTCACCTTTCTGTAGAGGGGACCACAGAGTCTCTAGTGTTCCCACCACCTCGGTCAGCTGGAGCTGCTCCAGTCAATGCAGAACCCAAGGCGGCTCTCTTTACATGACCAACAGTCATCAAACAAACCATGTGATGCCCAGGAAAACCAGCATTGAGACGACAGCTCATGGTCTACGAAAGCAAGACGAGGTCTGTGAACACCCACCCACCACCATCCCAGCTCCTCAGTGTCCTCAGCCCTTTCACAAAGTCTTTGCCTATACGATGGCCTCACACCTAAGCACATGAATGTCAGTGGGGAAGGCCCAGTCATTTCGTCTTCCAGAACAGTTTAGATGATGTTGAGCTAATGCATGATAATAAGGAAGCCCACCCTTGCAATTTGGCAGTTTACGATGTGCAAAGCACTTTCCTACTCCGTATCTCATTTGGCTTTCACAACAAACATGAGAAACTTGCAAGACAAAGGTTCTGACTTTGCTGTATAAATTAATGTTTACTGAGCCACCACCAGCAGTCTGTCAGCTTGTCATGTTGTGGTAACTTGTATGTTGCTGTATGATACTATAACCTACGCCATCCATATTTCAAATACCACTGAGCTCAGTCATGGGTAAAGCTTTCAGCAGAACTTCCAGACTGAAAAGATAATTCTGTCAATCTTTTAAAATTAGTCAACAAAAACTATATGGATCAAAAAATGTTGTCCAAGACTTTGACTCACTTACTTTGGATGTGTCTTTGGAATGGACCAATTGCTGGGGGGAAAAGACCTCATGTTTGGTAAGGAAGAAACCCTCAATGAGATTGGTTGACACAATAGCTTCAGCTATGGTGGCCTCAACCATGCCAACAATCATGAAGAACACACAAATATGGCATTATTTCACTCTGTTACAGATGGTATCATCATAAGTTGGAGCCAATTTAATAGCAATTATCCACTAAGAGCCAGGCCCTAGGCTAAGTACCTTACATCTAACTCCACTTGCCCTCATAACAGCTGTGTGAAGTGGACCCAAAGGTTACTACAGTCCTTAGATAAAGACACTAAGGCTAAGATAATTCACAGCATATGTTCAGCTTGAAGTGGCAGAGTATGGATTTGAACCAAAGTCTGTGTGACTTAGAATCTATTAAAAGAACAACAGTCACAATTCAAGTCTATTTTTACATGTTGTTTGTTGTTGTTTAATGCCATCGAGTCGTAGACGACTCATAGCGACCCTATGAGCGAACGGCCTGAGCGCTGTTCGTACATAGAGTTTCCGGAGGCAAGCCAATTTTGGAAGTGGATGCCGCTCCTGCTTTCAGGCTTGATTAAGTCGGGAAGCTCCAGCCAACACTGTCCACCATGGGTGCCCATTACCACAATTGGCACATCACTATCACAGGCTTCAGTATCACAGCAACCACGAGTTACCTCTGTACAGCAACGCACAGACCAGTGCTATACCACCTAGAAGAATGTTTGACAGGAAGACAATTTGAACCTGGCCGAGGGCCACAGATGACAATCACCCACCTTCGGCTTGGTAGCACAGCTTCCTTCCACTAGGCCAATGTAGCTCATACCCATCACTATTATATACCCAGCATCTGTCTAAATTCCAATGTGAGAAGGATTTTAAGGACTTGCTGCAGAAGATCAAAGAATATAGCCTTCAATATGGATTGTATCTCTGCACCAGTACAACTAAACTCCTCCCCTCTGGGTCAATAGACAACATCATGAAAAATGACGAAAAGACTGAGACTGTCAATGACTTCATCTTACTTGGATCCACAGTCAGCACCAGCAATCTGCAGATCAGGAGATATATTGCACTGGGAAAGTCTAAGTCAAGAATCTCTCCAAATTGCTGAGGAGCTATGATGTCAGTTCAAGGACCAAAATGCGCCTGATTCATCCCATAGTCTTTTAGATCACTTGCGATACATCAGAGAGTTGGGCAGAAGAAGAATTGATGTCTTTGAGCTCTAGTGTTGGAGAACAGTACTGAACAGCTCATGGACTGCCAAAAGAACAAGTAGATGTATATGGGAGAGGGTACAGCCACAGTGCTCCGTGGAAGCAAAGACAGCAAAGCTTCATCTCACATATTTTGGGCATGTTGCTAAGAGACTATTCCTTGGAGAAGAAGGTCATCATACTTGGAAAAGTGGAGGGCTGGCAAAAGAGAGGAAGACACTCAACCAGATGGACTGATCAGTAACTGGACCGATGGACTCAAGTATGTCAGAGATGGTGAGAGTGGCACAGGATAGGTCCGGGTTAAGAGTTGTTGTTCATAGGGTCATACTTGATTGATGGCACATAACGACAACAGACACAATTGGAGAGGTTCATTTTGCAGCATATATTTTATGGTTATCAGGACCAGATGCCAGAAATGAGGAGAGACAGATACCAAGGGCTTCATAGGGCAGAACAGTGTCTCCACCTGAGAAAGAACTTTGTGGCGCTCTAAGCTGTGTGACACAGGAAGGGCATCCTTCTGAAGCCGATGCATTGTGTCACCCTAAGTGTCCAGGCAGAGGCTAGAGGGTCATTTGTCACCATGAGTAGAAACACCTGCACAGCTGGGAGGGTGATGGATGGCTTTGGAGCTCCCTTTCAGCAATTTCATATTTGACTTATTTATCTAACACCTCTTCTCCTGTTTGCAGCCCCTTCAAATCCGCTCTCTGTGCCGCATACTGGATGAACTTTCCAAAATATCCTCTCAACTGTGTTGTCCGCTACATAAGCCTTCTCACCCCTTCTTCTAGTTACTACTGCATGATAATAAACTACGCAGGACTTGGTGGCATAAAGCATCCACTTTATATGCTCAGAGTCCATGGATCAAGAATTCAGACAGGTCACATCACAGATGACTTGACTTCACACCATCACATCTAGAGGCTAAGTGACTAGATGCAGAAGGCTGGAAAGAGCTGAAGGGATCTTCACTCATGTGATTAACTGCTATTGCTAGCTGATGGCCACAGTCTCAGCCAGGCTCCTGGCTTGAATTCCCACATGCAGTCCTTGCACTTGAACTAGTTTGGGCTTCCTCACAATGTGGTGGCCAGGTTCAAAGAGTGACTATCTCAAGAAAGAAAGATGAAAATGCCCAGTATTTTATTATCTTACCCTGGGAGTCACTAAATGTCACATCCACCAAGACCAAGGTATATACAAAATCACCCAGATTAAAAGAACAAATGCATAAAACCCACGATGGGTGGGGGAGGAAAGAATGTCTTCCAGGAAGCCTGCTCTGACCTCAACTCCCTTTCAGCCTGAGTTGGGTCCCCTTGTTGTCTACATCCAAATTTGTCTCAAGTGGCTTCTCTGCTTACAGATCTCCAACAGACTATAGGCCCCTTGACTGATGTCTTCCTTGGCTGCTATTACATACGCAGCATTTGTCCAAATCCCAGTAGCTAATTATGCTGCTAACCCAGGTATCTTACATCTCCCAAAGTCCTAACCCACCAGCAGGTCTACAGGAGAAGGATGGTCAATCTCCACTCATGATTTCTCTCATTGTTGTCAAGTTGAAACCAATTTATCACTGATCCTCCAGCCAATTTTCAGAGGCAGTAAATCACGGAGGAACTCATGCAATGCTATTCAAAATGGGTGACCCTGAAGGACATTATGCTGAGTGAAATATCTCAGCCACAAAAGGGCAAATACTACATAGTGCCACTGTTGTAGAATGGGACTGACATCAGGGTTGGGGTGAGACTGAGAAAAATTGGCTAAATCATGTATACTGCATTGAAACAGATGAGGGAGAGAACAATTTAAAAGTGATATATGATTGGGTATTATGGCTATGACAAGAGTCTTGGGGTGGGGGGCAGGGGGGATTGTATACCAATCAAGGAATTTTTCTTTTACTTTTCAAAGAGAAGAGCAAACTCAGGGGGAGGGGTGGGCAGGGAGAAAAATGAGACAATCAATTAATGGAATTCCAAAATCTCTGTAAATGTTCATTAGCATATATAAAATAATTTTTAAAAAATCACAGAATTGATTGCTTTACACCTCAAGAGCTAGTCTCAAAACCCAATGGCGATTTTCTCCAATTAGGAACCCCCTTGAGATCAGTAAGTTGAGTCAAGTCTGGAACCTGCAGTGGGCAGCAGCAGGCACCTCCCCCAGGAAGGGGGGAGCATTAGGTACAAGGCAGCATGAAGTGACTCTCACTCACAGTGTAGCCCGATGAACAAGTGTGTGAAAATAATGGTGCCAAAGGAAGAGCTCCCCACCTCCTCTAGTTCCAAGTCAGAGCTTTTCATTTCTGTGGAAGACACAGCAAGTCACCAGGCTGCTTGAATAGAGCTGTAAGAATGCAACGAGAAAGGAGCCATAGTGGCACAGTGATTACGTGCTCAGTTTCTTAGTGAAGGGTCAGCAGTGTTGTATGTTTTTTTTGGGGGGGTGTTTGTTTGTTTTTATTTTCAATTTATTTTAATAAACATTTACAGAGACTTTGGGTTTCCATTCATTCGTTGTACTTTTCTCCCTGCCCACCCTTCCCACCCCCAAATTCACTTTTCTTTTTGAAAAAGAACAAATTTTTTCATTGTTATTCAGTCCCTCCCTCCAAGTCCACGCCACTATCCTACCTTCATTCTGGACTCCTGTCATAACAATAATATCTAATCCCAGCCCTCTCTCCAGAGGAAGATGTGACGGTCTGCTTCTGTAAAGATTACAGCCCTGTGAGACAATTCTACTCTGTCCTGTGGGGTCTCTGAGAGTAGGAAATGACTTCAGGATTTGAATCTCAGAGCCTCGCATACTTAAGGAATGAGGCTTCCCAGACCTCAGCATGTTAACACAGACCTCAACCCGCAGTGCCAGGCCCAGCAGGGAAGGGGACCAGGGGCCGAGCTTACAGGGACAGAAGAGTGTCCCTGCAACCGCACAGTCCAACGGACGACAACGTCGATCTCACCGATATCACCAGGGACGGGCTGACATTGCAGATTCTCCAGCCCTGCCCAAAATCCACTGAGTCTGTATGGACCCAGGAATCTGGTTTGTTTGGTTGTTTTTGTTTTGTATTACAAACTCTCAGGTGATTCTGAAGTCCAGTCCAGGCTAAGGATTTCCAAGCCAGAGAAAGCTCCTCCCTCATCTGGTCCAGCTCGTTCTGAGGATAGGACCAGACACAGAAAGCAGGCCTGACTTTTGGGGGAGGGATGGTTAGCCCCAGGTGCAGGTCAAACCTTCCGGGTGACCTGAGTCAAGTGATTGTACCTCTCTGAGTGTGACTGCTGTGATAGTTCAGGACCCTTCACCCACTGCATTCCCTTCAAAGGCCATGAGAAGGGCCCTTGCAGGGGGCTCAAAGTTGACATATTTTCTGTACAATTTGCAAAAGTAAGACACTTCTGTATACCTTTTCTTAAAGAGCTCCACCCTCTAATTTATTTAAGCTTCAAGAGAGAGAGAGAGAAGTGGCTAATAGGGACCTCACAGGGTTATTATAGGGATTAAATGATCACATAAAGCTACCCACACAGCGCTGGAAAACTCTGCTTAAGCATGCCACTGTGGGCACAGAGCTCAGTTTTCTCATCTGTAAAATGGTGCTGTAACTGTACCTAGCTCGTTCCACTGTTATGAGCATTAAATGAGCTAATACAGGTGAAGCACCTCGCTCAGCACCTGTAATTGCTGATCACTGCCACCCTCCCTGCGAGGGACACGCAACCCCAACCATGTACAAGGTGGAAGCGTGACTTGTGAATGAGGCAGTGAGAGCGGGGCGTGCTCAGACTTCTGCGAGGCAGCCTAGCCTGGAGGACTGTGGGATGATGTGGCCTGTGGTTTTGAAACTGTTTTCCTGGGAAATGGAAGAAGCAGATAAGGCTCTTTTTTTTTTTTTTTTTGCGAAATCATTAAAGAATGACCTTGTCAGGAGGCAGAGGACTGGACTCAGTGAACCAGAGTCACCGTGATTCTGGGAGAGAGTGACATGAAGGACCTGGACCCTGAGGCAGTGATTTCTGAGAAAGTACCTGTGCTGGGGAAGAGGTGGGTGGACACGCAGGTCAGGGGATGCTGGAAGGTTAGGGTGGGTGCATAGCTTGGGAACAGTGACTCCCCAGGTCCAAACCCCTTCCATACTACCAACAATTATGAATTAAGAGTTTAAAAAGCTGGAGGTCAGGACCCAGGAGTTGCCAAGTGTCCAGAGCCACCAGATACACACGGCATATTCCAGGATGGCTTCCTGGAGGAGGTTACTTTAGAGCAAGAAGAGGTGTGACAGGGATCAGAGAAAAAAGACACAGGAAGCTCGGTCACCAGCATCTTGGCGCCACCACCCAGGACTTACCAAACGCAGCTCTCACTTTTTTTTAATTCTTTGACTGTTTATTTTATTTGTTTTTCTACAACTTTTACTATTATTAAACAATGGCAAACTTACACAAGCTTTGCACTATAATACTGAGAAATTTCTTTTTGAGTCACTGGAGAGAATAAGTTGCCAACCTGATACATTTTGTTTCCATGTTCTTTAGTGTGTGTTTTCTGCCCAAAACAAAACATTTCTCTACACAAGTGCAATGAGCCCATAAAATCAGGAAGTTAGTATTGGTAGATTATAGCCTTCTACTCCATGGCCCCCATGCATGTTTTACCAATCACCTCAACAGCTTCTTAGCAAAGGGCCCAGTTCAGAGTCCTAGGTGGATTTTAGTAATTAGACTTCTCGTCTTACCTATCCTGACCTTGACATTATTGGAGATTACAAGTAAGTTATTGTGTGGAGTTTGGTTTTGGCTGCTGTTTTCCCATGGCTGTGTCCATCTGGTTGGCATTTGGGGTTTTTTTTGGTTGTTGTTGTTGTTGTTGTTATGTGCCATCGAGTTGCCTGCAACTTCCAGCAACTGTGTACAACAGCTCTGAAGCCTGCCCTGTCCTCAGCCAGTCTCACTGACTCCAACACACCTCCCTTCATTGTCCCAGTTACTGTATCAATCTATCTCATCCAGGGTCTTCCTCTCCTGCGCTGTCCCTCCACCCTTCCAAGCATGATGTCCTTCTCCAAGGAACAGTCCCTCCTAGCCACGTGCCCAAAATATGTGAGACAGAGCTTCAAAATCCTACCAGGTGTTTATTATTTTTTTCAACACTGGTGACATTTGGTCGTTTGATGCCCTCCTTATACAACATGGGCTCTGGAACCAGGCCCCCCCCATACCTTGCAATGGACTTTGACACCCCTGCCAGGCCACCCCTCTTTCTCAGGCCACTCTTCTCACCCCTTAGCGCTCTGACACCCCACTTCAGTTCACCCTTCCACGGGGAAGCCAATCTTTCTCACTCAGGCTCTGATGTCCTGCTGGATCACCACTCCTCGTGAACACAACCTTACCAGAGCCCTACCTCACGAATACTCCCCTTCACAGAGTTCATAAGTAACAAAGCTAACATTCACACCCACGTCTGTCTGATTCAGGCACCAGTCCCTTGACAACTCTGCACTCTGAAAACTCAGGAAAACCAGCATGTTATATCTGCCAAGTGTTTCCCTCCTCAGGAGCATCAAGGAAGGAGGCAGTTGGTGCCTCAGCCCGGCCTCCCCTGGTTCTCCTGCACAAGGGGAGACAGACGTCTTAACCCCCATTCCTTCCACCAGCTGCTCTGTTCCTGCTGCCCGCTCGCTCGCTCACTGCTCAGCAGGGTCCCCTGGGGTGAACTCAGGAACTGGGAGCGATGGGCCTGCATTTCACAGACAGTTAAAAGGGCACCTCTGGCGGTCTATAAATAAGGAGCTGAGCTGCCAAGCCAAAGACAAATAGTTTGAATCCACCAGCTGCTCCAAGGGAAAAAGATGGGTAATCTCCTCCTGTCCAGTTCACGGGCTCTGAAAACCCACTGGCGGATCATCTATGAGTGGGTTCCCATTCAACAGCGCATAACAGCATCAGGTTTCACAGCACTTTTTCGTTTGCAAAGCCCTTGGTCAATTATCAAGTCTTCGTAACAGTGCTATGAGGTTGTTGTGTTGCTGTTATGTGCCACCGAGTCGCCTGCGACTCATAGCGACCCTATGTACAACAGCCCTAAACTCCGCTCTGTCCTGTGCCAATCGCACTGTCTCTGACACTCCCATCCCAATTATCCCAGTCACTGAATCAATCCACCTCATAGAGGGCCTTCCTTTCCTGCACTGTCCCTCCACCTTCCCAAGCATGATGTCCTTCTCCAAGGACCGGTCTCTCCTCACAACATGTCCAAAGTATGTTAGGATCAATAAATGCATTCTATAGTCAATCAAACTGAGACTCAGACTGGGTGAGAGGCTGGACCAAAGTCACAGAGCGTCAGTCGGTGTCAGAGGCAGAAATCACAATCAGGACTCAGGTGACACAGGCCCAACTCTTCTTCATCTTTGGGGGTGGCTTGACTCTGAGAGGCTCATGACTCCAGAGCCTCCCCATCCACCCCCAGTGGAGTGGCCCCAGGTCCCACCCTCTGAGTTCACAATCTGGTACAGACATCAAGGAAGAGGGCTTACACCCTTTCTTTCTGGAAGCCTGCAGCCTCCTCCCTTTCGCTGATGGGCAGAAACCAAGCGGCCAGCAGGTGTGTTGTGTGGGGTTGGTCTTCATTTGCCTCAGAGTCCTCCGGTCAACTCCATCAGCACCCGGGCGTCCCCTCTCTGACACCCTCTGAGTCTCCCCAGAGGAACCCAGCCCCAGCACAGGATGAAACCCCCAGAGTCAGCAGGAGTCAGTGTCAGAGCTGGGGGTGTGGGCGGCTCCCCAGCGCAAGCCGGGCGACGGCACACTCCTTAGCCCTGCACGTGTACGGGGCCCTGAGCCACAGGTGCTGCCTCGTGGGAGCCCGGGGCAGCCGGAGACTCCACTGGCTCCTGGGAGAGGCCCTGCTGTGAGTCAGCGCCAAGCTGAGCTCAGCACACAACTCACTGGTCCAGCCAGAGGACTCCGCTCCACCGTGGGAATATTCCTCGGTCAGGGAATGACGCCTCCAGGCTGCCCTGGTGCATGATTCCCCTGTTAGCAAGTGGGCAAATGCCCACCTGGGGGGACTGCTGGGTGTTTCCAAGTCCTCTGCCCACCCGAGGAAACTGCAAGGGCCGCTGGCTTCTCCTCAGCTGAGGGGCAACCAGAGAGCCCTCCATGACCTTGGGGCATTATGGGCTGCACAAGATGCTCCCGTTAGCCAGAGAGATGGCAAAGCCACCAGAGTGAAAAGGGGAGGTTCTCTGGGGGGTGTTGGTTCTCAGACTCACTTGCTGCTCTGGACCAGCAGCCCCCACACGTCATCCCCCTGGAGGCCTCGGTTTCCCCATCTGTAACTATCTTTCCCTCTCTCTCTCGTTGTTGTCGACCTGGAATCAACCCATAGCTGACCCTCCAATGAGTTTCCAAAGCTGTAAAAGACCCAGGAGGAGATGATCATTTCTCCCACATAGTGGCAGGTGGATTCGAGCCACCAGAAAGCCATGGTCTTTGGGTTAACAGCACACCTCCCTGTTTCACAAGAGCTCCCTCATCTAGAAATAGACCCTGGTTTTCAAATTTCTAGGTGGCACAGTTAAACACTCAACTATCAGCCAAAAGGTGGTTGGTGCTGTTGTACCGTCAAGTCAGAACCGACCCATAGCTGACTCTCAGGGGGCGTTTCAGAGGCAGTAATAGCACAGGAGAAGATTGCCCATCTTTCTCCTTCAGAGCAGCTGGTGGATGCAAACCACATGCCTTTCACTGGTAGCACAAGGTGCTTTTGAAGAAAGGCCTGACTGTCCATTACTGAAAGGTCAGAGCCTTGAAACCCCCTCACCATCAGTAGGTCTGTCCACACGTATGGACCACGAGTCAGAGTCAGCTGGACAGGGACTAACAACGCGCAGTTCTGCAGAGCGCGAGCTCCAGGGTGGGAACCTCAGTTACCTAGAGCAGGACCGTAGGCATCTCCTCTCATATCAGGATAGGAGAGAGCAGAGGGGCTTCTATTCATTATTAAAATAACCACGGGTGAAAAACACACATTTAGGAGCCTGGGGTCCCCTCAGCACAGCCACTATGTCCTGCTTTCTACTTCCTCTCCCCTAACCTCGTTCAGCTCCCAGTCTCCACAGCTCCAGTGTGAGTCCATGCCTGGTGAAGCCAGGCTCCAGGCGAGGCAGGAGGGTGCCTGTGAACAGGTCCATGGATGGGCCTGGGGGCAGGAATTAGTTTAGAGCTGCCTCAATTTCCCTAACACGCTTTGTCCTTGGGAGGTCAAAGATGAAGCTAACTGAGAAGCTACTGATGAACATTTTCAAGTTTCCTTTGTTCAGTGCCAGAGGTACAAGGAGGACAGGGGAACCTCCTCTGGGGAATTTCAGGGCATCAGGATGTGCCACTGGCCTGGCAGGTAAGCCGTTGTCCTGCTAACCCAACAGCAGTCAATTCTAATGCACCAGCTTCTCTGTAGGAGAAAGATGGACAGTCTCCTCCTGACGGAAGAGTTTACAGCCTCTGAAAACCCACTGGAGGGAGGGTCAGCTGAGTTGGTTCTGACCCAAAGGCACATAACAGCAGCAACAACAGAAGATCTGGCATTTAAAGAGAGAGTAATACCAGCAATGATGAGCAGGGGAGGCCAGCCATGGACACCAACATAAGTCAACATGATACTGTCACAGCATGGCAAGGGCTATGAGGACTTTTAAATGAGACAGTGGAATAGAATGATAAGACAACATTGAATAAGTAGAGGACAGGAAAGACCTCTGTGACCTGAGACCTGAGTGACATGAAGGAGTCCATGGAAGTCAGAGACAGCACATCCAAAAACTTCTCCAACAGGGTCAAAAGGGAAGCCACAGATCGGGTAAAAATATTTGGCAATGACATGTCAGACAAGGGACTTATATCTAAAATTTATAAAATACTTGAGTACCACAACAAGATAAAGGAAAATAACCCAGTTGAAAAAAATGGGCACAGGATATGAACAGGCACTTCACCAAAGAAGACATTCAGATGGCTAACAAGCACATGAAGAAATGTTCAAAAGAGAGATGCAAATTAAAACTATGATAGGTTTCATCTCACCCCAGCAAAAATAGCAAAATTTAACAGAACAGTCAACATCAAATGCTGGAGAGGCTGTGGAGAAACTGGAACCCTTACTCACTGTTGGTGAGAGTATAAAATGGTGCAACCACTATGGACGGCTGTATGGCGTTTTCTCAAAAAGTTGCAGATAGAAATACCATTTGACCCTAAAGAAACCATAACCACCACCCAAGCAGATATATGCACACCCATGTTTATTGTGGCTTTGTTCGCAATAGCAATGAACTGGAAACAACCCAAGTGCCCATCAACAAACGAATGGATAAAGCTCTGGTATATTCACACAATGGAATATTATGCAGCATTGAAAAACAAGGAACTTATGAAATATTATGAAAATTGGATGACCCTGGAGGACATTATGCTGAGTGAAATATCTCCGTCACAAAGGACAAATATTACATAAGGCCACTATTGTAAAACAGGACTGACGTCGGTGTTGAGGGAAGACAGAGAAGGAGGGGATGAATGATGCATACTGCATTGAAACAGATGAGGGAGAGAACTGTTTAAAAGAGATACATGATTGGGTATTATTGTCATGACAGGAGTCCAGAATGAAGGCTGCACAGTGGAGTGGACTGGGGGGGGGGAGGGGACTGCATAACAATGAAAGAGTTTTTCTTTTACTTTTCAAGGAGAAGAGTGAATTGGTGGGGAGGGAGTGGGCAAGAAAAAAAGTGCAACAATGAATGACAGAAAACCCTAAGTCTCTATAAACTTTCATGAAAATTAATTTTTAAAAGGTGGGGAAAGAAAGTCAGAGAGACCATTCTAGATATTCTAAGCCAGAATAACTGCAAGAGGAAAGGCCCAGAGGTACTGGAGGAACAGAAAGAAGGCCATTGTAGATAGAGCAGCTCCTCATAGACCAGCTAGCCTCATTGCCTTTGGGAGATAACTCCTCCATCTCTGTACAGAGGGACTCTCACAATATTGAATCATTGGCTTCTTCCATCCCTTAAACTCAGCCGCCTTTGACTCTAAACTTCTACGTTAGAATCACAAGGTGAAGAGAATCCCTGCCTCATGGAGACCAGGCTGTTGGCCATCAGGGAAGACCGGCCACCCCAGGGCAGGCTGGGAAAATCCCAAAAGGTGGAGTCCCTTCCTAGTGCCCCTTCCTCCTGCTCCAGGCTGGTCGGGCTCAGGAGGCCAGGCGCGTGTCAGACTCTTCCTGGTGGGGCCCCTCCCTGGTAGACAGCATTGCCCAAGAGGAGATGATGCCAGAAGTCCTGGCCAGGGGATCGACCCTGCCAAGCGTGCTGGAGCAGCCCGTCATGGCGGTGAGCAGGGAGGGCAGCATGCCTGGGCTCTGAGGAAGGCAGGGATTGGGATATGTCAGACACTGTCAGCAGGTCCCTGCCCACTCAGGGAGGGCCCCGCTGGGGACATCAGTGTCTTCTTCAGCCTCATCTGACCAAAGGGCCAGAACTTGCTGAGGAGGGATCCTCGAGGATGAAGGGGCCTGGGGAAGGAGTAGGGTCTCAGGAGGGCTTAGCTGATACGTGTTCTAGATAGATATGTCAGGTGAGGACTGTCAGACACATGCAGGGAGGAGCAGTCGTCCCTGGAAAGAGGAGGGGACTCAGGACTGCAGGCTCCACGTCCAGCCTGCCACACTGCTCATCGGACTAAAAAACAGTAGCCCACATGAAGCATGTGCTCCGTACAACAATCAGCTACATGAGAGCAACAGAGCCACATTCACCCAAAACCACAAATGAGAAGTCTGCAGGGGACAGGGAATCCAATAAAAGGAACCAGGGATCCCAGGAGGAAATAAACACAGACACATTTCAGAGGTTGCAATCAATGTCAGGGAATATTCTGTGTAGGAATCATTGATGTGATTGCTGGGTAAACTTTCACATAAAGCACAATAAAATCTTTTTAAAAAATAATATGGTGTTGGCAAGCTCTGGTGGCCTAGTGGCAAGAAGCTGCACTGCAATCCCAGAGGTGCACTGTTTGAATCTACCAGATGCTCCTCTGGAGAAGGAGGGACAATCTCCTCCTGTACCAGTCAGATCGGATATGACGGTACACAGACATCATCATCATCATCATCATCATTTTTTAAAGTAATATGGTGTAAAACAATTTAAAAAATGTTGTTTAAAAAAGAATAGGTTTAAGTGTGATGTGTCATAAATCAAACACATCATAGGTCAGAGCTGTCTGTCAAGCACCCTAGGAAAGCATTCAGGGAAGGCCCTCAAAACATGCAGTGGGCACAGCAATGGGCTGGCGCCTCACCAGTGATCATGAAGCTGTCACAGGTGAGGGCGATGTATGTTCCATGGTGCACAAAGTTGCCCTGAGTCAGAGCAAACTCAGCTACACCATCTCCCATCACACTGAGGTCACTGGGCATGGCCTCTCCTCCACAGTCTGGGGCTCCATGGCCCTAAGAACAAGGCGCCTGCTCTCCTGCTGTTAGCCAAGGTCAAAGCATGACTCACCGGGAGGACAATACCAACTGAACCAATGTCCAGACACCTGTCTGTGTCATTGACATTCAGCAATGCTTTTGACTTCAGGGCGGCCCTAAATACAAGTTCTAAGCTCAGTCCACCTACAGATCCACCCAGCTGGGACCACTGTATGCCCTCCTCCAGTTCTCTGGTCTCTCGAGTAGGCTCCTGGCTGGACTCCTGCCCCTTGTCCCAAGAACCTATCCGTCATAGAACTTGGCCACCTTCCCAGGATAAAGTTTAACCTCTGCAGGTTCCCTGCTGAGATGCATGGGACAGACACTCAGCACCTGGGGGAGCACTGGGGCCAGAAGAGCCACAGAGGGGCTATGGTCCAGAGCAGGCGTGGGCCCAGAATGGGAAGCCAGGGCTTCTGGGCTCTGTTCATGTTCTGGAACAAGTCACTCAAAACGGAATAAAGACTTTAGGCTTTAAAATCAGACAAACCTGGCATTAGATTCTGTTCTACCACTTAACCTGTGTAACCCCAGGCAAAGCATTCAGATCCCTCAGTTTCTTTGCCTATAAAGTGCAGATAATCAGCGTTTCTTAAGCTGGAAGAGTTGAAAAACAAATTCAAGCCACAGGCGGCAATACTTAAAGATTGTTTGGGTAGAATGTTGAATGATCCAGGAAGTATATAAAGAAGATGGAAGGAGTAAACAGAGTCACTGTATCAGAAGGAATTGGCTGACACAGATTAATTTCATGAAATAACATATGAGCAAGGACCTATGATGATGAAGGAGGAAGTTCAAGTTGCTATGAAGGAATTGGCAAAAAACAAGGCTCCAGGAGTTGACTGCCTACCAATTGATTTATTTCAACAAACAGATGCTGCCTGGATGTGCTAAGTTGTGACAGGAAATCTGGAGGACAGCCAGCTGGCCAACTGACTGGAAGAGGTCAATATTTGTTCCCATTCCAAAGAAAGGTGACCCAACAGAGTGTGGAAATTATCGAACAATATCATTGATATCACATGCAAACAAAATTTTGCTGAAAATTATCCAAAAACGTTTGGAACAATATGTCAACAGAGAACTGCCAGATGTGCAGGCTGGATTTAGAAGAGGTCGTGGTACTAGGGATATTATAGTTAATGTAAGATGGATCTCGGCAGAAAGCAGAGAATACCAGAAGAATGTCTATCTGTGCTTCATTGACTATGCAAAGGCTTTTGACTGTGTGGATCACAACAAGCTATGGCTGACTCTGAGGAGAATGGGAATCCCAGAACATTTGATCGTGCTAATGAGAAACCTATACTTGGACCAAGACGCAGTCATCAGAAGAGCAGGGAGACACTCTGGATGGTTCAAAATCAAGAAAGGGGTCTGTCAGGGATGTATTTTGTCTCCATACCTTTTCAATCTGTATGCAGAACAGATCATCCAAGACACTGGGCTGTACGAGGAGGAATGTGGCATCAGGATTGGTGGAAGTAAACAACCTGCGTAATGCAGATGACACAACCCTGCTCACTGAAACTGAGGAGGACCTGAAGCGTTTGCTGCAGAAAGTCAAGGACTGCAGTCTTCAAAATGGATTGAAGCTCAACATCAAGAAAACAAAGATTCTCACCACTGGGCCAATTGGCAACATCAATATGGATGGTGAAGAGACTGAGATAGTTAACAGTTTTTGTTTACTTGGTTCCACAGTCAACACTCTTGGTAACAGCAGCCAGGAAATCAGGAGATGAATTGTATTGGGAAAGTCAGCTGTGAGGGACTCTCAAGAGTACTGAAGTGCAACGACGTCAGGCTGGAGACTAAGGTGCGCCTGATCCAGGCTATAGTCTTTGCAATTACGTGCTATGCATCAGAGAGTTGGACAATGAATAGGGATGATAGAAAGAGAATTGATGCCTTTGAGCTGTGGTGCTGGAGAAGAGTGTTGAATACACCATGGACTGCTAAGAGAACAAACAGGTTTGTCCTGGAGAGGGTGAAGCCAGAATGCTCCTTGGAGTCAATGATTCTGAAGCTTTGTCTGACATACTTTGGGCATGTTGAAAGGAGGGACTGGTCCTTGGAAAGGGACGTCACTTTTGGGAGAGTGGAGGGACAGCGAAGGAGAGGAAAACCCTCAATGAGATGGATCGATTCTGTGCATGGAGTGGTGGGAATGAGTGTGTTTGAGACAGCAAGGTTGGCACAGGATAGAATGGAGTTTAGGGCTCTTGTACATAGGGTCGCTATGAGTCACAAATGACTCGATGGCACATAACAACACAACAACAACATGAGGATTGAGGACCAAAAGGAGACAATGCATGTAGAAGACAATGCAACGTGGAAGAAGTGCTCAGTGCATCACATCACCACCCTCACTATCCACAAGCAGTGCAGTGTTCCCTGGGGAAAGACAGGTATAGGCTTCCTCCGTTGGTTCCGTTCAGAACACAAATCCGGTGAACCAGGTCCCGCTTCACCTGTCCCAGGGAGGCAGACACAGGGCCTGGTCCATCTCCGAGTCCCAGGACGAGGCAAGCAGCAGGTGCCTGGTGGGAGCCCTGGTGATGCAGTAATTCAGCAATCAGCTGCTAACAAAAAGACTGGCAATTGAAATCCACCAGTTACATTTCAGGACAAACTTGCGCCAGAAACTGTGAGGCCATTCTTTTCTGTCTGGTAAGGTCGCAATGAGTTAAACTGAACTCTACAATAATGAATTTGGGTTTATTTTAGTTTAGTGTGAAGCACATGTGTTGAATGGATTACATATGATATGTTGGCTGAATGGGCACTGCAGAGTTTTTCATATAATCATTTCTATACACAGGGGTTTTATACCATTAATTACTAATGATTTATGCCTTTCTATCATCTCATATCTTCAAGTCCCCATTTCTCTTCGCTATTCCTTCCCCTTCACATCCCCCCACTAACCTCAGCCCTCCTAGTGATTCCCCCACCCCTTCTTCTGTCCTCCTTCCTCTCTTACTCTCTCCTTCTTTTGAACATTTATCTAGCTCATTTATATATTTATACATCTTATTCAATTGTTGTTGTTGTTATGTGCCATCGAGTCACTTGCAACTCATAGCGACCCTACGTACAACAGCCCTAAACCCTGCTCTGGCCTGTGCCAGTCGCAACGTCTCCAACACACCCATCCCGATTACCTCAGTCACTGAATCAATCCATCTCATTGAGGGTCTTTCTCTCCCGCGCTGTCCCTCCAGCCTCCCAAGCATGATGTCCCTCTTACAACAGTGATGTTATGCTGTACTTATCCTTCCATCACTGAATTATTTTACTCAATATAATTTCTACTAGCTCCCCCTGTATTATGAATATTTTACTCATACTTCATTGTTTTTTACTATTGCATGGGATTCCTTTGTGTGGATATAATGCAGTCCCTCTATTCATTTGTTGGTGGACATTTGGGTTGTTTCTATCTTCCTCCTGTGGTCAGTAGCACTGAGATGAACACAGGTATACATAGCTTCATTTGTGTCTCAGGAATTGCTCTGCCAATTCAAAGGTTACATGGTTCAAATCCATCAACTGCTCTACGGGAGAAAGATGGGCATTCTCCTCTAGTGTGATTTACTGTCCCTGAAAACACTAGTAGGTCAGCTACAAGATGGTTCTGATGGTACATAGCAATAAAAACAACACATTCTTCATAGTGAAATAGCTGGGTCATATGGGATTTCTATGTTCACATTTTGAAGAAACACCAGACTCATTCTTCAAGGATATAGAAAAGGCAATTTCCATATTCATTTGAAAAGGAAAGTGAGCCCAAATAAGCAAGGCTTTTCTGAAAAAGAAAAATGAGTCAGGAGGCATCACAGTCTCTGGTCTCAAAACCTACCACTATACAGCATGGCATTGGTACAGTGACAGGCACTTTAACCAATGGGACTAGAATTTGAACCCAGAAATAAACCCAGCTACTTATAGTCAATTGGTATTTGTCAAGGAAACTAAACCTAGTAAATGGGGAAATGACAACTTTTTAATAAATGGTGCTGGCAAAACTGGACACCTACACGCAGAAAACCGAAACAGGATCTACTTCTCACTCTATACACAAAATCAACTCAAAATGGATCAGAGACCTAGCGATAAAACACACAAACAAAAAATCATAAACATCATCAGAGGAAAAAAATAAGAACAAATTTAGAATCCCTAGTCTACAGCACTTGACACATTGGTGGCTTGAATTTCAGCATCACAGTAACCCACAGGTTAACTCTGTACACAAGCTGATAGACAAGTGCTGTACCAATGAAAACAATGATAAACGAGCAACAAGAGATATGCAGCCTGGCTCAAGTCATGGTATTTTCAATCATTTGCTATGCATCTGAGCGCTAGACAATGAATAAGTGTATCAGAAGAAGAATTAATACTTTCCAGCTGTAGTGTTGGAGAAGAGTGCTGAATATCTCACTGTCTGCCAAAAGAACAAACAGCGATGTATGTCTTGGAGAAGGTCACCCAGAATGTGCCTTGGAGGCGAAGGTGACAAAGTTTTGTCTTACATACTTTGGGAATATTGCTAGGATAGTCTATGAGTTGTACTCAGTTCAATGGCACCTAACAACAATAAGCCAATAGCATGAACAGATTTGTAAACATAGCCAAAAAGGCATAAGCAAGAAAGGATAAAATCAATGAATGGTATCTTTTAAAAATCAAATCCCTTCTTCCCATAGAGTGAAAAGAAAGCCCATAAACCAAGAAAAAAAATTTAGCAATAACATTTCAAGGTACTCATTACTAAAATTTACAGAATTTGGATTGCATCTCAATGTGTAGAAAACAAAGATTCTTACTACTGGATTGATAGGCAACACCATGGTGGATGGAGAAGAGATTGAAACTGTCAACAACTTCATCTTACTTGGATCGACAACTAACTCCCTTGATACAGTGTTTTGTGATCCACAGAGTCAAATGCCTTTGCATAGTCAACGAAACACAGGTAGATATTCTTCCTCTCTGCTTTCAGCCAAGATCCATTGGTCATGATGTCCCTAACCACAGTCTCTTCTAAACCCAGCCTGTATTTCTAGTAGTTCTCTGTTGATGCGCTGTTCCAGTCATTTGTGGATAATCTTCAATAAGATTTTGCTCTGTGTTATCTTAGTGATGTTGTTTGATAATTTTCACTGTCAGATCATCTTTTTTTTCCTTTTTGGAATGAAAATAAGTATGGATCTCTTCCAGTCAGCTGTTGCTCTCTTCCAGATTTTGTGAAACGTGCAGGGCAGCATCTGTTTGCTGAAATATGTCAATTGTTATTCCATCAATTCCTGGGGCCTTATTATCTGCCCATTCCTTCAGAGCAGTTTAAACTTTTTCCTTCATCACCATTGCCTCTTAATCATCCGTTGTTTCCTGACATTCTTCTGTCAGTCAATTCTTTTTGGTACAGTGACTCTGTGTACTCCTTCCATCTTTGTTTAATGTAGCCTGGGTTATTAAACATTCTGCTCAAAGCATCCTTCAGTATTTTGCAACTCAAGGTGTAAATTTGCCCTTAGGTTCCGTTAGCTTAAGAAATGTCAAGCCCACAGGTGGATTTTGCTGTCTTGCCTTTGATGATGGAAGGGAAAGCTGCTTGCTAAACTGAAACCAGAGCCCGGACTAAGTTGTGCCTTGGGACTATTGAGCTAAAACCTGGACTTATTTGGTAGTATTGTAATATTCTTTGCCTCCTCTACTCTCCAACTTCCTGCCCTAACAAACCCTATTGTTAGTATTATATTAAAAAGAAAAGAA
The DNA here is from genome assembly GCF_000299155.1 of Elephantulus edwardii. Taxonomy (NCBI): domain Eukaryota; kingdom Metazoa; phylum Chordata; class Mammalia; order Macroscelidea; family Macroscelididae; genus Elephantulus; species Elephantulus edwardii. Next base: position 14,081,953 of record NW_006399778.1, on the reverse strand, counting down.
AGAAATGCCAAGCAAGTTTGTCCCCTTTTTATTCTCTGACTTAAGCTCTTTCCACATTTTGTTATAAAACTTTGTTTTGCCAAGCTGCCCTTTAAAATCTTCTGTTCAGCTCCATAACTTCCTGACTTTTTCCCTTTTCTTTGGCTACTCAGTGGTCTAATGTAATATTCAGTCTTTTCTAACATCCACCTCGGTCTTTTCTTCCTCTTCTGTCTTTGTAACAACCTTTTGCACTCATCATGGATGATATTCTTGATATCCTCCTACTGCTCATCTGGTCTTCGTTCATTAGTGTCCAAGGCCTCAAACCTGTTCTTGAATTGACTTTTAAATTCAGGTAGGATAGATTCAAGGTCAAATTTTGGTTCTTGTGGATTTTATTTCATTTTCTTTTGCTTCACTTTGAACTTACATATTGATGGTCTGTTCCACAAGCAGCACCTGGCCTAGTGTTCGTGACTGATATTGAGCTTCTCTGGCAATTCTTTCCACAGATATAATAAATCTGATTCTTGTGTAAACCATCAGAAATGCCCATGTGTACGGCTGTCATTTGTGTTACTTATAAAAGATATTTTCAATGAATAAACCATTGATGGTACAAAATCATATCATTCTATTTCCAGCCTCATTTCTATCACCAAGACCATGTTTTCCGACTACTGATCCTTCTTTGTTTCCAACTTTTGCATTCCAGTCACTCATTTAATATGCATAATATGCATCTTGGTTGAACGTTCAATTGATTTCTGACTGCAAAAGTTGATAGAAATCTTCTATTTCCTCTTCTTTGACTTTGGTTGTTGGTGCATATATTTGAATGATGGTGGTATTAACAGGTCCTCCTTGTATATGTATGAATGTTATCATATCGTTCACAGCATTATATTTCAGGATGGATCTAGATTTTTTTTTTTTACCGTGAATGCAATCCTGTTTTCCTCATGTTTTTATTTCCATTTCCCGCATAAAAGATCATATAGTTATCTGATTTAAAGCATCCCAAGCCAATGCATCTCAGTTCCCCAATGTCCAGTTTGTCAATATTTATGTGTTCCATTTCTTCTCGAAGAACGTCCAATTTTCTTACATTCATACTCCTCACAATCCACGTTCCAATCATTAGTGTCTGCTTACAACGGTTCCTCCTCCTTTGTGTTTCCCATTATGAGATATCAGCCTCCAGTGTCAGATCTGCTAGTCTAAGAGTGCTCTGATTATATAGAGTTTCTAAAAGACTGTTATTTTGTAAGTGGATGGCCTATCCTTCTTCCTAGTCTGTCTTACTTTGGATGCTTAGCTTTAGAGCAGTATCTGACAGATAAGATTCTACTCAAAAGAACAGATAAAAGATCTTTCCCCACCACAACAAGATAAAGGTAAATAACCCCATTGAAAAACAGGCATAGGATATGAACATACACTTCACCAAAGAAAACATTCAGATAGCCAACAAGCACATAAATAAATGTTCAAATCCCTAACTCTAAGAGAGATACAAATGAAAACAACAATGAGAGATCATCTCATCCCAGTCAGAATAGCGAAATTTAACAGACCAGCAAGCAACAAATGCTGGCGAGGTTGTGGAGAAACTGGAACCCTTATTCACTGTTGGTGGGAGTGTAAAATGGTGCAACCACGGTGGAAGGCGATATGGCGCTTTTTCAGTAAGTTGCAAATAGAAATACCATTTGACCCAGCAACTCCACTACTGGGAATTCACCCTAAAGAAATCATAACTGCCATCTACAACCAAGAGAAGATAAAATAGATGAATGGGACCTTCTAAGAATCGAATCCCTATGCACATCCAAAAACTCCTCCAACAGGGTAAAAAGGGAAGCTGCAGAGTGGGAAAAAGTATTTGGTAAGGACATATTAGATTAAGGGATTTATATCCAGAATTTATAAAATACTTGGGCACCACAACATAAAGATAAATAATCCAGTTAAAAAATGGGCACAGGATATGAACAGATACTTCACCAAAGAAGACATTTAGATGGCTAACAAGCACATGAAAAAATGATCAAAATCCCCAGCTCTAAGAGAGATGCAAATCAAAACAACTACGAGATATCATCTCATCCCAATCAGAATACCAAAATTTAACAGAACAGCAAGCAACAGATGCTGGCAAGGTTGTGGAGAAACAGGAACCCTTATTCACTGTTGGTGGGAGTGTAAAATGGTGCAACCACTGTGAAAGGTGGTATGGCGCTTCCTCAAAAAGTTGCAAATAGAGATACCCTTTGACCCAGAAGTTCCACTACTGGGAATATACCCCAAAGAGACCATAACTGACATCCAAGCAGATATATGCACACCCATGTATATCACGGCTCTGTTCACAATAGCAAGGAGCTGGAAACAACCTAAGTGCTCATTAAGAAATGAATGGATAGAGAAGCTGTGGTATATTCACATAATGGAATACTATGCTGCATTGAAAAACAAGGAACTCACGCAATATTATTCAAAATGGGTGACCCTGGAGGACATTATGCTGAGTGAAGTATCTCAGTCACAAAAGGACAAATACTGCATGCTGACACTGTTGTAAAACAGGACTGACATCGGGGCTGGGGGGAGACTGAGAAAGATGGGTTCAATAATGCATACTGCATTGAAACAGATGAGGGAGAAAACTATTTAAAAGGGATATGTGATTAGGTATTTTTGTCATGTTGGGAGTCCAGAGTGAAGGCTGCCTAGTGTAGTGGACTTGGGGGGAGGGATTGTAAAACAATGAAAGAATTTTTCTTTTACTTTTCCAAGAGGGTAGAGTACTAGGGGGGAGGGTTGGGAGGGAAGAAAAGTGCAACAATGAATGAATGGAAAGCCAAAGTCTGTAAATTTTCATTGAAATTAATAATAAATTCAAAAAAGAAAGAACTCTTCACAAGAGTCCACAATTAAGGTTGCATAGTGGAATGTACTTGGGGCGGTGGGAGGGGTGTGGGGGGATTGTGTACCAGGGAAGGAGTGTTTCTTTTACTTTTGAAAGAGGGGAGCGAACTTGGTGGGGGGGGGAAGGCTGGAGGGGGAAGAGAAGTGCAGTAATGAATGAATGGAAATTCAAAATCTCTGTAAATGCTAATCAAAATTATTTTTAAAAAATTTTAAAAAAGAAAGAACTCATAACTGCCACCCAAGCAGATATATGCACACCTATGTTTACTGCAGCTTTGTTCACAATAGCAAAGAGCTGGGAACAACTCAAGTCCCCAACAACAAACGAATAGATAGAGAAGCTCTGGTATAATCACACAATGAAATACTATGCAGCAATGAAAAACAAGGAACTCATGAAATATACAAAATGGGTGACCCTGGAAAACATTATGCTGAGTGAAATATCTCAGTCACAAAAGGACAAATATTGCATAGGGCCACTGCTGTAAAATGGGACTGACATCAGAGTTGAGGCATTGAAATAGATGAGGGAGAGAACTGTTTAAAAGGGGTACATGAATAGGTATTCTTGTTATTACAGAATTCCAGAGTGAAGGCTGCATAGTAGAGTGGACTTGGGGTGAGTGATTGCATAACAATGAAAGACCTTTTTCTTTTTATTTTCAAGGAGAAGAGAGAATTGGGGGTAGGGGGTGGACAGGGAGAAAAGTGCAACAATGAATGACTGAAAGCCCTAAGTCTCTGTAAACTTTCATTAAAATTAATTTTTAAAAAATCTTTCCCATGTCACAGCTAACAGAGCCAGGGTTGACCACCTCACCCCTTTGTCACAGGTGCTGTGGTTCCATCCCCTCAAGCCCAGTTTCCCGTTTCATTCCCTCACCTTGCCCGGCCAGCACCTCTCTCTTCACTCCTCCCAGCTAGTCTTCATTTTCTCCCATGGAGCAGCTGATGGGTTTGAATTGCCTGCCTTTGGGTCAGCAGTGCCTCACCCATTGGTAATTGCTAAATTGGCCTTACCCATTTGGCTACCAGCATTTATTAAAGAAAACTAGAAATTATGAAAAATGAAACCAAACAAGGTCAACATCCTAGGCATTGGTGGACTGAAATTGGCCATTTTTAATCTAATAATTATATGGTATACATCGGGATGGGTTTTTTTTCTGAGTACAGTTTACTTTATTGATGGTGGGTGCATGACAAGATGGGCTCTCCAAGCCCCTCCCCTTTCTCAGGGGGATTGGATGGAAACTGTGTCAAGGATGTGAGATTCTCAGTGTGTGGGAGGATCGAGTTGGGGCAAGGACTTCCCAGCAGCTGAGGGTCTCTCTCTCTTCTAGTGCTATTGCTGGGGCTGGTGGTCCAAGGGGCTCTTATTCTTTGGAGGCCATGTGAACCATCAGGTCAACCACCCGGTTGCTGTAATGAAATTCACTGTCATACCAGGAGATGAGTTTGACAAAGTGGTCATTCAGGGCAATGCCAGCACCAGCATCAAATGTGGAAGAGTGGGTGTCACTGTTAAAGTCACAGGAGACAACCTGGTCTTCAGTGCAGGGGCCCTTATGATGCCTGCTTTACTACTTTCTTGATGTCATGATATTTGGCAGCTTTCTCCAGACAGCAGGTCAAGTCCACAACTGACACACTGTGGGGACATGGAAAGCCATGCCAGTAAGTTTCCAATTCAGTTCAGGTATAATCTTGACCACGGCCTTGGCAGCACCAGCAGATGTAAGGATGATGTTCTAGGCAACTCCACGGCCATCACGCCACAGCTTTCCAGAAGAGTCATCCACAGTCTTCAGGGTGGCAGTGATGACATGGGCGGTGGTCATGAGTCTCTCTATGATGCCAGAGTTGTCATGGATGACCTTGACCAGGGGAGCCAAGCAGTTGGTGGTACAGGAGGCATTGCTGACAATCTTGAGAGATACTTATCATGATTCATGGCCATCACAAACATGGGGGCATCGGCAGAAGGAGCAAAGATGATTTATTACCTGTTAGGCACCACCCTTCAGGAGAGCTCCAGCCTTCTCCAAGGTTGTGAAGACACCAGTGGACTCCACAACATACTCAGTACCAGCATCACCCCACTTGATGTTGGCGGGATCTCATTCCTGGAAGATAGTGATGGCTTTCTCACTGATAACCAGCTTCCCATTCTCAGTCTTGACAGTGCCGTTGAACTTGCCATGGGTGGAATCATATTGGAACATATAGACCATGGAGTTGAGATCAATGAAGGGATCATTGATGGCAACAAAATCCACTTTGTTAGAGTTAAAAGCAGCCCTGGTGACCAGGCGCCCAAGTGTGGCCAAATCCTTTTACTCCGACCTTCACCATCATGTCTCAGGGATGCGGCTGAGGCTGCACAAGAAGAGAGGGCAGTCTGGATCGACGAGGAGCAGAGAGCTGGTATATATCATTCTTAGAGAGTTCTAGTGGCTTAGTGGTAAAGAATTGTGCTTCCAACCCAAAGGTTCATGGTCCAAATTCACCAGCTGCTCCACAGAAGAGGGATAAACAATGCCCTCCCATGCATTTACTGCCTCTGAACACCCACCAGAGGGTCAACTCTGAGTCAGTTCTGACTACATAGTATTCAACCACAACATCATACTTAAAAAAATAAAGCTTCAGTGAGATTGATACAGTGACTTCAACAATGGTCTGTGTGATAGCACAAGTCAGACAGGATTTTGTTCTATTGCATAGAATTATACTTAACAACAACAGGGCGAGGGGGTAGTTCTCAGCCCACCCCAGGGCATGCAAGGGGCAGATGCCCCATCTGAGTTCTTATCGAGCCTTCTGGCAGCCTCTGAGGAGCACACCTGGAGAAGTGTTGGGTTGTCCAGCACCTTTATGTCAGAGACAGGAAGAATCTGGACAGGGGCTGAGTTGACCTGGGGGCACCTGGTGAGGGAGGCATTGTCAGAGGTAAGGCAAGAGCCATGATTTGTCCACCGTGGCCTCAGCCTGTCCCCTCCTCACTACTCTGCACCTCCTCCGGCCTCCCAGCCTCCCTCGGGCGTACTCTGCACCTGCAGCCCCTCCTTCCCATCCTTACACCTGGAACCTGGCCTTTCCCCAAGAATTCACAGGGCAATTAATTCCCAGAGCACTGGTTGCAAGACATACCCCTGATCCTCCACAGGCTGCCTTCCTCTGAGAACCTTCTGATAACTGCACATGCCCTTCTAAGGCTGGTCTCCCACCTGTTGTCTCAAATACTACCTCTCTGCTCATTCTGATGCACACATCACCTTCCAACCAGATGTGGCTTCTTCCTCCCCTAAACTCCTGGGGATTCTGTTCCAGTTCTTCAGACCCACTCCCACTGCTCCCCCTGTGGATATTCTCCTGCACTTCTGGGAAACTGGCCCTGAAGTGGCAGCACTGGGTTGTGAACACAAGTAGGCTGACATCAAAGCTTCTCTGTAAAATATGGCCTCTGTGGTCCAAGGCCCCCATCTTGAGTAAATCAGCATTTGACTGTAGTGGATAGCTTTCCTTGTTTTTTGATCCACCCAGTATGTGAGCCCTCTGCCCCCTTGCTTCATTTTGACAAATATCACAGGTAGGAATGTAGGTCTTAATGGAGACCTTCTCCAAACTCTCCTTTTATTTTCCCAGACTCCCTTGCAGCGTGGTCATGGTCATGTGATCTGAACTTGGCCAGTGAAATACATTTGCCCTAGATACATACATGTACTACCAGAGCTAGCAAAGCAAAGATCATGCTCAATGGAGGAGCTATTTTAGGGGCAGACGACGGCAACAGTGGATAAGAGGCACAGCTGTGTCCAGTTGCCAGAGCATGGTTGTCTGTGATGACCAGTTATGTCAGCAGGAAAAAGGGAGTAAGGGGTGCAGGAAAGCCCAGGGGGTGGACTAGGGCTGACTGTTGTCCTATCCTATCCTATCCTATGCCATCCTCGTCGTTTCTGACACATTTGAGCTCATTACTGCAGTCACTGTGTCAATGCATCTGATTGGGGTTCTTCCTCTCTTTCACCTACCCTCTCCCTCTCCAAGCTTGATGTCCTTTTGCAAGAAATAATCTCTTCTAGCAACATGGCCAAAATATGAGAGACAAAATTTTATCACCTTTGTGTCCAAGAAACATTCTGTGTTTCTCCAAGACATACCTGTTTATTCTTTTGGCAATCCATGAGATATTCAACATTCTTCTCCAACACCACAGCTCAAAGGCATCAATTCTTCTTCTGCTATCCTTATTTATTGTCCCGCTCTCAAATGCATAGCAAGTAACTGAAAAGACGATGGCCTGAATTAGACACACTTTAATGTCCAGACTGAGATAATCTCCCCTCAGTAATTTGAAGAGATCCTTGACTTCAGATTTTCCTAATGCAATACATCGCTTAATCTCCTGACTGCTAGGTGTTGATTGTGGATCCAAATAAGATGAAATCATCAGTCTTTTCTCAATCTATCATGATGTTGTCTATTGGCCTAGTGGAAAGGATTTTAGTTTTATTGATGGTGAGATGTAATCATACTGAAGGCAGTAGACTTCAATCTTCTGCAGCAAGCATTTCAAGTCCTCCTCACTTTATAGCAAGCAAGATCTGCATACAATAAGTTGTTAATGAGTCTTCTCCAATCCTGATGCCACGTTATTTTTCATAGTGTCCAGCTGCTCAAATTATTTGCTCTGCATATGGAAAGAGGGTATAACCCTGAATTGAATTAGGATTGTGGTGGTGGTGGTGGTGGTGGTGGTGGTGGTGGTGGTGGTGTGTCCATCAAGTCAGGACCAACTAATAGCTGACCCTCTAGTGAGTTGTAGAGGCTGTAAATCACAAGAGAGGAGAATGTCCATCCTTCTCCCATGGAGCAGCTGGTTGACTCAAACCACATGCCTTTGAGATTGCATCATAGCTTCTTACTACTAGGCCACCAGAGCTCCCTGTGGAATTGCTTTTAAATCTTCTTAGTGATTTAAAGTTTTCCAGTGAAATTGAAGCAATTTATGCTGAATAATTGAGAAGAATGGGAATCTCAAGACACTTAACTGTGCTCAAGGGAAATTTGTACAAAAATCAAGAAGTTGTTGGAACAGAACAAGAAAACACTGCATGGCTTAAAATCAGGAAAAGTGTTTATCAGAGTTGTACCATTTCTCCATACCTATTCAATCTGTTGTTGTTGTTGTTGTTGTTATGTGCCGTGGAGTCGCCTGCGACTCATAGCGACCCTATGTACAACAGGCCTAAACTCCGCTCTGTCCTGTGCCAATCGCACTGTCTCTGACACCCCCATCCCAATTATCCGAGTCACTGAATCAATCCACCTCATAGAGGGCCTTCCTCTCCTGCGCCGTCCCTCCACCCTCCCAAGCATGATGTCCCTCTCTAAGGACCGGTCCCTCCTCACAACATGTCCAAAGTAAGTTAGATGGAGCCTCAGAATCCTTGCCTCCAAGGAGCCACCCGGTTTAACCCTCTCCAGGACAAATCTATTTGTTTTCCTAGCAGTCCATGGTATTCTCAGTACTCTTCTCCAGCACCACAGCTCAAAGGCATCAATTCTCCTTCTATCCTCCTTGGTCATTGTCCAACTCTCTGATGCATAACAGGTGATTGCGAAGACCATGGCCTGTATCAGACGCACCTTAGTATGCTAAGCAAATAATTAGAGAGCCTGGACTATATGGAGAAGAATATGGCATATGATGGAAAGAAGATAGCAATAACCTGCATTATGCAGATGACACAACCTTGCTTGCAGAGAGTGAAGAAGAATTGAAATACTAACTGTAGAAGATTAAAGACTATAGCCTTCAATATGGATTACACTTCAGCATCAAGAAAACAAAGGGAGATCTGGTGGCCCAGTGGCAAGAAGCTGCACTGCAATCCCAGAGATATGCTGTTTGAATCCACCAGATGCTCCACTGGAGAAGGAGGGGCAATCTCCTCCTGTACCAGTCAGAACTGATTTGACGGTACACACACACACACACACACACACACACACAAATAAATAAATAATTTTAAAAAAAGAAGCTGCACTGCAATACCAGAGGTATGTGGTTCGAATCCACCAGCTGCTCTGCTGGAGAAGGAGGGGCAATCTCCTCTTGTACCAGTCAGATCCGATTTGACTGTACACACACAAAAAAATTCTAATAATTTTTTTTAGAAAAGAAAACAAAAATCTCTACAACATGTCCAATAGATAACATAGATGGGGAGTAAATGTTGACATTATCAAGAATTTTATTTTGCTTGGATCTACAACCAATATCATTGTAACAGTGGCCAAGAAATCAAAAGACATGTTATATTGGGCAAATTGGCTGTTAAGGATCTCAAAGAACTAAAATAAGGATGTCATTTTAAGAGTAGGGTGTGTCTGACTGGAGCCATGATATTTTTCAATTACTTTGTATGCATGTGAAAGTTGGACAATGAACAGGGAAGACCAAAAGATGAAGGCTTTTGAATTGTGGTGTTGGTGAAGGGTTGCACTACCAAAAGAGCAAACAAAACTGTCTTGGAGGAAATGCAACCAGAATATTCTTTAGAGGCAAGGACAAAATTTTGTCTCATATACTTTGAGTCTGTGAACAGGAAGCACTGGTTCTTGGACAAAGAGATTATGCTGGGGAAAGCAGAGGATTGGCAAAAGAGAGGAAGACCCTTAGTGTGGTGAATTGTCACAGTGACTGCAGCAGCGGACTCGAGTATGTCTGAGATCTTGAGGACAGTACAGGACAGGGCAAGATCTTTATCTGTTGTTCACAGGGTTTCTGTGAGTTGTCGACAACTTGAAGGCACCTGACAACAACAACAAAAGACATAAACTAGACTGGAAAGCAGCTCCCATTCTTGAACTGATCAATCTGACTCACAAACTTTCTGACCCTGGAAACTAAGCAAACTTTCAAGGCAAATATATTAATGGCTTTATAATTTTTAATTTTCTAGTTCTGGAAATTATTCAAGATTTGTTATGATCTACACAGTTAAATGCCTTTGCATAGACTATAAAACATAAGTAAAGGGTTTTTTGGTATTATTTGCTTTCAGACATAAACTATCTGAGATGAGTAATTATATCCCTCATTTCATGGGCTCTTCTGAGGTACAGCTTGAATTGGTATTGTTCAGGCCATTGTGTAATAATCTTCAGCTAGATTTTACTTGCATGCAACATTATTTCTATTGTTCAATAATTACCATACTCGCTGACCACTCCTCATGGCGGTGAAAGCTTGGGCACCGTATGGTGGTGATTGAGGAAGCCTGGTGGGCAGGCACCGAACTCTGGCCCAGCCCCCACGAACACCCTGGGCTCCGGACTCCTGATGCTTTGCGGGTGTTGAACCCTTCCCGGGCGGGACAATGGTGAAATATTTCCTGGGCCAAAGCGTGCTCCGGAGTTCCTGGGACCAAGTGTTCACCGCCTTCTGGCAGCTGTACCTGAATCCCTACAGCAAACATGTCTTGAGGGAAGACATAGTACACCAGGAGGTTATCCCTGACCAGAAACTCCTGCCCCGGAGACTCCTGACCAAGACCAACAGCATGCCCGCTGAGCTGAGTGACTGTTACCTGCCAATGTTGCTCACTCAGTGTACAACCTGGAGGACTCTATTGTGGACCCATAGAATCAGACCATGACCACCTTCACCTGGAACATCAGGTTTGCCCAGCTGATGGTGGTGGAGAAATGCTGTTTACTGTGTGAACTCTTATAACAGGGGTTGGACCAAAACCCACCGAGAAGCCTGGGTCTCCTCTAGCTTGTTTGGTGTCTCCAGAGCTGTCCAGGAATTTGGTCTGGCTCGATTTAAAAGCAACGTCACCAAGACTTATGAAGGCTTTTGAATACATCTTGGCAAAGCTACAAGGTGAAGTCCCTTCTAAGACACTTGTTGAAACTGCCAAGGAAGTCAAGGAAAAGGCAAAAGGGACAGCACTGGCAGCTACAGAGAAGGCCAAGGACCTAGCCAGCAAGGCAGCCACCAAGAAACAGCAGCAGTAACAGCATCAACAATTTGTGTAGCCATCATCGGCCCTGAACAGCCCTTCTACCACCACCATCGCACAGCAGACAATGCAGCTCCAACCCCCTAGCCCCAGTGTGCTCTCTTATTAAAAATCAACATCCAGCCCTATCTCTTGCCTAAGAGATAGGCTAGGGCGAGGGGTAAGGGTCTTGTTTGGCATCTACAGATCAGCAAGCATGTCTTCCATGGTCTGTGCTGGTTCTGCATGTTCCTCCCATTTGGCAGCTGAGGCACAGAGAGGAACAGACTTGCCTGGGTCAGTGTACAAGTGAAGTGGGAAATGCTAGACTGTAAGCTCCGTGAGGGCAGGGATCTGTTTGCTCTCAGATGTGTCCCAAGTATTTGGAATAATATCTACTATGTAATCAGCACTCAATAACTGTTGACTTAAAAAAATTACCATACTCCATTGGATCATCTTTTTTTGTAATGAAAACAAATATATATCTCTTCCAGTTGGTTGGTCAGGTAGCTGTTTTCCAAATGCCATAGTATAGACTAGTGAGGAAATGCAAGGCTGCATCTGTGCTAAAACACCTCAACTGACATTCTAATTATTCCAGGAGCCTTGTTTTTTGCCAATAGCTAATGTTAGATAGATCTTGGCTGAAAGCAGGGAGTACCAGAGGAATATCTATCTGTGTTTCATTGATTATGCAAAGGCATTTGACTATGTGGATCACAACAAACTGTTACTAACTCTGAGAAGAATGGGAATCTCAGAACACTTGATCGTGCTAAAGCGAAACCTATACTTGGACCAGAGGCAGTCGTCAGAACAGAGAAACATTGCATGGTTCAAAATTGGGAAGGGCGTACGCCAGGGATGTGTCCTGTCTGTATGCAGAACAGATTATCCGGGAGGCTGGGCTCTATGAGGAGAAGTGTGGTATCAGGATTGGTGGAAGAATCATCAACAATCTGCGTTACGCAAATGACACAACCCTGCTTGTTGACACTGAGGAGGACATAAGGCACTTGCTGCAGAAGGTCAAGGACTGCAGACTTCAATATGGATTTATGGATTGAGGTTCAATATCAAGAAGACAAAGATTCTCACCACTGGGCCAATTGGCAGCATCAGGACGGATGGTGAAGAGATTGAAATTATTCACAGCTTTAGTTTGCTTGGCTCCACAGTCAACACTCTTTGCACCAGCAGCCAGGAAATTAAAAGGCGTGTTGTGATGGGAAACTCTACTGTTAAGGACCTCTCCAAAGTATTGAAGAGCAATGGTGTCTCTCTGGAGACTAAGGTGTGTCAGATACAGGCCATGGTCTTTGCAATCACTTGTTATGCATCAGAGAGCAGGACAATGACCAGGGATGATAGAAGGAGAATCGATGCCTTTGAGCTGTGGTGTTGGGTATGAATATTGAGTAAACCATGGACTGTTAAGAAAACAAATAGGTTTGTCCTAGAGAGGGTTAAGCCTGGCTGCTCCTTGGAGGCAAGGATTCTGAGGCTTCGTCTGACATACTTTGGACATGTTGTGAGGAGGAACCAGTCCTTGGAGAAGGACGTCATGCTTGGGAGGTCGAAGGGACAGCGCAGGAGAGGAAGATCTTCAATGAGATGGATTGACATAGACTGCAATTATGGGCTTAAGCACAGTAGAGGTGAGGATGGTACAAGTTTGAGCGAAGTTTTCATCTGTTTAGATGGGGTCATGAATTGGAGCCAACTTGATGACATCTAACCACAACAACAAGCTGCTGGGAGAGTTGAGGAAGCACTGCAGAGCTCTGGTATTTCTTTTTTTACTGTTCAATTAGTTTAGAAACAATGTCCTGCATGGAAGCAGTTTTACTTCTGTTTGTTTTCTAGAAGCTTGAAAACACCAATTAAAATAGGTAGCCCATTGTTTCTACTTAATTCAGAGCCGTTTTGTACTAATTTCTCATACTGAGGACTTAGTTTAGATAGTTCAAAAGAACTTCAAAGTAATCACATACTTTCTGAACTGTCTTTGGTAAGGCTGTGCCAAGCAGGAAGATACAAGCAAATGGCAGTGCTTATCAGTATATCAGGCAGTAGTCTCTGCAGGGACTCTGCATTGCTCCTAGATGTGGCATTTACAATTTTTCTTTATTTTTTTTACCTAACTTGAGTGAGAATTTACAAATTATATTGGCTTTAAAATTGTAAGTGTGTGTGTGTGTGTGCAAGTGTGTGTGTATAGTTTTTAACATTAACATATTCACAAGATTATCACACTCTCACCACTTAATCCCTGTAATTATCATTTCCACTTATCTCTTTGTATCTTCTAGTCTTTACCTTTGGGTAAATATTGCTCTGTTGATCTGCTGTAATTGGTTATTCTAAGTACTACAGTCCTCGCTGGTGTTATTGGTCCTCTTACAGCGCTATCTGGCAAGTTAAACTATGGGAGATAAGTTTTGTTCCAGGTTTAAAAGGTAACTGGTCTCAAGGGTTCCTCTAGACTCTATCATACCACTGAGCCTGTCTTTTTTTTTTCATGTCTTTGAATTTTGTTCTATATTTTTCATCACTCTATGCAGGATCTTCTATTGTGATGCCTATTAGAGGGGTCATTCGCACCATGTACTTCTAATAATTGATAATTTTTAAAGAAGGTCTGAGTTTATTTAACATTTAGGACTCTCAGTATAAGCAAAATTATGATGAGGAACACTGTAGGATTTGGACAATGTATTGCTTAAAATGTAGGGTTTTTATTGTGTGAGTTTTTGCTTGATGCTGGCAGGCAATCTAATACTCTAGCCTACTCACGACCCTAAGTGTTCTGTGGCTAGTGACCTGCCCTAACAACTCTTTAAAAACTCTTAGTTTCTTGTAACTCATAGAATTTAAGATTCCACAACATAAAAAACTTTTTTCAAAAAACAAAACTTTTTTCAGGGCTTATGCAAGAACCTCTACTATTACCACTAAACTCAACTCATTGTCAGTGATGAAGAACCAACTCATTGTTGGGCCTCCATTGGGTTTTTGAAGCTGTAAATCACACAGGAGGAAATTGCCTATATTCCTCCTGAAGAATCACCAGTGAATTTTTCAAAAATCCACCAGCAGATTTGGGGTTAGCTGCTCAACTTCCTACGGATTACCTCACCAATGTGGTGGAAGTCTTCGGCTGCTTATGGACTACACCTCCAGAGCCCCCACCAAAGACTCTTTTGTTTTGTTTTGGTTTTTTAATTAATGAAAGTTTACAGAGACTTAGGGTTTCCAGACATTCATTTTTGCACTTTTCTCCCTACCCACCCCCACTCCCCCCAATTCACTCTTCTCCTTGAAAAGAAAGAAAAACTCTTTCATTGTTATGCAATCCCTCCCCCTCCCCAAGTTCACTCCATTATGCAGTCTTCACTCTGGACTTCTGTAATGACAAGAACACCCATTCACATATCCCTTTTAAACAAAAAGACTTATTCTTACACCAGTAAAACGAAACCAGGTCTTTCAATAAATCTTGAAAAGATTCTATGTGTAGAAGTTACACTCAAAATTTGAGTGTTTTTTTTTCTCCCTTTAAGGCAACTCCTAAGATGAAGGTGAGGAACTCAAGGGGCTCCTGCTGGTATCAAAGCTCTAAGCTCTTTGCTTCATGAGGTCATAGAGGATACTTTTGATTCTCATTTTTGACACCAAAGAGAAAGAATCTCTGTTAAAATGACAGTAAAATGTTTATTGGAAGAATTTTTCACAATGAGTAAGGTCAGAAAATCAAGAACTTCGAAAGAAAAATTCTAATTTGTTGTCATTTACAAAATACTGCTTCAGTGGTTAGAAGATAATCAGAAGACCCTTTAAGCATTATTTTTTTTTCCAGTGGAAAAGCTTTAATTAGTTTAACAGTGATCATCTGTGTATATATTGAGGCCAGCCTGAGTAAGCATTCTTCCTGAGAATATACTGTGTGCAGGAGGGGAGGGAACCTGCAGGCTTCCTGAGGGAACAGGCTGGGTGACCTCTGAGAGTCACCTCAGAATGAACAATAAACCACAAAGTGGAGTTCAATGTCTCCTTATGCCAATAGCTCCTTTAGGGAGTTCCTCCACGTGAATTTAGACTCAAATTCCCACTCTGTCACTTTTGACAGCGGGATCTCTATAAAAATGGGGATAATAGAGGGAGATAATAATGTCGCTGGCCTCCTCTGGTGGCTTGGAGAATTCTGTGCCCTAAAATCACAGTGAGGCACTTGTGGCTGATTATTGTTATGTAGGAGTGTGTGCTAAGAAAACAAACAGATTCATCCTGGAGAGGGTTAAACCAGGTGGCTCCTTGGAGGCAAGGATTCTGAGGCTCCGTCTAACATAGTTTGGACATGTTGTAAGGAGAGACCAGTCCTTGGAGAGAGACATCATGCTTGGGAGGGTGGAGGGACAGTGCAGGAAGACCCTCTATGAGGTGGATTGATTCAGTGACTGGGGTAATCAGGATGAGTGTGTTGGAGATGGTGCGATTGGCACAGGACAGAGCAGAGTTTAGGGCTGTTGTACATAGGGTCGCTATGAGTCGCAAGCGACTCGACAGCACATAACAACAACAACAACGGAAGTGTGTGTGTAGAGTCCTTCCTTGGAAGAGCTCAGTCACCTGCTTTCTAAGGATATAATGATGAACTCATACAGGCCCAGTCTGTCTCTAGGCCTCAGTTTCTCTGTCTCATGAAGTCAGGGATTGGACCAGACTCTTTAAAACTACTTCCCAGGAATTAATGTGTCATATGGGCTATTTCGTCCTTACAGCTCTAAAGCAGGGTATCACTTGGAGTTACACAATGAGGTATTGAGGGTACCCGGCTGGGGCCAGGCCTTCTAGTTCACTACCCCTGCCACTCCTAGCTACTTAACTTTCTCTGGCTGAGGGGAGAAAGGTAATTGTTACAGCCTGTATCTATATCATATAAGTCCTCAGTCTCAGGACCTATTCTGTTAGATCCTCCCTGGAAGGGTCAGGAAGATCTTGAAGAGCCAGAAAGTCTCTCTCTCCTCTCATTATCTGTCTTCCTCAAGTTCCCTGTGGAAGATGCAGGTTCTGAATCCCAGAGAAAACTGTCAGTCATGCTTACCTCAGGAAGTCTCACTAAGCGTGCTGCAGGCAGAGCAACAGAGAAGAAGCCTGGGTATTTTCCCTTCGAACTGTGAAAGGCTCCTCAGAAAACTGTTTCCACATTATTGTTGTTGATATTATGAGCTGTCAAGACAGAACCAAGTCACCACTGATTTTCTATTTTGTTGTTGTTGTTGTTGTTGTTGTGTGCTGTCAAGTCGACCACAAGTCATAGCAAAGTTATGAACAACAGATCTGAGACCTGCGACACCCAAGACCATCCTCACTATCTCAGATGTACTGGAGCGTATTACAACAGTCACTGGGTCAATTCATCTTGTCTAGAGTCTTTGTCTCTTACACTCTCCCTCCACCTTCCCAAGCATGCTGTCTTTTGCCAAGGACTGGTCTTTCCTAAAAACATGTCCAAAGTATGAGAGGTGACGTTTCACCACCCTTGCTTCTAAGGAGCTCTCTGGTTTCACTTTTTCAAGACAGACCTGCTTGTTCTCTTGGCATCCATAGAGTATTCAGTATTCTTGTGCAACACCACAACTCAAAGACATCAATTCTTCTGTCATCCTTGTCCTACTTTCAGGCACACAGCAAGCAGTTGAGAAGACCATAGCTTGGGTCAGGTGTATCTTGGTCTTTAAGTTGACTTCATTACTCTTTAGTACTCTAGACTGGTCCCTGACAGTAGATTTTCCCATTACAGTTCATCTTTTGGTTTCTTGACTGCTGATAGCAATAGTGTTGCTTGTGGATCCAAGCAAGATGAAATCATTGACAACTTTAATCTTTCTTCCATCCGTACGTTGCCTGTTGGCCTGGTGGTGAGGACTTTTGTTTTCTTGATGTTGAGGCATAATCCATATTGAAGGCTGTAATTATTTTAATTAATTTTATTGGTTTTTATATAGTAATTTCTTTATGTTGTATTTCATTCATACACATTGTGTTTTATACAATCTTTCCTTTAAATTTTGTTTCATACAATCATTCATATACATTCTATTTTGCATTATTTATTTAATTAGTTTGTTTACAAAGTTGTAAAATTAGAAAGATAACTAGTAAAACATGTAGAGGAACTCAAGGTGGGGAGAGGGAGAAGCAGAGGGGTTAGAATAGTTAGGGGTGAAACCACAAGGTACACAGTTTGGTGGGTGGGTGGGGAAGCAAATGGGAAGAATCTAGGCAAAAAGACAGATTAATGATGCGCAAGGCCCAATGGTGATTAATTTTATAAAAAGTAATGCATGAGATAAGAAAGATGCAAATCAAAACCACAATGAGATACCATCTCACACAAGTAGCAGTGGTAAATAAAGTTTAACAGGACAGCAAGTAATAAATGTTGGAGAGGATGTGGAAAGAAAGGAACTCTTATACATTGTTGGTAGGATTGTACAATGGTACAACCACTCTGGAAGGCAATTTGGCACTTCCTCAAAAGGCTGAACATAGAAATTCCATATGAGCCAGCGATTCCACTGTTTGGAATAAACCCCGAGAGAATGAGAACTGAGGCACAAATGGAGATTTGTATTTGTACACCAATGTCCATAGTCACATTATTCACCATTGCAAAAACATGGAAACAGCCCAAATGTCCAACCACAATTGAATGGATTAAGAAATCATGATAGATTCACACAATAGAATATTACTTAGCACCCAGGAGCAATGATTTTGTAAATTACTACTTAATTTGAGATGGACTGGAGAACATTGTGCTAAGTGAACTAACTCCCATAAGGATAAATACTGTATAAGACCATTATTGTAGAATGAGTACAAGGACCCAAGGGGTGGGAGGGAGGGGAGGAACAGAGGGCTGGGGGTGGCAGAGTGTTTAATCATAGGGTGGCACAATTTGATGGGTGGAGGGGTGGGGTGAAGGAAATGGGAAAGATCCAGTGTGAAAAATAATATATACGAACTTTGTAAATAAACCAGTATAAATTTTAAAAAAACAAAACACCAAATATAATGCATGAGAATGATAGTATGAAACATAATGTGAATAAAGAATAGTGTGAGACACAATGTATATAACCTTTGAAGGCTGTAATTCTTGGTCTTTGCCAGCATTCTCAGGAAGCAAACTTGGACCATTCTGGAAGAAAGCAGAGAATCCCAGAAGCATGTCTGTCAGTATTTTATTGACTATGCATAGCCTATGTGGCCTTCCATTTTAAAAAGATGCTTTTCAAAACTCAAAACTGTTTGGCACTTATCCTGAATTGAGTGGAGTCCCTGGTGCAAACAATTACCAATTGGCTGCTAACAGAAAGACTAGCAGATCTAGTCTATACTTATGCACCTGGAAGAAAGGATCTCTGAAGAGTTACCCATTGAAAAGCGGAGTACAGCCGTACACTGGCACATGCAGGGTTGCCATGACTTGAAGTCAACTGACAGCAACTGTTTGTTATTGTTGATGTTGTTGCGTGTTATAGGACAAATTATACCTTGGGACAACTTTGGTATAATTCTAATTATACCAAATTATACTTGGGACAACTTTTTAGTATAAGAATGTCCCAAACAGACTTATCATAGTGAAGTGAGTGTCTTTGTGTGGTCTTTTGCTTTGGTCCTTTGGAAAAATAGCTTGAGAGGGTTTTGGGGTTGGGTTTTTTTTTTCTCCTAAACCCTGAAGAGTTACATTTGCCCTCATTTTTCTGCCTGAAAGGGTTTATTACTTTTGCCCAAGTTGATTGATAGTTCCTGGGAAAACTGTAACTTACTTGGTCTTCATATTTTTTTATCTGGTCCTTGACCTGTGATTAGTATTCCTGTTGGTCATTAGCATATGCATATTAAGTAAGTTACAGCCTATTATGGAAATGAAATGCAAACAAGGAAAACATGTTAATACAACTATTGTTCAAATATATGCACCAACCATGAAAGCCAAAGACAAAACAATTGAGGACTTCTACCCCAACTTTTGCTGTCTGAAACTGAATGAACATACAACGAAGAAGTGTTAATAACAACTGGTGACTGAGATGCAAAAGAAAAAAAACAAGGACTAGTATTTAGAAAATAAGACCTTAATGAAAGAAATCATATTTGAGATTGAATAAGAGAATTTTACATAATTATTTATTCATCACAAGTACCTTTCTTTGAAAAAAAAAACCAAACAAAAACATAAAAGGTATACACATGGGCCTCTCCTGAGACTCAGACTACATCTGTGGGAAGAGATGTTGGAGAAACTTGATCAGCAGTCAAAACAAGGCAGGACTGCCTACGGGATGCTGATGTTATGTCCTGTCGAGTCACTTGCAGCTCATGTACAACAGCCTGAACTTTGCTCTATCCTGGGACCACTTTAGTGTGTTTAACACACTCACCCCCATTACCCCAGTCATTGAGTCAATCCATCTCATTGAGGATCTTCCTCTCTTGTGCTGTCCCTTCATCCTCCCAATCATGATGTCCCTCTCCAAGGACTGGTTCCTCTTGGCAACATGCCCAAAATATGTCAGATGGAACTTCAGAATCTTTGCTTCAAAGAGTAGCCTGGTTTAACCCGCTCAAGGATGAACATGTTTGTTCTCCTAGTAGTCCATGGTATATTCAATACTCTTCTCCAGCACCACAGCTCAAAGGCATCAATTCTTCTATCATCCCTATTGTCTGGCTTCCTGACACATAGCAAGTAATTGCAAAAATTATGGCCTGGATCAAGTGCATGTTAGTCTCCAGACTGACATTGTTGCTCTTCAGTACTCTGGAGAGATCTCTGACAGCAGACTTTCTCAATGCAATTTGTCTTTTGATTTCCTGGCTGCTGGTGCAAAGAGTGTCGATTGTGGACCCAAGCATACTAAAGCTGTTAACCTCAATCTCTTCACCATTTATCATGATGCTCATTTTGTCTCAGTGGCAAAAATCTTTGTTTTCTTGATGTTGAAGGCTGCAGTCCTTGATCCTCTGAAGCAAGCAGTTCAGGTCTTCCTAAGTTTCAGCAAGCAGAGTTGTGTCATCTGCTTAACGCAGGTTGTTGATGAGTCTTCCTCCAATCCTGATGCTACATTCCTCCTCATAGAACCCAGCCTCTGGGATGATCTGTTCTGTATATAGATTGAAAAGGTATGGAGACGGGACACATACCTGGCATACACTCTTTCCGATTTTGAACCATGTAGTGTTTCAAAACACTGTTCAGACGACTGCCTCATGGTCTATGTTTCATGTAAGCACAATCAAGTGTTCTGGGGTTCCCATTCTTCTCAGAGTTAGACACAGTTTAGTCCATGAGAATTTAAATATGATCTTGAGTCAAATCCAGACTGAATCTGAAAGTCATCTCAAGAATAGGTTTGATGCATTGAACACCAGACTAACTGAACCCCAAGTGAGTTGTGGGATGACATACAAGCCCTTGTCTATGAAGAAAGCAAAATTTAATCACATAAGCAAGAGGAAAGAAAAGATCAAGATGGATGTCATAGAGACTCTGAAATTTTCATTAATACATTAAGAAACCAAAATAAAGAAATATTGAAGTAAGATTGCTGAACAAATTTCAAAGGGCAGCTCAAGAAGACAAAGTAAAATGCTATAACAAAATGTGCAAACAGCTAGAGTTAGAAAATCAAAAAGGAAGAACACACTTGACATTTCTCAATCAGAGAGAACAGAAGAACAAATTGAAGTCTCAACTTGCAGTTCTGAAAGTTTCTATGGGCAAAATCTTGAATGATCAGAAGAATCAAATTTATCAGTCACTGTACCTAAAAGAATTGGTCAACATGGTAATGAAGGAAGAAGTCCAAGCTGCACTGAAGGCACTGACAAAAAATAAGGCCCCACAAATTGATGGAATAGTGATTGACATGTTTTAACAAACAGATACAGCCCTGGCCATGCTCACTAGGCTATGCCAAGAAATTTAGATGCCTTTGCCAGGAAACTCTGGGCTACTGACTGGAAGAAATCCATGCTTGTTCCCACTCCTAGAAAAGGGGATCCAACAAAATATGGGATTTATCAAACAACGTCACATATAAGCAAAATCTTGCTGAAGATGTTTGAAAGAATACATCCACAGAGAACTGCCAGAAATTCATGCTGAATTATGAAAAGGCTGTGGCACCAGAGTTATTGTTGCTGGTGTTAGATGGATCTTGACTGAAAGCAGAAAATACCAGAAAAATGTTTGCTTGTGCTTTAAATGACTATCAAAGGCATTTTATTTTGTGGATCATAACAAATTATTAATAAATTGAAACTAATCAGAATTCCATAACACTTAATTTTGCTTATGAAATCTATTCAAAGACCAAGAAACAGCTGACTGAACAGATCAAGGGAACACTGCATGGTTTAAAATTCATGAAGGTGTATGTCAAGGTTGAATCCTTTCTTCCATACCTATTCAATTGGTGCATTAAGCAATTCATTCAAGAAGCTTAACTATATGAAGAACAAAGTGGCATCAGAATTGGAGGAAACTCATCAACAATCTGTGTTACACAGATGACATAAATTTGCTTGCTGAAAGTAAAGAGATCTTGAAACACTTGTTGCAGAAGATTAAAGACTACAATCTTTGATATGGGTTACATCTAAGCATCAAGAAAATAAAAATTCTTGAGTAGAGGTTGAGGGGGTCAAATTAGAATGATATGGTTTTAAAAAATAAAGTTGTTGTTATGTACCATCTAGTCACTTGTGACTCATTGTGACCCTACATACAACAGCCATGAACTTTGCTCTATCCTGAGATAACTTCGTTGTCTCTGACACACTCAGTCACTGGAGTTTCCTCTCCTGCGCTGTCCCTCCACCCTCCCAAACATGATGTCCCTGTCCAAGACTGGTCCCTCATTGCAACATGTCTAAAATATGTCAGACGGAGCTTCAAAATCCTTACCTCCAAGGAGCAGCCTGGTTTCACCCTCTCCAGAAGGAACTTGTTTGTTCTCCTAGCAGTCCATGGCATATTCAACACTCTTCTCCAGCATCACAACTCAAAGGCATCAAGTTAAAAAATAAAACAAAAATTCTTACCACTGGAGAAATAACTAACAAGCTAGAGGGAGAAAAGATTGAAGCTGCCGACTGTCAAGGATTTCGTTTTCTTTGGATCCACAGTCAACATCCATGGCAGCTTGTTGCTGCTGTTGTTGTAAGGTGCCAGCCAAGTCAAGTACAACTCATAGTGACCCTATGAACAGCAGATCTGAACCCTGTCCTATCCTGTGCCAGCCACATCATTTCTGACACACTTGTCCATTGAGGCAGTAACTATGTCAATCCTTCTTGCTAAGGGTCTTCCTCTCTTTCACCTTCCATCCATCTTTCCCAGCATAATCCTCTCCTACCAACATGGCCACCTCTCCTAGCAACATGGCCAAAGTATGTGAGACGAAGCTTTGTCTCCAAGAAGAATGCTGGCTCCACCTTCTCCAAGACATATCTGTTCTTTTTGCCGTCCATGGAATATTAAGTGCTCTTCTCCAACACCACGGCTCAAAGGCATCAATTCTTCTTTTTCCATCTTTATTCATTGTCTAGCTTTCAGCATAGCCTATGATTGAAAAGACCATGGCCTGATTCAGGTACACCTTAGTGCGCAAATGGACACCATTTCTCCTCAATACTTTGGTCCCTGACTACAGACTTTCCCAGTGCAATATGTTTCCTGATCTCCAGACTACTGGTACCAAGAGTGTGTTAGATTCCCATGTGGAGATTACCATCCTTCCCAATGTTTGGAATAATTTGTTATGATCCATACAGTCATCAAGAAATAGAAAAGACCTGCTGCACTGCGGAAATCTTCTATCAAATACTTCTTTAAAGTGCTAAAGAGCAATGATGTCAGTTTAAAGATTAAGGTACACCTGATCCAAGCAATGGTATTTTCAATTACTTTATATGCTGAAATTTGGACAATGGATAAGAATGACAGAAAAATCAATGTCTTTGGAGGAGCTCTGGTGGCCTACTGGCAGGAAGGTGTGCTGTAATCCCAAAGGTGCACAGTTCAAATCCACCAGATGCTCCATTGGAGGAGAACTAGTCAGATCTGACTTGACAGTACACAACAAGAAAGAAAAAAAGAAAAAGAAAATCAGTGTCTTTGATCTAAGAGTACTGAGTATCTCACAGGCTGTCAAAAGAACAAACCTGGAAATGGATGGGTCTTGGAGGAATTGCAACCAGGATGCCTAGAGGCAAGAGTGATAACACTTTGTCTCACATACTATGGGTATGTCAGAAGGGGCCAATCCTTGTAAAAGGACATCATTCTGGGAAAGGTGGACAGTCCGAGAAAGAGAGGAGGACCCCGAGAAAGAGAGGAGGACCTCGATGAGATGGATTGATACAGTGACTGCCTCCATGGCTCAAGCCTGTCAGGAGGTCAGTATGGTGCAGAACAGGGAAGGGTTCATATCTCTTGTTCATAGGGTCGCTGCGAGTGATCGTCAACCAATCAATGGACATGAAGTGTCTGTGGCCGTCCCAGAAGGGATTGGTCAGCTTGTGGCCCAAGTATGAATTCCATGCCTTGAAGATGACAGTTTGTCTATTGAAGAAGCCAGCCCCACAGAGGTTTTTAACGGCAGAATGAGTCAAGGAAGTGAACTGGAGAGGAAAAAGAGGCAAGAGCTGATGTCAACAGACAACAACAGATGGCAGGGTCAAGAGGAGCCTGTCCTGGAGTAGGGGGGAGGGTCCTTCCTCAGGGGGTGCAGGGAGAAGTCCACCAAAGTAAAGGGGAGTGCTGAGGGGAGGACTGAGGAGCTGACACTGAAGGGAGACTCTACCTGCATGCTCTCTGATCTTGACTGTGAGTTGTAACCCGTTGTCTCTTTTAAACAACTTACATACGGTGAGTTCTGTGTAGGCATTGCAAGTATTATCAAACTTAAAAGAGAAGTGCAGATGCCATGGGAGGGTGAGCTGGTGTCAGAATTGGTAAAATGGTTAAAGAATGGAGGCAGCTCTGGTCTTTTCCTCATGGGGCTCTCACAGTGCTACTACTATGCTCCCCATTTTATACTTGAGTTAGAAAGGGGGTGGGGGATGCCATGTATCTCAAACTCAAGCAGGTGCCCTGTGTGTCACCGAACCACCTCCATCTGAGCGTCTACTAACTTGGGCTGAGGTGCCTTCACACCTGAGCCCTAAAACACACACAGGGCACTGAGTAGGGCTGCTGGGGAAATGACACACACAGGGCACTGAGTAGGGCTGCTGAGGAAGTGACCAGAGGAGGGGGCTGTGACATGCAGATGGCCTGCTCCCTCAGAGGAGGCCTCAATGAGCTCTGTTGGGAACAGGAGGGCGGGGGACATCGGTGTCCCCAGCTAAGCCGAGTGGTGAAAAGAATCAAGCCACAGGCCACCACTTCCGCAGCCCCAGGAGAAAACAAAGTGGCATTGTCTCCCTGTCTGCTTGGCAAGGCTGTGACCCTGTCCCCATGAACAAGCAGGTCCCAGTCACACGAAGGGGCTGGGAGCGGCATGTGATCAGGGGGAGGGGGCTGCTCACAGGCCCAAGCCCAGCACTCCGGCCCCAGAAAACAAACGTCGCCTCCAAATGCCCTGTTTGTCCTGGCATGGGGCCAGGCTGCCTGCTCTTCCAGCCTGAGGCTGCTCCCAGGGCCTTGGGTCTGATCTGCTCTTGCCTGGGTCCCTGCACATAGCACGTTGCCAGTGGGGACAGTGACATGTGTGCAGCTGCCCCGCTGCTCCCTGCAGGCACCTGGATTCTCTGTGTTGTGCCTCTTGCTGGGAGCCAGGCCACCTAAACAATCCCAATCCGTGCCCAGCTGGTTGGGACACAGGGACCAAGTAAGTGACAGCCAAGGGCTGTATCTCACAAACTGTGCTGCTTCAGGCCAGTGAGCTTGCCTCTCTGGGCCCCAGATCGCTTGTCTGTGAATCAGGAAGAACAAGAGCCAACACTAGACCACAGAGCACTTGACAGGGTGCACCTTCACCACATTGGGTGCTGTGGGGCCCCACAGGGCTGTCTGTGAACAGCGCATAAGGTGCCCCACTAGAAGACCCCGTGGGCACCAGAAAGGCCAGTGAAGGGGGACAGTGAAGATGAGGGAGTGGCAGTACCCACCACACGAAGAGACCAGAAGGTCCCTCAGGCAAAGCTGGTAGATAGCTCTGAGACAGATTCAAGAGTAACAAGCCCTATTTCTTCACCTTGGCCCACCCCCCGACACCCTCTCACCACCAACCACCCACCCCCACTGCTGCTCACGCCTTCCCAACTCCCTGTACGCTGGCCCTCTGAGCCAAGGACCCAGTGACAGCAGACCCTGCTCCCACTCAGCCCTGTCCCTATTGTCCCCCGCAGTGGTGGGAGTTAACTCTGGCCTGCAGATTCCCAGAAACATACTGGTCCTGCTGCAGAGGCCTGCTATGCCCTCTGGTTGCCCTAGGAGGCAGCACTAGGGCAGTGTCCCGTTCCCCGCCCCCCCCTTGGGATCGCTTCTCTGGACTTGTAGGGTCTTATCCAAATGCCTTTTCTGCAACCTATCATGAGTGGCTAGGGGTCTCCGCAGGTCTGAGGTGCCACGTGATGGCAAAGACATGGGTGATGAAATAAATGGGACTAGGCATATGCCTGATGCTCCTTGCTCTCTCAGGCACTTTCTTTTTATTTTGGGAGGGAGGGGACACACAGCATTCTTAGTTTAATATAGCTCTTGGGGCTTGGGGAGAAAATACAACACTTTTTAAAATCACACAAAAATCATGTATTTCATAATACTAAATCTCCCTTCTCAGAAAGAACACTGTACTTATTGAGTTGATCTGTATCTTTTTAATCGAGATTTTAATGAAAGTTTATAGAGAACTTGAATTTCCATTCATTCATTGTTGTACATTTCCTCCCTGGCCCCCCAGTTCACATTTCTCTTTGGAAACCTTCCCCAGCCCCACCCCGGTCCACTTTACTATGCAGCTCTTATTCTGGGCTGTTATCATACAAACAATACCTAATCATACATTCCTTTTAATCAGCTCTTTCCCTCATCTGTTTCTATGCAGTGTACCTTATTTATCCCCTTTCCTTAGTTTCCCTCTCGGGCATTTTCTCACCTGAAAGGAAGACGGGCTGCTGCCAGCGCCCCTCACTCTCAGTCTCACCCCCTCCACCCCCTGGCTCATTCCTTTAGTCAACACCAGGCATGGAACAGGTCAACCTCTTGGTGACAGGTGTGGAGTGACCACCCTTCGAGAGGTCCTGTGAGTCAGGGGGCCTTGGGCCAGTCCTTCTTCCCCTCTGTGCCCTAACACCCCAGCCCTGGAGGGAAGGGGTCAGAATTCACCTTTTAAACTCTGGGGTCAGAGCAAGGAGAAGAGGTTGAGATGCAGGGGAAAATGTGTGTGCCACCACAGATTGGCGACAGGGCCTGGAAAGTCTGGAGAAGATTCCAGCAGCATCACTCACCCCCCAGGCCTGGCCTCAAATGGTCCAGAGGGCGGGGTCCCACACAGGCCCGAGCAGACACAGCCCAGGGACATCCTGCATCTGAACACGCCTCACTCAGCTCCTCAGGCTTGCCAACGAGGCCAAAGGGGGCGAGCTGGCAGCACCCAGAGGCCGGGCCAGGTTCCGAGATGGGGCGACAGACAAGAATGGGTATGAGAGGGAGTAACCCCCTTGGGGCAGGAAACAGAGGAAAAGGGATGGAAATAAACCGCAGAAAGCAAACAGAGACATCACTGGAGCAACGAAGCTCAAGCACAGCTGCGGAAAGCGTGTGCCTGGGCACGTGTATGGGTGCGTGTCGGGACTGAACATCCCTCTGACACTGAGAGGCGGAGGTGAGATGAGGCGATTCCTAATTCCTTGTCACGTTGATACCAAAGTGCCGACAATGAGAACTGCTGCTGGCCCAGGTTCTCCAGTTCACTCACGCTGACGGGTCAGGTAATGCGCCCAAGGTCCTGCCGCAGAGCCAGGTCCTCTGTGGCGCTCTCGCTCAGAGCCACTACATCACATGTCAGGCGTATGAAATGCATCTGATCTAGCCACATCCTCAGGTGCAGTCCCTGGGGCTGTCCCCAGTCACAGCCTTGAACCACCCTCTCCCCTCATTCCAGCATTAACACAGCCCATTCTCACCACCCCGGCAATACTACCTCTGTTGAGGGGGGGCTTGGAAGTCAAACAGATCTGAGTTCTAGTCGGACTCTGCCCTCAGCTGTACGAGCTAAGGCAGATGAGCAGTGTCTCTGCACCTCACGTGGTGGGGGCTGGTAGCTGCAAGTCGGCTCCAACTCACAGACTTAACACAGAACTAAACGTCGAGAACACCTCTGGTGGCCTAATAGCAAGGAGGTGAGCTGCATGTGCTTTGTATCCACCAGCTGCTCCTTGTAAGAAAAATGGGCCTTCTCCTCCTGTGTGATTTGCAGCCTCTGAAAACCTGCTCGAGACTCAACAGTAATGTTAACGAAACACTGTCCGGGCCTGCGGCACCTTACTGAGCCCATTTCTGAGGCTGATATGTCAATACACTGACTACTTCGTCGGGTCCTTCTGATGATGTCCCAAAAGTGAGTTGAAGTCTCACCCTCTCCCTTCTGAACACCTTAGCTGAAGAGACCTGTCACCCACCACACGAGTGAATGAGGGGCTGCACGTGAATCGGCTGTGTCCTCACCCCTTCCCGCTCAGCTCCCTCTATCAGGCCTGAGGCAGAGGAGCGACAATGTGATGGAGAAGCTGGAAGCATCAGTCCTGCCCTGCCCTGCAGTCTGCAGCTGGCTCCAGGAACGCGGGCTGTGTCCCTGTCTGCTGTCCCCTTGGTGGTGCTGGGGCAGCCCCAGTTTGAAAAGACCTGAGAGACCAGGGAAAAACAAACCCAAACTGGCCCTGTCCTTGAAGCTCTTGGTGAGACAGGAGAAAGCGGTGTGGTTTGGTGAAGGAGCCTTCATGGGCCGTGTCCTGGACACTCCAGCCTGGGTGTAAGCTGGTTCTGGCTCCGGTATGGCCTGGGGACCATGGTGCAGTGTCTGTGGCAGTAACAAGAGCTTGTGAAAAAGACCCTCCGGCGCCCACTCAGTTCCAACCTATCAGAAAGTGGAACCAGCTGATCCTGACTGTCCACTGCCCTCAGCTCACCCTGATGAGAAGTTTTTGCATCACATCTATCATTCACTCAAGCATGTACAGGGCACCTGTGTACTGTTCTAAGCATTAAAGACAGAGCAGGAGATAAAGTCACTGGTGGTATGGGTTCTAAGGAGCTCAAGCAAATATGTACAAAACAGGTTATCAAGGCAGCAGGAACTGTGGGAGATTCCCACCTATTCATCATGAACAGAAGGGTCATTTCTGAAGAAACGGGGGAAGTACCTGTATGGTACACTGCATGGTTCAAAATTGGGAAGGGTGTACGCCAGGGATGTGTCCTATCTCCATACCTTTTCAACATGTATGCAGAGCAGATTATCCGAGAGGCTGGGCTCTATGAGGCGTGTGGTGGAGTTAGGATTGGTGGATGATCTATCAACAATCTGCGTTATGCAGATGACACAACCCTGCTCAATGAAACTGAGGAGGACCTCATGCACTTACTGCAGAGGGTCAAGGACCGCAGCCTTCAATATGCACTGAGGCTCAATGTCAAGAAGACAAAAATTCTCACCACTGGACCAATTGGTAGCATCAGGATGGATGGCAAAGAGGTTGAGATTGTTCACAGCTTCAGTTTGCTCGGCTCCACGGTCAACACTCTTGGCACCAGTAGCCAGGAAATCAAAAAACGTATTGCGATGGGCAAGTCCGCGGTTAGGGACCTCTCTAAAATACTCAAGAGCAGCAGTGTCTATCTGGAGACTAAGATGTGCCTGATACAGGCCATGGTTTTTGCAATCACTTGTTATGCATCAGAGAGTTGGACAATGACTAGGGAGGATAGAAGGAGAACTGACGCCTCTGAGCTGTGGCGCTGGAGTAGAGTATTGAATGTACCATGGACTGCCAAGAAAACAAACAGATTCATCCTAGAGAGGGTTAAAGCAGGCTGCTCCTGGGAGGCAAGGATTCTGGGGCTTCGTCTGACATACTATGGACATGTTGTAAGGAGAGACAGGTCTTTAGAGAGGGACATCATGCTGGGTAGAGGGACGGCACAGGAGGGGAAGACCCTCTATGAGGTGGATTGATTCAGTGACTGGGGTAATCGGGATGGGTGTGTCGGAGACAATGGGATTGGCAAAGGATAGAGCAGGGTTTAGGGCTGTTGTACATAGGGTCGCTATGAGTCGCAAACGACTCGACGGCACTTAACAACAACAACCACCTGTATGAAGTGCTCCACGAAGGGACAGCAAGTGCAAAGTTGTGGTGGCCAGTGTGAGGGAGGTGAGTGCAGTCCCTGGGAGAGCAGAGGCCAGGAGGGAAAAGCAAGGCTGCAGCAAGCTGACGGGTTTGGGGCTGGAGGCTGTGACTGGACTCCAACCTACACGTGAGCAGCATCCAGTGATACATTTAAGTTCATCCCTCTGGGCACAAGAAGTAGACTGGCAGGGAGGCTCCAGTTCAAGTCTATGGCTGGATGAGGCTGTAGGGTGGTGAGAAGCGGTCAGATCCAGGCTGTGGTTACAGGGCTGGCCATAAGGGATATTTCCTTTCTGACTCGTCCCAGCCCCACAAAGGGCCCCCCTGTTCAAAGCAGCAGTGATTGCCACAGTGTGGACAACGCAGCAAAACTCCCAAGCAACACAGACTAGGTGCCACATAACACGTATTAACGACCAGTGCAATATGTTTTGTTACAACTGGAGAGGTGAGCTGATTTGACCACCAATCACAAAACAGCATTGCGAGGTGGGGACCCCTCACTGCACCTCCATCCCTCCTGTGCCGCTCCCACCTGTTCTGCTCATGGAATAAAGCTCCATCGGCCAGAGACTGCTTGATCCACTGCGTACCCTCACCACCTTCCATAATGCCCAACACTAAGCCCTAAACTCCAAGAACAAACAGAAATTGGGTGGCGAAGCACCCAGACAAACCAGCAGTCCTGACTCCCTCAAGTTCTTTTTCCTGGGGGCAGTTTCCTCAATTACCCAATGGAATTCTACTCTTATCTGTTAAGGCTGATGAGCATGGAATGTATATATGCACACTCATATTTATTGTTGTGTTATTTACAACAGCAAAGATAGGGAAGCAAACCAATTGCCCATCAAAGAATGAATGGATGGGAAAATGATGGTATATTCATACAATGGAATATTATGCAGGACTGAAAAACAATGAACTTGTAAAACATCACACAACATGGAGGACCCTGGAACACATCGTGCTGAATGAAATATCTGTCACAAAAGGATAATTACTGCATAGTACCACTGTTATAAAGCAGGTATGACATGGGAGGTTGGGAGAAGAATAGGGTAAGTGTGAGTAATTACTATTGCATTGGAACAGATGAAAGAACTGTCTAAAATAAATATATGATTAGGCATTATGTGTACGACAATAGCCCAGAATAAGAGATATCATTGCAAAGAAGACTGGGGGCAGTAGGTAATAGTGCAACAATGAGTATTTTTTTTTTAAAAAAGTAAACTGGGGACTGCCATAGGGGTTGGAGGGGAGACTGAGAAAGATGGGATAAGTTATGTATACTGCATTGAACAAGATGAGAGAGAGAGAACTGTTTAAAAAGTATATATGATTAGGTATTATTGTCATGGCAAGAGTCCAGAACGAAGGCTGCATAGTGGAATGGACTTGGGGGGGAGGGACTGGAAACAATGAAAGAATTTTTCTTTTACTTTGCAAAGAGAAGAACGAACTGAAAGGAAAGGGTGGGCAGGGAGTAAAGTGCAACAACGAATGAATAAATGAATGGAAATCCAAAATTAAATTTAATTTGCATTAAAATTAATAATAAAAAATAAAAAAAAAATTAAAAAGTGAACTGGGGAGGAAGAAGGGATAATGAGGGAATAAAATGTGCAACAATGAGTGAATGAAATCTAACTTCTCTAAATGTTCATTAAAATCAGTAAATAATTTTTTTTTAAAAACCTCGCTCAGCACCTGGTATCTCAATATAGTTGGAAGAGAGGGTGCTGGTCAGAGGGCTCAGTGGGAAAAGGCTTCCTATATAACCTCTGACAGTACCGGGCTTGGAAACTTGGACACCAGGACAAATGCAAGACTCAGCAACACCAAAGGCCTAGGCAATTCTAGAAGGTGCTGACATCCTTCTCCAGCTTTACTGCTGAATGCAGACTAGGGACTTACAAGTTGCAGCCATCACTAGGTACAGCCAATCTGGGATCAACTTAATTTTCCTACTGGAATTGTCTGTTGAGAAAGATCAGGACCAAGGAACAATTAGCCCAGTAAAGGGTTCCAGCCAGGACAGGGACTAGTTGGTTCTCTGCTCAGTGTCCATTCAAGTTCCTGATGAGGTGTGGGCTTGGGGAGGTGTTACTCTCTCCCAAGACCAGTTTCCACACTTGTTCAAGCACTGCCCTGTGCCTGTCACAGACCCGAGCAGTCACCATGTCAGCAGTTTGCCTCTGGGGCTGGGGCACACCAATACGAAGACATCAGCACAATGAAAGCAAGAGGCTTGGTGTTTGGCCTGGAACCAAACTCTCTGAGGGTGCAAGAAATAAATGGCAGAGAAAAAGAAATTAACACCTTATAATGAGTTTGGTGACTCCAGTTCTGCAGGCCAGAGAGAACAGGACTTAGTCAAGCTTGCAGAGGTGTCATGTAAATGTGGTGACATCTGCAGGTGTCATTACGAACAGGGCTGTCTACCATCACGTCATGTGGAACAGAAGCCCAATACCGAGCAGGTGGTACAATTCCGACTGTCTCCTTTGCTCTCTCCTCTTCCTTGCTTTGCAGCCCCAGATGACACCATTCTGATTCATACCCCTTAGCCCCACAGTACCTGGATGGTATATAACAGCCAATCCACATCCTAAAACACCTCAGATGGTCTCATAGGGAGAGTGCCAGGAAGCAGGAGCGGTGGGCAGGTGAGTAGGAACTATTTGGATTCACACCATAAGAAAAAAATATTTCCAAGACAGAGCCCTTAGCCCTCACTCAAGACACAGTTTTAAGGAAAAGGCCAATCTCCATACACAAAAAACAAGTTCACTTGTAACAGTAGCTACTGCTTACTACACTGGCCACTGGTGGCACAGTGGTAAGGAGCTGCACTGCCAACCTGAACACACGCTGTTCGACTTTACCAGTTGCTCTGCAAGAAAGATGGACAATCTCTTTCTGCCTCTGAAAACCCACCGGAGGGTCAGCAATGGGTCGGTTCTGACTACAGTGTTTAACAAATACTGACTACATGACAGGCCTCACCATCAATCCACCCTATAGTTTTTCTTAATTTCATTTTGCGGGGAGCCTGTGGTGACACAAGAGGTGATGGAGCCGGTTCTGAACACAGGCACAAATACCTGACAAAGCCTGTGCTCTGGACCCTTGGACAGCACTGCTCCCCCCTCTAGAGCCATGTCAGTCCCTCATGAACCCTGTTGCCCAACGCAAATCCTGAAGTGCACTCGTGCACATAGGCACAGCCCCGGCTCAAGCCGCCAGGGCCCACTGCTGCGCTGCTGGAACAAACAGCCTTTGTCTCTGGCTCAGCTTCTGGGCACAGCACTCGTGGTTGTGGCTGCCCTAGCAGGGGCCAGGGGAGGGACATGAGATTCTGGCTCTCGGGGACTTTAAAAGGGGCCCAGAAGCAGCCCGTCCCCAAAGGCTTGGCCTGAGCAGTGGCTGCACACACTGGACTTAAGAAAGGAGAAGCTGATGTCACTAAGGAGCAGTTGGCAGAGTGGTTAATAAGGAACAAGAAGAGACAGGCCATGGCAAGTCCCTCCACCTCACGGGACCAGGATGGGCCAGTCTTTTCCCCAAATCTGGAGCAAGGCTCTTAGTCTTGCTGCCTCAGAAAGAGAGCCTCTTCACACAAATGTAGAGAAAAGGGGCTCAGAGGCCTCCGACAGGCAACAGCCACAAGCGTCAGGAGATGGTTTCAGGGGCACAGACCTGCCAACTCTGACAGCTGTTTGCTGGATAAACTTAGGTGAGTGAGGTTTGTTCACAGAGCCATTCTGCATAGTTGTTAAAGATCAGAAATAGTAATAATATACTGGGTGCTTGGCAGGGAGGAAGGTCTTAGCAGCTACTCTCATTTTTCTGGGGCCAAGCCTGCCCCCGGCCCTCTCTTCACATGATAACCCCAACAAGAAGTCACCAAAAGAGCTCTGAATCACTGTCAGCTCAGGGGTCAAACGCTACCCAGGCGCTGACTGTGAAAAGAGACGTGACCCTATTCACAGAGTCTTTTTCCATCTGAGGAAAATCAGCCATCAGGCTTTGGGTTCCAGCTGTCAAAAACCAAAAAACTGAGAGGCACCATGGCCTATTTCAGGAAAACCACAGCCATCAAATGTGCACCCCTCCAAGCTGGCTGTAAGCACCCTTCCAGGCTGACAGGCTCCAAGATATCGATCCTGACCCATCTGTCTTCCTGGGTTCATTGTTGGAAAGAGCTGTGCACTAAGGACAAGCATTTGGTCAGTGTCACCAGGGGTGCTTTAAGCAGCAATCAACACCTTCTTTTTCAATGTGTATTAAGTCATTTATTTCTCAAGATGTGCACACTCAAGTATTAAGTTGGCCAGGACAACTCATGGCTCCTAGGTATGTACAGGTCCTTTGACAGCTGGGGTTACAACTTCATAGCTAGTGTACCACACACACAAGATAAAATAGGAAGCCTAAAACCCCCAAGCCACTCCAAGGGAAACTGAGGGAAGAAGGGAGTTGGGGGTGTAATGCAGCATCCGTTTTGGGGGGGGGAAATCAATGCACAAGGAGGGAAGAACACAGAGGGATGGAAGTCAAGCTCGCACCGATCTTCATCAATTGCAGTGTTTGTGTGGAGGATCAGGGGATTGAGTTCAACAGGTCCTTCAGGAAGCTCTCTGGATCATTGATTTCTGATAAAAGGCCTGGAAGAGAGAGCAAGCAGAAGTTGGTTAGGAGCTGGCATGCACAATCCCCAGCCCCACTGAGTCACAGCTGCCGGATCCACCAAGAACACACTGTGCTCCGACAGGCTCCAACACAGCTGCCTGCTGAAACATCACAATGACTAGGGATGCAGTCATCAGAGAAACAGCCTCACTCTCTAAGAGGATGGAAGTCCTGTCAAGGGATCAGGCAATGTTTGCGATAAAGGCACTAGAGTGGCAGATGTCAACCTGATGACCTCCCTAGAGCAGTAGTTCTAAACCCAGCAGGGAGCCTGCAAGTCCACGGGAACGAGGTGCAGAATGGAGAAGAGGAGGAGGGGTGGGGACCCTGGAGAGAGAGCATCCACAGCTCTCATCACGTTCTCAAAGGGGCCAGGGACCAAGGAAATGTTAAGAGCCACGGCCCCCGAGGGCTAGGAGGAGCAGAGTGAGAGAGCAGGACCCGGATTCATCTGAATTTAGATCCTATTACAGTTCCTGGAGCCTTGAATGTGCCAAAGCATTATTACATCCCATTTCCTCAACTGCAGGCAGATCCCAGGTTATGATGGAGTTCTGCCCAAACAACTCCATCCTAAGTTGGTTCTGCTGTTCATTACATACCTCATTTTTTTGGTTTTCATTTTTAGTGCTTTGTAATATTAGTATCTTTACAAACAACACTGAACATCTGCAAGTAAGTAATGATAACCTCAGCAAATTACGCACTACAACACTAAGTAGCATGCATAATAACAATACAACGTGCAACAAAGCACTACAGACAGTTGTTAAATGTGGCTCCTCAAAACCTGAGGATGTCTTAAGTCACAGATGACCTGTATAAAACGAGGACAGTGGCACATCCTTGCTGTGCGGCCGCAGGGATAAAATGAGGCAATGTACGTGAGAGTATCAAGTGCAGAGAAGGTATTCAGTCAGCATCAGGTGTTACCTCTCCAAGTTGGTGCTAAGTCTTCCCCTGCGGCCAGCCCCCAGCACTCACCAAGTAGGGCACAAGCAGACTAAAGTCTCGTGCTAAACAAACATGGGCTGGTAATCCTGCAAGCCTGGCAACATTTAAACTGGAGCCATCTCCCAAGCATCTGTACTACTGGAGGGAAGAGTGGCAGTGATCATCTCCTGCTGGTGTTGAATCCTGCTGAGTGTTTTGTTCTTGTATTTGAATAGGGTGTGTCTGATGTTAGAAATTTTCTAATGATTTAAACAAAGTCATAAAAGTTATGCCCAGGTAAAGCAACCCCCAGGCAGACTCCCTGTCTCCTGAAGGTGCCCCTTCTCTCTCTTCATGAGGGTGCCTGGCCCACTCCAGGCTGATGCAAAGCCCTGAATCTTCCTTCTCCCATCACCTTTTTCTAACCACAATTCCACATTCATGCTGACACGTCATTCTGATCAGCCACCACATCCCTGGGTGACAGGCACAAAGCTGAAAATATAGAGACAAATAAAACAAACCACTTGTTCTCAATCAGGAGAAACTTTCCAGGAAGAAAGCAAAGTATGAAGCTAAGGTACGAAGGTTGTTAAATGGCTAGGCTGAGAAGACACACAGGAGTGGTAAAGCTAACAAGAAATGCAAATGAGCAGTGTCAACTTGACCTTCCAGGCAACAGGGCAGGTGCCAGGCTAACCAAGGCCTATGCCAACACACTGCATCTGCTGCGACAAAGGCAAAGGTGGCCACAAAGAGTCAAAGGCAGAGGTCCCAGAGTTCTCTGGAGGTTGGTGCTGAGCTGGGAGAAAAGAGAAAGTACCCTGGGCTTCACTCCGGCCCTGCTGTGGGTTTATTCCCATGGGGGAAGGAAACTGTCAGGAAAGTATTACTGAAAGCTTTCTTAGTGCAAAGTAGGGGAGATTTTTCCTGTCTTGACACCTCACAAAACTCCTACAATGAACATCAGGGAAAAGTGAACCAGATGATGGGAACTCTGCGGCTGTTTTGGGCAACTCTATCGGGGCCGCACTGAGCAAGGGCTCAGGAACCAGTGCCCACAAACAGAGAGGGCACTGAGTATTCATTCTGGGAGGGTTTGCTCAGGAATGAGCCCAAGTCACTTCCCTCTGTTGTCACTCGATGCTTGGTTATGAAATCCAAACACATTTTAATGTGTTTGTAATAAGGATAACAGATTGGTTATACAAAGCATCTGTACACAGGAGAGAACAATGAGCTTCATTTTACTACTGTGGGATGAGAAACTGTCTGGAGTCTTCACATGACAACAGCTCCAATTATTGCTTAGCTCTCTCTTCAGATTTACGGATCAACTAGGGGTGGCTGTGACATAAGTGGTCTCAGGCCCCAAGAAGAGGAAGACAAGTGAGCTCAAAGACTGAGCATGCCCATTTGAATGTCAATTATCTGAACTAGCACAAAAAAGCTAGGAATTAAAAAAAGGTATGTGTCCCTGGCAACTTAAATCTTCAGAGCCTCAGTTCCTCTATCTATTAAATGGGGATAATTAGAATTCCTACCTTCTGTAAGCGAGAAAAGAAACAGTGTGGGCTGGGAAGGAGTTAAGTAGGCAAACATGTTAGTGCTGCTGTTACTATTAGCGGTTTGACAGTTCAGCACCTTTCCAATCCCCATAGAGGCAGCAAGTAGGCTGGTTCTCACCTGTACTGCTTCTAATATGTGAAGATGAAAGCTATCAGCAGCCTGACTAATACAGATGTGGGGCTCTGCAGCAGGGAATCTCTGAAAGACAAAATCTTTACACTGACCAGCTGCGTCGAGGAACTCTGAGAAGGTCTCCACTGGCATGAACTCCTCCTGGAAGGTTTTCAGAGCTTTGTCAGCAGCTTCATAGATGGGCATGTCGTTGTGGCGGATGTATTCAGCTAGAGAGCAGGACCAGCCTCCCTCTGTGTTACTGGTAGGCACCTTCTACAAGAACCAACAAGAGACAGGGCAGGGAGGTAGGTTACATAATGCTGGCTCTTCTTGTGCCTCAAGTCAGCAGGCAGTTTCAATCCTGAGGAAAACCAAGCCTCCGCCATGACATCAACATTCTTCCTACAGGATGTATTTTTCATTTCCAAACAGCACAAAATTTCCTTGCATTATGCAGTTTTGCCCAAACCTATAAGCTGTAAGCAACTCTTTTCTGTTCCTTACATTTCATGCCTGCTTTTCTCAATGTAAAGAGAATTAACAACATGCTCCATTTGAGCTGTTTCATTCAGAGAGTATAAACATGACTATTCAAAACACTAATTCTTTCAAGGCCGAAAGGAGTAGTCTAAGTAGGATTAGAGCACGTCACACTGCAAACAGTGGGGACAAAAGCAAACAAGTGGTGACTAGGGAGGGACATTCCTCTGGTAGAAGTGGATTTGAACCAGGCTTGACACCATTCAGCAGCAGTGCTCTTAGCTTCAATGGACACCAGAGAGATAAAATGGGACTGGTTTGATCCCCTAAGAATTTGCCTTTCCAAGGAGCTCTGGTGGCCTAGTAGCAAGAAGTTGCACTGCAATCCTGAAGTACACGGTTCAAATCCACCAGATGCTCTGCTGGAGAAGGAGGGACAATCTCCTGTACCAGTGAGATCCAATCTGATAGTACACACACACACACAGACAAAATAATAAAATGTAAAGAAAAAATTTTGCCTTTCCACTCAAGATAAAATGAAGCAAATCCTCCAGTTTGACAAGATTCCCAGGTAATTCATATAGCATCATTTGTGAGTGACCTGGCTCCAGGCCTGGCTAACAGTAAAATCCCTTCCCAAGCGAGGAACAAAACACCCCAGGTGCCGGAGCAGGGGAAAAGAAGCTAGCAGTGCATATTACTGTCCGCCCTCACAGAGACGAGATCCCTTACCTTAAACATGTTGTAAATGAGATCAACTAGGGCCCAAAACAGAAGGGAAGAACGGTAAGCAGAGTAGTCCTTCACAGCCTTATCTGTTAACCTAGAAAAGAGAAGCAAATTTCATCTCCACGAAGACTAGAAGGATCCTGTTGAGGTCAGAGCAAAGTATCCTGTGTTTCCAGGGAAAACTGACCGTGTACTGTGCATCACATAGTCCTAGAACTTGCCTATCTTCCTGGGAAAGCAACAGTTGTAGGGAAGAAACTCGGAGCCCTAGGATGCAGTTGCTTATTACAAAAGTGTTCGATGTAATATTAATATTCCTTTTTAACGTGGGCTCTCTTTCAAATCAGGGTTAAAAAGAATGGGGGAAACACAAATTGCAATATGGCAATGGAACAGCCAATCATCATCCTGGCTGAATGAGAACTGATGCACTAGGATAGAACCCAGGGGATTTGTTTTTAAAAAGCTTTTTTTTTTGCTATGAAATTTACTTAAACATACTACCATTTGCATTTAACTTTATTTTGCAAAATACCTCCTCAAAGTGTTAGTACTTTTCATTTGCTTATAGTTTTGAATATCAATGGCAATACCTTTAACAGGAAAACATCAAGGTTTGCAACATCATTTGTACACTTTAAGAAATATAGCTGTCAGTTCTGATAATACAAGCAAATGATCTTTTTAAATATAGCAAAACTTATATAGCAATTTCTCATAAGATATAAGTTATATATTATGGGAAGGAAAATAAAAAGGCCACTCACTGCCTTCAAGAAAGGAACTGTGCTTCCCTTGTGCTTAGTGCCCACACAATCTCTCAGACTAAACGATGTCTGATAAATGAATCAAGACAATTTGTCTTGACATTCCCACCTGGAGAATTTCTGTAAACTGTCAACAGACCTAAGCCAACCAAACACAGTAATTTGTCAGACAGACGTTGTGTCAAAATACAGCAAGCTGCTGGAAAACTGGTGTTGAGCAATGGAAACCTCTAGCATGGAGTCTGTTACCACCCAACACCTCCTAAATCCTGGCATAATCCCAGAGCGGTCCACCACACCTGTCTCTAGCCAGTATCACCTCTAGTTAATCCAATGATTCAGCTCAGAATTCTGTCAAGTGAAAACACTGCATTCTCAGTAGACACCCTGGGTTTGGGGAATGATTATACCAAGTAGAGCCACCAAGAAATTTTAAAAGTTCCAATTCCCCTGTACAATGTGCAAACAGGTATCTAAATTCCATCTCTACTACCCAGGTTTTGTTTGTTAACTGTCCTAACATACTTAAGTAAGCAAGTGAAGATGAAATAAACCTTCACCATGACTGCAAAGACTGAAGTTTATCTTTAAAATGTGTGTAGGTGCTTGTGTATACACATAAGAACCATAAA
This sequence comes from Elephantulus edwardii, assembly GCF_000299155.1. Classification (NCBI taxonomy): domain Eukaryota; kingdom Metazoa; phylum Chordata; class Mammalia; order Macroscelidea; family Macroscelididae; genus Elephantulus; species Elephantulus edwardii. The sequence continues at coordinate 14,042,656 of NW_006399778.1, read as the reverse complement.
AATAAGCTAGGTATAGGTTATTATTTATTATCACATATAATTTAATTTTAACATTTTAATTTGGCAATTAAAATTATTTCATTTTAATAAATATTAACAATAAAATTATTTCATCTTTGTTGTTGTTATGTGCCGTCGAGTCGTTTCCGACTCATAGCGACCCTATGCACAACAGCCCTAAACCCTGCTCTATCCTGCGCCAACCGTACCGCCTCCGACACACCCATCCCGATTACCCCAGTCACCGAATCAATCCATCTCATAGAGGGTCTTCCCCTCCTGCGCTGTCCCTCCACCCTCCCAAGCATGATGTCCCTCTCCAAGGACCCGTCCCTCCTGGCAACATGTCCAAAGTATGTCAGACGAAGCCCCAGAATCCTTGCCTCCAAGGAGTAGCTTGGTTGAATCCTCTCCAAGATGAATCTGTTTGTTTTCCTGGCAGTCCATGGTACATTCAGTACCCTTCTCCAGCACCACAGCTCAAAAGCATCCACTCTCCTTCTGTCCTCCCTAGTCATTGTCCAACTCTCTGATGCATAACAAGCGATTGCAAAGACCATGGCCTGTATCAGGCGCACCTTATCTTAGAATATTATTTATTACAGAAACTAAGGGCCTCAAAGGAAGGGCTTGTCTAGTACAGGACAGACAGGACAATTAATAAAAGTAATGTAAAACACTAATCAATAATAAAGTGAGAAAATTCTGTCTGTTAAAATATACTCCCCATGACCCTCTATCCTTTCCACCTTCCATTAAAGCATCTATTTTCTCCCCTGCCTATTAAGAGAGGAGGACAGTGCAGTCCAAGATGAAAATGACAATCCATGGGCCCTGCTGATGAGGAGAATCCATTTTTTACAACCCTGAATGCTTGCAGGTAGCAGGCAAGACTCTTAAGTCTAGCGGAAGTCCTAGGTTTAAGTATACAAAAACTCCTGACACAGGAACCCTTCTCCGTAAACCAAGACTTCAGCTCTCTTGTGCATATTTTTGGAGCTAGATTTTTAACTATCTACTACAGTCTTCCTCCCTATACTTTACCAGATTTAAGATTAGCTGCCAGTGACACTGTTCCAACCATCAGAATGACAGTTACTGAATGGCCTCTCCTTGAGAGGCCCAACCAAGCTAACTCTCAGCACTCGTCTGTTTCACGAGCGCCAGGTTTACACCCTCACCACCTCACCTCCCAACAAACGCCAACTTTTGCCCTTCACTGGAGGTTCTTGGTGTTGGTAAGCAGGCATCTGGAGCGATCCTCCCAATTTAATTATTTAAAGCTAATTAGTAAAGGTGATGACTAAGCTGCTAACAAGAAAATGGTAACTCATGAGTCTAGCTCACACTAAGTTTCCTAATTATCAGCTGTGACCAAATCGGCTTTTGCTTAACTGCCCAGGAGAAGTAATAAATTCTAGCCTCTTAATTGAAAGAAAAACAGCTCCTGTGGGTTCAGATTTCACAGCTGCCATTGCAAGTCTGTGCCCCAATAAAGAGCCACTTTTTTGGCTATGGGTACAGGCACAATCTGACTTACCAACAACTTGATATCCTCCAGATCTAACATTTGATCGCGAGCTGCTAATTTGCCAATAATGGTTTGGACTCCTGGGAAATACTGAACAGTTTTACATGTTTGGAATAAAGGCAGGAATGAAGTAGGGCTCTAACAAGAGAAGCTCCCTCTGACTCTCCACAACAAGCTGACCACGGCTGGCTTCCACAGAAGAGCTCCTCCAGGGGATTTAGGAGCCTATGGACTAGCAACACTGGATGCTGAGCTGAGGAGGGGAAATATACCAGAGGTGCTAACTCAGGCACAGGGCTGTCCCATTTGGTTCGTCACTATAATGGGCTAAATTCCTTCCTCTCATTCCCTTGCAGGCCCTTGAACACAGAAATGTTTCTTCTGATGCTAGGCTAAAGGATATCTGGCAGGTTAGTCACAAGGGCAGATTTTTCCAGAAATTAACTAACCCTAAGTCTCACTCAAGTGGCAAGCTGGGAAACCCACTCTTACTCTGCCCCCTCCCCTAGGCAGACACAGCTCAGGGCCACTGTCAGCTACTTGTGGCACCTACAGAGCCCATGCTCAATCAGTGGGGATATAGTTATCTCAAAAAAGGCTGTTCTTTTTGTTTGCAGTTGTTTCTCTCAAGATAACTTCTCATCTGACTCAAATCAGGGAAAATGGAGCTAGATGAAGAAAGGCTCACAGGACAGACAGCAGGGAATGCACCTGAGAAGGGAGAATAGCAGGCTCTTATATAAAAAGAAAATGCCCATCTCTGTCATATGGAAGCTTTCCTAGTTTATCTCAGGAATGACAAGATTCTGAAAAACTAGTTCTCTCTCTTAGTCTCCTGCCAACACAACTCTCATGTAAGGAGTTCTGGTGTAGTACATGTCGGGCTGCTAGCTGAAGGTCAGTCGTTCAAACCCACCAGCTGCTCCACAGGAGAAAGATAAGGCAGTTTCCCAAAAAGACCTCCAGCCTTAGACAGTGGGCGGCCATGAGTCAGAATCAGCTTAATGGCAGCAAGAGGAAGTATCTTTCACAGCAGCATTTTGATGACATACTTCATTTTATTTCACTTTGCTTTACTGAGTTTTGAAGATAAGAGGTTTAAAAAAAAAACCCAAAAACAACAAATCACATTGGAGGTTTGTTACAACCCTGTGTTTAGCAAATCTAACAGCACCATTTTTCCAGTAACACATGTACACTTCATGTCTGTTATTTTGACCACATGCTGCACACTTAATGGAAAACAAAAAAATGGCATTTTTTACTGTGATATTAACTTGACTGCTGGTCTGCAGCCAAACCTACAATATCCCTACGGTATTCCTTTACTGAGTTGAGTGAACATTCCTTCACATAGTACATGTGCACTGCTAGGCAGCTTTTCAATTCAGAACACACACTCCAGGTAGTAGATACTGACCTTGTGGCTCCCCCTGGAGCCACTGCCCGGGCCTGAGAGGTCACCAGCAGTCTCCGCAAGATTTCCACACGTGTGGCTTTCCACTTCTCAGGAGGCAGAATGTGGAGGGCCAGGACTGTGAAATAGTGGGGCCCATCCACTTCAAAGGCACTCTCCACCCACTTCTCCTTGGGCTGCTCTAGAAAGCCTTGGAGGTTCTTCTCCTCTCGAGAAGTAGCTCGGGTTCTAGAATGAAAGAGGGAACAATGAAACCAGAGTAGAAACACAGCATGAGCAGCAAGAGGGAAGCAGGTTTGCTCAATGGCACTGAATGCTAAGGTCACTAAAAATGCCCCTCCCTATCCCAGCCCTGAATCTTCCTAGCCCTTCGGTAATCCATGGGGAACTTCCCCTTCCATTCCTTCTTCACAGCATCTTCCTTGCTCTCCTCGCTTCACTCGCCACCTCACACAATTCCAAACAAGCACTGCTCCTTGAGCACCCGTTTATGTGTCATGCAATGAGCCAGGTACCGTCACGAGCCCTTTCTCAGGTAAAACCTTTGCCATGTTGAATGACTGTGGTTAACTAATTCTACCATGGTATCCAAGACCCAAAAGGGGAAGTGACTTAATCACCAATGACACCCCTCTAGTGAGTGATGGAGCTGAAATCTCCATGAAGTCTTTTTATATTTAAGTTGTGTTTGTTCTACTTCCGCATTTTGATGCCTTTCCTAGTTTTTCTAAATGGTTTTCTTGTGCCCTTCTCTTAATGAAAACAATTTTTTCCAAGCTACACCTGTTTATCTATATTCTTTCTCAAATGCAATGAAAAGTCCCATGAAAAACTGCCATTACCCTCACTCAGTCCTCATGTGAATAAGCTCACCCCCTTCATAAACAACTTGACTGGGGAGGCAGTGTGTGACTGAAAAATATACCTCTATGAAACTTCCAGACCAACTTCTTCACTGACCAACATAATTATTATGTAAATGTCTAGCATTTGAGAAGCACAGTGTCACCTGAAGTCACCATGTCTATTCTTACAGAGAGAGCTAATCATCCTTCCTCAATGTGTCTGCTGTTCTGGGAGAATAGAGGAGTCCACTCTATCCTACAGCAGCCAAGAAGGGGCATGTCTTTGAGAAAACCAAGGGCTCTACCGAAGGCCACAAGCTCACTGGTCACAAGTGCTGGCGCGGGCTGAGGTGGTTTGGGAAAGCAGGAAAGTTTCTGTTGTCAACATTGCCAGGTGTGTGCTATGACAGTATGAATGTTTAGCAGATGATGTAATGCACTCTGAGAGAGATCTGTCCGTGTGTTTTAACAATGAAGCATGAGGTCTTGAGGTTGGCCATTTATCTCATAAGGAAATCAGGAGGGGAAAAAATAATACTGTTAAAGAAGAAAGAAGACAAGAGATAGATTGTCATGCTGCCTAAACTGAGCTGCCTGTGTGTGCCATACACAAGCTGGGGGAAAACCTGTTGGTTCTCTGACCAATCCAATTGTTAACGCTACTGTTAAAAGAGGAGGTGTCTCACAAGTAAGACTACCTCAGTCAAATCTAAGTGTATTAAATCGCTAAAATTGCTTTTGAAATTTAGAGTAGAATTAATAATCACTATTTTCTGCCCTCAAGGGCTGGTGGCACAGGGTTTAAATGACTACAAGCTGAAAGGTCTATGGTTGGAACCTACTAGTGAATCAGTGGACATCTACTTCTGCAATGATTACAACCTTGGAAACCCTTCAGGACAATTCTGTTCTACAGGGTCATTATGAGTTGAAATTGACTCGATGGCAATGACTTTTGGGTTTTTATTCTAGATTGTCCTAAAATGGTATCATTTACCTGTTACCCTAACTATTTTACAATGTACACATGGCTAAAAAGACAAATGTAATTTTTTCTGGCTGTCTTCTATCGCAGTTGACTCTCCCAGATAGTCTTCAATACTCTTTTTCCCTCATGCACTTGTCAGAACCATGACTCACTGGAGAAAACAGGGTAACGCATCCAGTATTCTATTTACAAAATGGACCTTAGTTCCACTGCAGCCTCTTAGCGTGAAATCTTCACCTGTAATGGCTTAGCTCTGACCCAGGGCCTCCCCCAATCCATCCAAGGGAACAGAGTAGAAACATGGATGGTCTAGTTTTTCCCTGCCTGCTCGCCTTGAGCTCAAAATCAGTTCAAGAATGTAGTCTTCAGCTGCCCAAGGTGAGAGATGAGAGTTTAAATGGGAGTCACTCTTCTTGCTTTACTCTGTATGACTCAAAAAAAAGTCATAGGTGGCTGTCCCTCTCTTGGTAAGTCTGCCTTGGGTCACATTTTTGCTCTGGCACTAGCCAGAAAGGATACAGAATTTCTGGGAAATCTTGTGGACAGAGGGGTGGAGTGTGGGTCAGCTGCAATGCTGCCCTCTAGGTACTGACGTGTTCAGGACGTAAAGCACAGTGTGAATGATGTACGGGATCAGGTGGATGTTGCTCTCCCGGCCACCCCCACCAGTGTCCGCACTGAAGGATTGCTCCATGGCAAAGCGCAAGAACAGTAACTTGATGTCATGGATGTTGAGCTGGTACGTGGGTTCCCGCTGGCCTGTACATTCCTGGAGGTAAGTGTTGTGTCTAGGACAAAGCAAAACAAATATTAAGATGGAAAAAATGGAACTGATTCCTTGGGGGAGACATTATTTGGAGAACAGGGTCCCACTCTGTCCTGATTTATGCAAACCCAAATGAAAGGGTATCAGAATAAAAGACAGAGTGATGGCACTGAGAGGAAGGCAACCGCAGAGGGCATGATAGCCCCAAGTTTGTTTTGTTTTTAGCCCCAAGTTTTTATGAGAGAACCTACTTCGGAGGGAAGCCCATTTCATGATGGACATACTATAATGTCATCTGAAAGATAATTCTCATAATTTTGGAAAAAGAAATGTAGAATGAATCCATTCTGGCTGATGCAGTGATCCATTCCTAAGAATCATCTCTTTGACCTTCAAAAAGGTTATTTTATGTCACTATATCTTACCATCTATGTGAACCACGACTCTTACTATCTGTGCCTTATCTCTTCATCCATAGGAAAAAAGCATATAGTAAGCATTCAAACAGGTTGCCTATTACCATCATTGTTATTATTGTCAGATAGTTGTTTTATGATATATTACTTTTCATCCTTGAGTTAAGTAGAAGTTGGGGCAAGAAACCACCATGCAGGGATATCAGCAAGGGATGAGGACTTCATATAGTCTGAAATTACTCTAACCTATATCTTTAGGACCGGGTAGGCCTTAAAAAAGATTCCATGCCACAAAGTCATTCTCATTATTTTAACCTCAGAGCCATATATTGCAGAAGAGAACTCTGGGAAATTCTGGTCCAAAGGACCAAGTCAGAGATGCCGTGTCTTACTTCACAAGGTCAAAGGAGAAGAAATAATGAATACCCTGAAATTTTATGTGACATACTAGAAGCTGAGGTACTGACTTTTCTCAGTCTGTGAAGAGACCTCATCAGGCCATCATTCTGCAAGTCTCCATCCCCCCTGCTGAGCCCGTATCTGCTCTGACAGCGCCCCAGTCCGCAAACAGACATAAACTCCGGTTGCAGGTGACAGGAAATGGCTTTACCATGTGCTGGATTGATGGTTGGTCTTTCCTCACCTCCTGAGAATCCGTTATTTTACCATGCAAAATGCATAACACTCACCTTGCCAAACAAGTGGCAAAAGCTGATTCAGGGACATGGGGCCCCCAGACTGGAAGAAGCCCATTGCACTTAGTGTTAGCATTCTGAAGGGCGGCACTTTCCCACTCTTCCCTGCCTCGAGCCAACCTGGATTGGGAGGAACGCAAAGACAAGTGACTGCTGGAATTAATTTGGCAACTAGGCACCTGGATGAGAGGGGGTGGAGAGCAAACACTAAGGAGGTAAGTTAGTCCTTGCTCTTGACCCCACAGAGAATATTAACCATTCTTAAGCTGGCAAATACTGGATTCACAAAGTCAAGCAAACAAGATCTCTTTCAACAGCAGTGTGCCAAAAGCTACAGCATATTTTCTTAGCCAAAAGGCAGGAGTATTTCTTGTGATTATGTGAGTTAGGGCAGATACAGAGACTAAGGAACAGATTTAAAGCCCCAACGCAGGACATCTACTTCCCAACTCCAGTACCTTGGACAAGCTGCCCACCCTTCTGAAGTAACCAGAGTCTAGTCTTCTGCTTGGTAAGGCTGGCATGAGCTGAAGCATGTAAGAGGAGGAAGGGAAGCGTGGGTGAGCAGAGCCTACCTGACAGCAGCTAGGTGGCAATCATAGTGCACAATGTTGAAATGGGACACAGTGCTATAGCCCTGCTGTTTCCGGGGCTTATTCTCCAGCTCCTCCAAGGCGACTCGCTTAGTGAAGGTGTAAATACCCAGGACCTTCGTGGGCTGCCAAAACAATGACATAAAAAGGAAAAAAGATGAGGGAAAAGTCTGACAGGCTTCAGGAGGAGGGGATACAGACGAGAAGAAAATGTCTACCTTCCTAGATAGAAAGTTGAAATTTTTTTGTTTCCACTAGGAATGTACACAGGAGTATGAGCACTGCTCCCACACCTAGTCTACTGGCTGAGACCTGGGTTAGGCACAGCTCTGGGGAAAAACAGAGTGTGGGGAGAAAGCAGAAAAGAAACAGATGACAGGCAGATGAAGAAACTGAAATGTTAGCCTAAACTATCTTCTTTTTTGCTGAAAATGTAGAAGAAAGTGTCTTCCTGATATGTTACTTGCTTTGTCAACTTGTCAGAGAGCTCCCAGGAGCTCGAGTTCCCGGGCTTGTGACCAAGGAAACTGCCCCTTTACTAGCTTGGGTGCTAAGTAGTAAATTCATGCTGAAGAGGAAGAGGGGCTGCCTTCTTAACTTTTGAGTGAGCACACAGTTCACATCTGTTGTGTTCCCTTCGGCTATAATCTAGTTTGATAAAGCCTAAAAAGGTACTTGTCTTCTTCCAGTGATACTGAATGGAACCAGTCTAATGCCAGAGAGGCTTGGGATTAAATCCTGGCTTTGCCATGAGATTTTTTATTTTTTTTTTTCTCTCATCCATAAACTGGGGCTTATTACAGTTTTGAAGATAAAAAATATTCAGTTTACATAAAGTTATGAGCATGGGACCCAGCACACTGAAGGGCTCGTTTAAGTGGTAAATGACAACAAGATGATGATAAAGAAGACTACTGTTCAGATAACACTGCCTTCCTGCTTTTCACTGATCTCAAGCACAGCTACTACGACACAAACTTCGACGCTGGCTGAAATGCACACAAGGAGCCAGGCTGAGGCAGCTGGCACAAGTCCTCAGAACCAACTCTCCACCCGGTAGCCATACCTGGAACTTGTAGCCCTCCCGGCAGATGCAGCACGTGAGTCCGGGCTCCTCAATCAGCTCTTCCATCTGCTTCAGCAGCGCCGTCTTGGTCACAACCTGGCCCTTTTCGTTGGTCTATAGAAGAAACCCAGTTGGCATGTCAAGATGGGATTTCCACCACCCTCCCACCTCACTAAGGGTTGCTCAGGCACAGGGCTGGCCTTCGCCACACACTAAAAAGACTGATATACTGGAAGGAGACCTCTCTAGTTGGTTTCTAAGGAGGGCAAAGTGTTTGCATTCCAAGCCCCGGATTCTTCTGATGCGTTCATCTTCCTGCAAATATCACTGCAGGAGAGGAAACCATGAAGCTAGAAGCCCAGTTCATCACCACTTGCCATTAGGCAAGCCCTCCTTCTTTGTGCCAGCAATACCAAGCTTGGGCTGCCGAAAGCTATTGCAGTGGGATTCGTTTACCGTTCTTATGGGAGTTTAGAACTGCTGACACACAAATGTGCTGGTCTGGAGAAGGTTGTTTTAAGACAACCATTTCCTCCAAGATGAGACAAAAGAGCACAGACACAGGTTCAAAATCCTGTCAACTACTTACTAGTTACATGCCTTGACCTATTTGCCTCTCTTAGCTTAATTCACCTGGAAAATGGGAAAAATCGTATCAACCTTTTAAAGCCACTGAAGGGATTAAACAGTACAAGCAAGGGGCATAGTGTCTAGCATACAGGAAATCCTCAGTAAGTAAGTTTCTTGCCATTCTTAATGTAAAGTTAATACATGAACTTAAATCACTCACCCTCTAAATCTCATCTATACACCAAAACAATGGAGAGACCCTAATGGTACAAAGAGTTAACATACTTGGTTGCTAAGTGCAAGTACCAAGAAGTGACGCAGAACAAAGGTCTAACAAGCTGATCTGAAAAATCAACCAGTAAAAAAGCACAGTTATACTGACACATACGGGGTTGCCATGACCTGAAATCATTTTCCAGCAACTGGCTCATGATGCTGGGAAGCTAAGGAAGGTAAAGTGTCTGGCCCAGTGCCAAGCACACCTGCTATACTCCTCCTCTGTACAGCCTTCCCGTTCACCATCCTGAAGCACAATCAACTGCACCATGGCCACCTCTTCATCAGTGGTAAATGAACAAAAGGAGACAAGGTGGTTTTGGTTTTACCGTCATGCCCAAGGTGCCCAGAGCCTTCTGCCTCATCGCCATGGCCATGCGCTTCTTCTCGGCCCGGGTCTCCCTGCGGGCTGCATCAATCTTCTTGTTTACATCAGGGTGTTCCCGCAATGCCTCCAGCAGGTTCTCAGCCAGGGTCCCAATGCCCTCGTCACTAGATACCTGCTCCAGCTTGTGCAGGTTTGTGATGGAGTCAGTTCCAATTAGAACCTGCCAACAAGAGACCAGTGGGATGTATGCCTCCAAGTATATGGATTAGCATTCTTCCCAGGAACTGAAAGGTGTAGCAATATCAACCAAATGTCATCATGTCATCTGCTCAGTTTCAATCAGATCCTTTGATTCTACACTTTGATAGAAACACACAAATGGAAGAGGCTTTGGCTCTGCCACTGGTCACTGACTAAGGACAATGCTCTTTAGCATCTGAATCCCCATCTATACTTGAGAGATGATGGGAGGGTTGCTGTGATGATAAAAACACATAAAGCATCTGGCACAGGCAAGTGACCAGGTGCAGAAGAGACCTGGGAGAAGTAATATATGATGAGGTCTGAACAGAGAAAGGAGTACAGACCGGCAGACTCTGGTTAATAAGAGGCTGTCCCAAGTCCTTCCTCTCGGAGCCTCTAAGCCCATTATATCCGAGAGCACAGGAATTTTCTCAACTTACAAGGTGCAATTGCCCCAAGCTGAAGGTGGGACTAGAAAAAGATTTATTTAGAAAGTTATCAATAAAGAACATTGTACTTGAGGTTGAAAATCACAATGCTTCCCAAATGTGGATGGAAAAAGATCACAATGTTTAAGGGAGGTGTAGTTTGAAAAGCTCTCTAGGTGAGCTCAATAAGAAATAAACAGAGGAACGCATTTGAATCTCCACATCCTCCATCACAAGGTAATGGAAGGCAACTGCTACATATGTGATATTAAACTGAAAATAACAAAGCTCAGCAGTCAACTTGGATCACTCATTAGCTCATAAATCTTTCTCACAGGACATTATACTCCCAATTTGCTCCTCAGCAGAATGACACGTTGTATCTTGCCCCTAAACACAGAATCTATATTCCATCACCTCACAGGCTTGCAAAAGCTGGACAATAAAAAAGGCGTTTCAGCCTAGCAGGGAGAGATGAGGAATGAGTAGCAGAAGAGAACAGGTGGGCATCCCTCAGAACAAAGTCCTCAGTTGACTGGGGCAGAGCAGAAAATGGTGCAGATGTAATTACAAATAGGGACTGAGGACAGAAATCAAAACTGCTTTATACTCGTCTTCTCAACTGCAGTTCAATTGTTGGTCAGCCGACCTAACTTAAAAACTGACAGAAGGAGGAAGCAACTAACTACAACTTACTTCTCATTGTTTACAGACAAATGAACTAGATGAGCCCTGTGATTCCCTATACTCTAGGAGTCTGCTATATTAAGGTTAGTCACATCTGAAGACTTACCCAGGTCACACATCCACTCAAGTCAGTGGGAGCTGAGAATAGGGCATGTGGTTCCTTCTCACCTCCTAAGGGTTCCCTATAGGCATGCTGACTCCTTACCTGGGTGGCAGGGTGTTGCATGGCCAGCCCTCGAAGAAGCCGCAAGATAAATGGCAGGGCTGGGCGAGACAAAAACTTTTTCCAGATGTCAGCATCCAAACTGCAAAGCAAAGGAAGGGTTTTTCAGCAGACCAGGGAAACAAAGGCTACCTGGAAATCATTTTTCCCTGTTTGGGGTCAAACTACTTGTTTAAACAAGGCTCTCTGAGAGTCCCTAAGAAATCACAGAAGGACCACCAAGACAAGAAACCTAGGTAGAAGCCTAGGTAGAAATACGGAGTCTAACAACAAACCAAAAAGATACTCTTTCCCATATCCCAGAAGGACTCTTGCAGTAGTTGTGTGGTTGGAGGATGGGGAATATGTGCAATGTTATGACAAGGGAAAAGGAAACCGGAGGGGGAAAAGCAGTCGCTCTAAGGGAGGGTCCTTACTTCTTGGCACTGGGGATATGCTTTTTCATATAGTCAAGGGCATTTTGGGTAATTCCCTTCTGGAGAATCAGATCCTTCAGCTGATGTCCATTGCTGTTGTTCTTGATGCCTGCTGCTATTTTACAGAAGCAATCAAGGAAGACTTTATCATCACCACTGTGATCTTCATCATACCTGGGGGGAAAGTGCAAAAAAGAGTCAGAAGGTATGAAAATAGCTAATCTCATCAATCTGATAGTTAACAATCTTCAATAGCCCATAGACCAAGTTCAAACTCTTTAAAGATGATATAAAAAGATCTCTGGCTCCTACTACTATCCCTTTCCTCTTTCTTACCAGTTAGGGTACCAAACTCACAATGTTCTCTTGCACTTTCAGGCTTCTGCACATGCCATGCCCCTATCTGAGCTTATCTCCTTCTCTCATAGCCAACTGCTCCCCATCGAGGCTGACCCTCTTAACAGATTGGAACTAGAACATAGTAAGTTTATTTTTTAAAAATCTAATAGAAATTCAAGTGATTCTTCCTTAGTCTCACAAACTAGTTCATGGAGACTCTCATAAGTTCACTGAATCCTAGCCACATACTTATCAAAGTTGCAGTATGGCTTGAATCGCTCCACCAGGATCTGCATTTTCTCCACCTCTCCAAAGGACAAGTACGGGATAATTCGGAGCAGGCCCTGGAGCACGCTAGGGTTGAAACGAACAAAGGTGCTGTTGATTTGGTCCAGGAGCATCACAAGCTGATCTTTGTCACCTGTCAGGAGTAGGTTGCTCTGCAACAGAAAATAGGAAGACCATTAATGAGGTCAGGACTTTCCTGCACCCAACTCCTCTGGCTCCTAAAGGTTATCCACTAACATCAGAGACATTAAAAATAGCCCAAGAAGAATTATGTCTTAATATTTCATAGAAAATAAACAGTGTGTGTTCCACTAGAAAAATCATTAAGCTCCTGTGATGTTGCTGTGTACTGTTGAGTCAGAACCAACCCATAGCTAACCTTCTAGCAGGCTGTCAGCAGCAGTAATCACATAGGAGGAGACTGCCCATCCTTCTTCCACAGAGCAGCTGGTGGCCTCGAACCACGTACCTCTGGGATTGCAGCACAACTTCTTGAAACGAGGCCACCAGAACTCCCTGTGCTAGCTCTGTTAATATTCTCAGGGAATCAAAGCATATCAATACAATTCCTTCCCTAAGAGAGAAGACCAACTAACATTCATTTCGCCTTACCTCTAGTCAGGAACACATTAGCACCTCCCAAAAGAATGAGGGAAGGCTAAGGTGGAAAGAAACTGAACTGGCAATTGGGTTTGCGACCAGATTCTGTCAGTAATCAACTATGTAATATTGGGCAGATACCTTCATTTCCCTAGGCTTGGGAGTCTCCCCAGTTATGAAATGAGGAGTTGGACTAAAGCTCCCCTCAGCTAGAACATGCCAGAATTCCATTAATGAGCTTCTCTGAGTGAAAGAGAATCTTTAGCAACTTTGTTTCTCCTGAATCCAAAGATTTCAGGCTTCAACAGAATGATGTCACCATTAGTTGAGCCATTAACTATGTGTACAGCAGTCTGATCATTTCAGTTGCACTAAACTAGACACAAACAAGCTTGGTGCTGGCAATGAGTCTGTCCATTCTCAGTGTTTCCAGGAAGATAAAGTGGGTCCCTACTCACCTTGTCTTCACTCAGGGGCTCAGCATTGGACTCATCCAGGATGATCTCCATGATGCTAAGCACTTGCTCAGCCACAGCTGCACCACCACTATCCTTGCTCTCTTGTTCAGCTACCAGCGCCTGTGGAAGGAAAACCAATCACTGGAGATAAAACCACAGCCTCTCCCTGCTGACAGGACAAAGCCTCACATGGTCTCAATTCCCAGAGACTTTTTTCAGTCTGTGTGTGTACATATGTACTTTTCTATTGGCATGCAATCTAGGCAGTTTTAGGGACTATCTTTTCTCTGGAATTAAGGAAACGGACCAGTAAGCTCATTGATTCAGTGACTGGGGTAATCAGATGGGTATGTCAGAAGCAGTGCGACTGGCACAGGATAGAGCAGGGTTTAGGGCTATTGTACATAGATAGGGTCGCTATGAGTCGCAAGCAACTCGACGGCACATAACAACAACAACAAGCTCAAAAATATGTTATGGAAGCAGCCTAGATGTGGGCCAGCCAGAGAAGGGACAGCCTGAATGATTTACAACTCTGCATCAGTCAGCTTAGGCAAATGAAGAGGCCACAAACTGATTTTATCTAAACCCAGAGTTTAGCATTCTCTCCCCAATAGCTCATTATCATTTGCAGCCCACATTCTTTACCAAGTTTAGCGTCCCCAGCATCACATTCAAAGTGTTCATTTCCAACTTGACCAGCTGTTGCCTGTTGACTTTCACCTTCACGCAGTAACTGAATAATTTCAGCAGCACCTGACAAAAAAAAGTTAGTCAAAACCCCCCCCTAAAAAAAAACACCTGAAAGCGTAAGAAGTGGGGACAAGCAAGAAAGAGTGTAGTAAGGGTCATCAGTAGATGCTGCCCCTGAAATGTGCAGAAAACAAGGGTAAGGTGTCCTTTGAGGGTATGGGTGGGATATCACATTAGGTTGACCTTTGAGTAATGGTCTGCAGAGGTAGTTCTCACAGCCTAAGTATGCTTCTAATTACTTCTAACAGCAGTGACACCAACCCCTAGTGGAATGGGTTGGGGGAATCCCAGGCCTAACACACAGAATTAAAGTACACAATCTGTGAGAGATCACTGTATGGGCCCTTTAAAGGGCTCCACAGTATGATGATATATTCATGGTAGATTCCAGTCCCAGTCAACACTGTGTGAGCCAAGTAAGTCACTTAAGATATGGCAGAATATTTGTTCTCCTATCTCCTAGGCATAACATGATGGTGAAATATTTGTGATGCCTTAGAAATCCCCTAATCCTTTCTGATTTCTAATTAATTACATTATTTTTTCAAATAAAATTTTACAATATGAGATTAGAAGAGTCATATTACTATATTCATTTTAAAAGTAAAAATTAAAAGAGAAACAACAAAACTTTGCATAAGTGTAGTTATTTGTGAAGAAGACTTTGGCTCCTCAGATGTCTAAACAGCTGTCAGAAGGCCTTTATCGCACCAGGTTTGTTCTGTTGATGTTTCCCCTTTGTGATGGAGCCGGGGATGGCAGAGGTAGAGGAGGTCAAGGCCTGATCCGTCATGAGCCAGCACTGCCCATGACACTATGCTGCCCTCTAGGGTTATATGACACAATCGTCACTAATTTCTTTCCCCTCATTGCTGCAGCCCACTCACTGTTAGAAGATGGCGCCCTTGCTTGAAATCCTTGATCCCTGCCAGTCTGTTAAGCATGCACTCCAGGCCTCCACACTGGGCCATCACACCAGCCATCTTATATACTTCTTCTTCATCTTCTTCTTCATCTGGAATGGAGGGGACAGAGCAGATATGAAAGGGAATGTGAGGAGAGATAAAAAATAGAGAGCCCTCTTGCAAGCTGACAGTTATTTTCCTCTAGGTAGTTAATAAAAAAGGTTAAGTCTGGTATTAAACTGCACTATATTTCACTCTAAGTAAGCACTTTTTTTCTAAAAGTTCAAGTTGATTAAAATGAAATAATCTACTCAAATATGTGAAAATACAATTACACTGCTACCAGTGGAGAGGAAACAAAATAACCAAGATAAAACTTAATCAGAACTAAAGTCTGTTGCTACCGCTTTTTTGGTTTTCCCTATAGTTGACTATTTTCCAATCTACAGGGTCTCAGCTATGCCAGAGATGGCTGATGGCTGTGAACATCCTTAAGTCCCATGACTCAACTACATTCTGGTTCTAAACCTCAACAAAGAAGCACTGTCTTTGAAAAGGGCCATACCTGTGGTGGAGTCTAAAGACTCAATGAACTCCTCTGTGGCATCACCCAGTAGTCCCCGCATACGATAAACAATCCTCATAGGCTCTCCCTGAGTAGAGAAAAGTATGTGTATCTAAACAAACAAAACTCATGCTGTCACTGAGTCAATTCTGACTCACAGTGACCCTACATGACAAAGTATAACTGCCCATGGAGTTTCAAAGGCTGTAAATCTTCAGAGAAACAGATGGCCATGTATTTCTCCAATGGAGCAGATGGCAGGTTCAAACCCTCACCTTTTTGATTGGCAGGAGAATACTTAGCCACTGTTCCATCAGGGCTCCTGACTTGTCTAGGTTCCAAGAAAAATGCGAAGGACTAGACACTTGCTCTTGTTTAGTGCCTCAGTAACAAGAAAAACTAAATTTTGTGCAGTCTTAACCAGTACATTTCTTAGACTCTATATGCACTGTCATAAACTTATGGAAATGAAAGCTACTTATTTCAGGTCTACTACAGGTTCAGAAACCTCCTAGTGGGTCAGCTATGAATTGGTTCCCACCCAATGATTTTTTTTTTACTACAGTCCAGGCATTGTGTAAACTGCCTAACAAAGACAGAGCACATTTATACACTATAATATTATGTAATAATTACAGTTTATTGAGCGTATTACTCTATACTAGGTCCTATGCTAACGAAGTATTTTCCATTACCCTGCTTTTAAAATGGGTTAAGCAGCTTGTTTGATGTTATATAGTAACAAGCCTGAGTCCTCCCCGAAGTCTGTGCCTCCTTCTCAGGAGCAGAGCCTCTCTGCTAACTCATAAAGAGCAAAACCCAAAGAATCAGGATAAATGAGGTCAATTAGATCAAAGAACTTTGTCTCAAGTTGCAGGAATCAAATACCAAGAAAAGCAATATTTTGCCTGTGGAGGTTCTAAGGTCTTCATATAACATAAAAGGATTTCATCCAAATTTCTTTAAGCTAAAACTTAAAACCTCTCTAGAATTAAAACTGAGCCTTTAGTAAATTGGAAGATTATAGCACTTTAGTAAATGGGAAGAGTAAGTGAGTTCACCATGTGCCAGACCTTAAGTTAGATACTTTAGCACTTATCTTAGTCTTCTCATTGTAGAGATGAGAAATGGGGACTCAAAGTCACATGAGATGAAATTAAATGGAAGAAGAGGTATCATACTAATACAAACTGCCTGCCTCCAAGCCCAGGAATTTTGTAAGATAGAACCCTGAAGGAAGAGAATCTGTCAGAATGATCAGTTCTAGAAGTGTTTCCAGGCTTGAAAGCCCAGTGGGAAATTCTCAAGAGAAAAAACAGTGGTTTTATACCATGGACACAGAAAAAAGAAAAGGTAACTAATGAGACTGTTTATCAGGAAGGGAGTGATAAAGTAAATGGCAGTCAAGATCTAGCTTAAAATTTACTACAAACTCTGGGCTTTATCAAAAGGAACCCTTCAGTGGACAAAGCTAATGTTGAGGGAAGGCTGCTTGCTTCTCAAACTCGGCTTTTTCTGGTTCATTACAGGAGATGCCTGTGAAGAGTCTTTAGTTTCAAAACCAAAATTTATTATAATGGTGCCCATAGAAATGTCTCATTTTTCTATATGCATCAGGAATTAAATCTGTTTCATTATAAACCAGTATAAAATAAAGAAAAAAGAAACAAAATCTGTTTCATTATGTTTGAGACTGTAATACCAGTGGTGGGCAAGATATAATGGATATGACAGTCTTCTGCTTCTCCTTCTGTCAAAGAGCTACAGCCACCCAAACAGCAACAACAAACCAACAATAAACAGTGATCAGGATTCCAACATAGTGAGAGGATAGAAAAGAGGAAAGCAAAAACACTTAACTAATTAAAGACTAGAACGTAGAAGCAGCACACTAACAATTTAGTTCCATATACTCTACAGAAATATCTGAGATTAAGTAAAGTTTCTGATGCTATGTTAGTACAGCAGTTGTTTGCTATGATTATTGATGCATTTACTAAAGGTACCCCCTGCCCAGGAGTAAGTAGCAAGACAAAGGATTAAGAATAGAAGAGAAAAATGGAAGGGAAGGAAAGGAGACCGGACAAGCAAGGAAGGAACATTGAGACTAAGAAAAGAGAGGGGAAGGTAAAGTGGAATATCAGGAAGGAGAGTCTCCTAAGAGGAGAAATACTATGGAGGTGAACAAAAAGACACAATGCTACTTTACTTTCTTCATTTTCCCTTTTCCATTCTCAAAGCAACTGTTTGCTTGAGTCTTAATTCTCCAACTAATAAAATTAAAACTACTTATGGACACAGCTGCTGGAGAAAAGTATTACATGAACAGACCCAGAAACAGATGAGAATTAATCTGTGGAGAGGAGCCAATAACAAAAGAGTATTAGACAGGAAGTATGCCCCCATCTCAATCCTCTCTCAAACACTGCCTGACCTCGGTCTCTGGGCCTGGGTAGCAGAGCCTGTGCTACACACAGATAGGAACTGCTCATCCTCTCCAGAAGCTGTTCACCTTCACTCATCAGATTCCTCAAAAGAAGAACAAGATTTTCTCCACACCAACCACCAACAGGAAGTAAAGCTCTTAAGTGCTGAGGCAAGCTGGGAAAGTGATGATTAACAACTGCCTGTCCTGGACAGGTCTACGTAAGTCGGAAAAGTGAAACCACATCTCCAAGCAAGAAAACAAGCACATACCTCATTCGTGGTACACCAGACCTTCTTGTAAACCTCAGCCACAGGAAGGTCCAAGCTAATGATTTTATTATTCACTAGAAGCTGAACAGAAAAGGTTGTTATTTCAAAAACATAACTGAAAGGCAATAAATGTCAAGACTAGCACTTTATATCAATGGTGACAATTTTTGTGTCATAAACTTCTATATGGACTGATTCTCCTCTAGAAAAATGAACATATGCACAACATACAGAACTGTGTTTACAGTGTCAGTGGTTACAAACATTCTTAGCCCAAACAATGGTCTCCAGTTTACAGACCTCTGCTAAGAATCTTCTTCTATCTTGGGTTCACTTCAAACTCAGCAGCAGAAAAAGCAATTTTCTATATTTCACTCAATATGCTTTTCACAGTGTACATAATGCTTGACCCATGAGGTCCTATGCCAAAAAAATATCAGACACAGGGCCAGAAAGCCACACAATGATTAAAGTCAGTATTTAAGGAGCCAGATTAAGCTAGAATCACTCAAACTGTAGCAATAATAAAAACTTACCATCACTCTTTTTTTACCACAAAAAATTACTAGCTATTTGCTTATTCATGCCAGGCATGAATAAGAACTCGTTCTAAGTAATTAACCTAAAAACCAGGTGAAGTCACAGATGGGCATCATTAGACCCAATTTAAAGATGAAAAAACTTCTCCGAACCAGGATCTGATCCCAGTCCATACGCTTAATCATGGGGCAGAACTATACTAGGTTTGTTACCTCCATCCCACTGTCATCTTCCAAAAGTGCCACCAAGTCACAGTCCTGGCAAATCTTATTCTTTATGTCCCTCATCAGTGGCCCAATGCCTGGTTCATTGCTGCTGTATGGGTTCCCAGGCATCCTGCCCTGTAAGAAGTCTTCTTGTTGAGGATCCTTCTCCAAGGTCACAAAAAACTCAGTGACTTCATTTTCCTCCTAAAGGACACAGAGAAAGAGTCATCAGAAGGTTGGTATGATGATATATGGTAGAGAGATGGCGTAAGTCTTTTCATTTATAACATGCTGCCTTGTCTAATAGACACTCTAAAGGAGAAATACTACACTAATCAACCATTTATACACCTTTAAAGCTCAGAGTTGAAGCAATTCAAATATCCACATATAATTTAAGTAGTTTTAATATCAAGTATCTCAATAAGGGATTTATCTTTCACTGCTTCACAAACTGCTGTCTGTCAGATACTCCTCTAAATCTGAACATTCAGATTAAGACAGACTAGGAA
>NW_006399778.1:13931615-14018803 GCF_000299155.1 Elephantulus edwardii | reverse complement strand
AATACTTCCGGGATCATTTAACGTTCTGCCGAAAGCATCCTTGATTATAGCAACTCGAGGTTTGAATTTGTTCTTCAGTTCCTTGAGCTTAAGATATGGATAGAGCAGGGTTTAGGGCTGTTGTGCATAGGGTCGCTATGAGTCTGAAACGACTCGACGGCACATAACAACAACAACAACCATTAAAACGCAAAGAGGGGTAACACACAAGAAAGTTATATTACTCAAAGAGGGAGAATTTACTCTTCTTGCTTGTCTTATGCAATGCTAACCAATCTGGAGCCAGAAGACTCATTGATGACCCTGAGCTCAAGAGGGTTGTCCTTATAGTACTTATGATCGATTCTCATTAACTGAAGATACTGGTGTTTCTCATCTTTACTAACAGGAAGGGATCTTTGGATCATACCATGCTTCTATACAGTTCAGACTAACGGAGCAATGAAGCAAGAGAGTGACAACGTTTTTTAATGCTCTAACTTAATACTGCTTCAGAGTGTGCTCGATTGAAAAGCTCGTATTGTGGTAATGAGATCCTAAAAAAAAAAGTTTGAACTTGACCATGAATCTAGAAGTAGGGCTAAGAAATGTCATTGGAATTTTCATGATCAAGAATAATAAAATTATAAAATGGCTTCTGTTTTATGTCAATGAATCTTTTTAAAATGCTGACTAGCTGGCTCAAAGTGGGTGAGATTTTCATGGGTATAATGAATCACTAAAATGCTTCATGGCAAAATGGCTTATATGAACACCTCAAAAGCTATGAGAAACACCACACTCTTACCGGATAAATAATGCTGCAAAGCCTCTCAAAGATGAACACAGGCGTTCGGTAGTCATCCAGATTGTAGCGCTTGGCTGTCTCAATGCACACAGCCATGAAGGCCTTGGTTTCCGATTCTGTACCTGCCAAAAGTCGAAATGGCCAAGTCATTGAGGAAAAAAAAACAGGTGAGATTTGAAACAGTACCAGTGAGAGTTCATCTGGTAAGCCCCTGTACGACCTCATCAATATTTCAATTGATTTTATACTCAGACCACACTCAATTTGAAATTCATGACCCATTAAGTCTTCAAACTGCATCCCATTTAGATGTATACATGTCTTGCTCACTATGGACTATAACCTCAACTAGGAGAGGGACTATGACTTATTCAGCTTAACATCTCCTTGCTTAAAGCAGCACTCAAAAATGTCAAATTATAATCATCTTTATAGGTCTAGCAAAATGATGGGAATTTATACTTTTAAACTTCAATCTAAAAAAGAAACAAATGGTCTCCATAAGCCAAATAGCTTCAAGCTATTTGACAATAGATAAGGACTTTTAAAAGGTCTGACATACTCACAAACCAGCTCAGCATGGCATGATAGAAAGGGTATCAGACTGTTTTCTAGAAATACAGTAGACATTATTCCCTGACCTACTTCCCAATTTGTCCTACTGAAAACAACTAAAAATGCTGGAGATAAAAATGAATCAGTGAACTCGCACACCAGCAAAGAAACAAAGGCCAAAACCTGAAAAACCAAACCAGAAATCCAGAGATAAATGAAATGCAAAAGCCAATTTCTACTCTTGAGTTTTGGTTCCCATAACCATCCAAGATCTAAGAACAGCAACAAAGCCCTAAAGCCTACTGAGATGAGGTTTCTAATAGGAAACTCTTCCCATATACATGACATCATGACAGGACACAGACCAGATACTGAAAAGAGTTATACCCTTAGTATAACTAGAAATAACTCTCCCTCCCCCTCAACTACAAAGAAATTGCTTTCTCTTAAAATTTGGCATTAAGTAGAGAAATAATAGTCCTCTCTGCAGCAGTCCTGCACGTCAAACACATTCCCGGAAAAGCAGTCCACTCCAAAGCTTGCCACGATTCCTGCACTCCCCACCACCACGCTCCTGCCTTCTGGCAAGGAGAGCTTCCCACGAGACTGTGAAGGCGCCAGCTAAACCAGGAACAACATGGCCGCTTCCTTCCCGGCTTCCTTCGGCTTAATGCCGCCTCCTGGTTCAAACCCGAGGCCCAGGCTGGCTAGCCTCACTCCAGGGACAGAGCAAACCTGCACGCCAAACACATAATAGTCCTCTCTGAGTCTTCATAATATACACACACACAAATTTTATCTGTATGATACCATAAATAAGAATCTGAATAACAACAGAATTAAACCTATATTTCATATTTTAGAATTATCAGACAGATTAACTTTAGAGATAACTAAAATTATAGGAAACAAAAAGACTACAAAATCTATGTGAAGAACTACAAGAACCCAATGACTAGATTACACATCAACCCACAATCAAATCTGTTGCTGTCATGATGATTATAAATCACAGCAACCCTACAGGACACACTAGAATTGCCTCATAGCTTCCAAGGCTGCAATCTTTATAGAAGCAAATCTTTCTCCCAGAGTGGGTGGTAAATTCAAACCGCTGACCTTTCAGTCAGCTGCTGAGCCCTTAACCACTGCACGATGACAGCTCTTAAGATTACATACACATAGGTGAAAAAAGAAATTAATAAAAAGGATGACAGAACTGAAGAAATTATCTAAAATGTAGGATTGAAAATATAATAAAGTCCACAAGGAAAGAGATATGGAAACAATGGCATTAGAAGAGAGAACAGCTGAGAATGTTCTAGAACCAATGAAAGATAACAACCTAAGAATCCCAGACCTTATCCTGTTCTTTAACAGCAATGTAAAAAGTTCAAACTGACTCAGTTCCACCCTGAACTTTTATAACTCCAAGAACAGTTACTCTCTTGTGAGATGGCTTTTTCTACTTTGGTATGGGGAGATGTTTATCACTCCTACTCTTGGCTCTGAAGGACTTGAAGAAATTAACTGATGTACTTAACTAGACCCAGAAAGGAAACTGAAACCTTGGGCTCCAGGTCCTGTGCGAGTGCTACCTGTGGTCATGTCCTCCAGCATCTCTAGCAACATATCCTGTGTCTCATCGATCAGCTTGGTCCTCTGAACCACCAGTTTTCTCAAACACAGGTATCCATTCAGCACAGTACCCACCAGGCGACTTTTAAAGTGTCTTTTGATGGATTCCACCTCAACAAAGGAGGAGAGAAGGCCTGTAGGGGCAAGAAAAAGTTGCAATAAAAACTTTGGTGGATGGTAACATATGCAAGAAAAGTCTCTTTGTGTGTGGTACAGGTTGTTCTCAATGAACTGAGCAGGTAAAGAGTGACCAGGACCAAATACATAAACCCATTAACGAGAGAAAAATGAAAAGTGTAAGTTTACACTTGATCAATACAAGAGGGAACAGTATCAGCCCATTACCCAAGAAACCAACTCTCTGTCCTTAAAATCCAGCCAGGATATCCTACCTGTAAGGCTCTTGAGGGCATATCCTTGCTGCAGATCGGTGCTTAGTGTGGCTTCCTCTAGGGCCAGCAAACGGGCTATTTCCTACACAGGATAATAAACAGTCATTGTAAGAGTACTGTCAATGATATCTGTCACCTCCACCATCATTCTAACAAGACACCGGCCACAACAGACACTTGGTATCATCATCTTTTTATTCTAATGGGCCCCTCAATCCAAATCCTGTAGAACTCCTTTACAAAAAGCCAATGACAGCTGCAGTAATACTATAGGTTTGTTGAAAAATTGCTAACAGGCTAAATATCTCCAATAGATTGCCACATCCATAGAATAACTACAATAAAGTTCTAAAGAGAATATTTTCAACAAACATTTCTTTCCAGGAGGAAAAAAAAAATAAAACCCACTGCAATGTTTACATAAGGAAAAGAGTGAAAAGAAAGAATTAAAGGGAAGCAGACTTAAAGGGAAGTCATAGGCTGAAGATGAAATTACCTTAGTGATGAGGTTGCCCACATAGGGCAGGACTCCCCGAGCTGCCAGGTAGACTTTCCAATGGGCTGAAGTGATGAGTTTCTGATAGAGAGCCAAGTACTCAGCTGCACACTCTCCGGCAATACTCAATTCATCTAGGTAACTGCCATTCAGAGAGGCAGAGCACTGTTAGAAAACTTCGAGCTGAGATGATGGAGCAAGGGTCTCTAAGAAAACTCAAAACTTATACCTGGGAGCTTCTTACATTTGAGAAGAATTCAGAACACAGAGGAAAGAAATGCCATAAACTATGGCCATTAAGAGCAATACGCATGAATACATGAGTTACCTTGGCAGTGACAGTGCTTTTTTGAAGGCAAGTTTACTGCCACTTCTAGTAGCTAATAATATGGACTTTGGAATCAGACTGCCTAGACTCAAATGTCTGTACTATCACGAACCAGCTGATTAATCTTTTTTTTTAGCCCAGGTGCTATAAAGATTAAATGAGACAACATGCCAATGATCTAGGTTCTCAAACAATCTCAATAAATGTTAGCTGTTGGTGCTACTGTCACTGTTGCTACTATTACCACTAAAATGATGTTGGGGTTTTTTTTGGGTTTTGGTGTTTTTGTTTTTAGTTTTATTTGCTGCTGTTATTTCTATTACCACTATAGTTTTTTTTGAAGGTAAGTTTACAATTCATATTGGTTTTTCACATTTAATCATTCATACACATTTTATATTATAATTCTATTCAATGACTCAGACCCTTCTTATAACATCATTTAGATTCGTTCATTATACTGACTAATCAATATTATATATTGCCTTTCCCTTCACTCAATTTAACTATTTATTAACTTCTAGTTCCTTCTCATTCCATGCAAAATTAATTCTATCTGTACATAAACCTTTTCTTAGTTTTTTATATTAGTGGTGTTATACCTTTATAGTCCTTTTGTGATTGACTTATTTTATCTTGATATTTCCTTAACTTCCTCTCCACTTACAAGTTCTGTAACTGTACTTCTTATTCCCTCTTTATTGCTTTGTAGTTAGCATCATTTATAAACTGATATCTCATTTCCTATTTTTAGTCTTTTATGTCTGTTAGATTTTGTGTATTTCTCTGTCTGGATCAATTTCTGAATGACATTGTCATGTATGTTAATTTTGGGTTGTTGTTGGCTCTCAGTCCAAATAACTCCCATCAGGATTTCTGTAAGGTTGGTCTAGTTTTCACAAATTCCCTGAGATTCTTTTTATCTGGAAATGTCCTAATTTCACCATCATGTACAAGTGATAGTTTTGCTAGGTACAGAATTCTTGGCTGGCTTTTTTTTTTCCTTTCAGGGATTTATATACATTTTCCTTCTTGCCAAATTCAGTTTTCTTTAAAAGATGTTTTTATATCTATGGCTTTCTAACATGGAATGAATGATGATGCAAGTCCTAAGTTAAAGTCCAACACATATGCTTCCCATCACCCTCATCTCTTAAGTATTTTCTGATTCTCTGGAATAAGAGAAAGGCGCTAGATAAATTCTGACTGCCTTCCCAACCCACCTGGTGAGGAGGTCAAGGACCTGCTGCTTGCGGCTGGGAATGGTGGCCAGAGCTTCCACAATGGTACAGGCTGCCTGGCGTGCTGCCTGTGTTGCTGGAGTAAACAGTACCTATAGAATACAGAAGAGAAGAGAGGGCCCTGCTCAGGTGACAAATGGCCTCACAAGGCACCTGCAGAGCTGACAATTGTCACTCAGGCAGAAGCTCTCTGGAAAGCTCTCTCAGAAATGGTTAAAGGTAGAAATCACTAACATACACAAAATATAAAGGGCCCTAGTAGTGCAGTGATTAAGTACTCTGTTGCCGATCTACGAGATGCTCCGCAGGAGAAAGCCATGGCAGTCTACTTGTATAAAGATTTGCAACCCTAGGGAGCTCTGGTGGCCTAGTGGCAAGAAGCTGCACTGCAATCCCAGAGATGTGTGGTTTGAATCCACCACATACTTCGCTGGAGAAGGAGGGACAATCTCCTCCTGTACCAGTCAGACCTGATTTGACGATACATGCATAAAAATTAATAAAACAAAAATAAAAAAATAAAAAAAGTTTTGCAAACCTGAGAATCCTACAGGACAGGTCTATTCTGTCCTGCAGGTCGAAATCAACTCGATGGCAAGGGATTTGGTTTAACATGTGTCTGTTTCAAAATGGGGGGAAAAGCTGCTAAGGAGCCTTTCTTCTTCATAGAGATTATTATCTCCATCAAGTAATGTGAAGAATACACCTAAGATAATCTAATTTTTTTTTTAAAAAGTCCATGTTTTTAGTAACCCAAGTCCTACTGCCCTCAAGTTGAGTCTATAGAGTAATGATAATTCCATAAAACAAAGTTGATCTGTCCCAAAGGATTTCCAAAGCTGTGCATCTCCCCTCCCCCAACACAGGAGAAAACATGCGAATACCGTCCCTACCATTACAAATTATGCAATCAAGTTTCCCATATTTGGGGACATTGCAGGGGTCAGCATATCCAGTGTGCAATGGATGAGCCTCACCCTGGGAAAACCACCTTCATGACTATAGTATCTCCCTTGCGAGGCCAGGTAAGTAAATCATTACACCTTTGTCCCACAGTGTAGCCAGTGGACTCAAACCATAGTGTGCTTTCAGTTAACAGTCATGTGTTTTAATCACTGCACCAACAAAGCTCAGTTCCCTTTTCTGTCAACCAAACTATCTTTTTTTATCGTATATATCAAGAGACAAATGGATTCTCTAAAAATACACTTCCTTTAATTTAAAATATTAGCTAGAAAGAAAAGGAAAAGAAGGAAGAGAGCATTAAGCACTGAGGTTTAGTTCCATTAAGTGATGAGAAGGGCAGAGAAAAGCTCTGCTCTAGTTAGCTCACCTCAATGGTAGCTGCAATTAAGAACTTCTAACTATTCTTATTTGAAAGGAAGCAAGAAAATAGGAAACTGACATGAGAAACACCAGAAGCACATCCCTCAATATCTGGGGGCAGGGTGAAATGCCCAGGAGATGGTCACTCACTTGCCGTAGCCAGTTGTTGTGCCCTAGTTTGAGATCCAAGGGGGAGGTCCTCTTTCCCCGACGACTCAGGAACTGTTTCCACCTCCACACATACTTCTCAGTCAAATAGAGATGGCGGAGCTCTGATTTGCTGGGAGATTTGCCATTGCCATCTATTCCTGAAAGGCAAAGGAGTAGAGAGGTAAGTTTAAAAAAGTGACAAAAAAAGGGGACTTGAAGGGTTGACAGGACAGAGGTGGAGTGATTGGCTTCCCAAGTCCTGAACAGATAAGCACACCTCGGATAGGGAGACACTTCTTCCAAGCTTCATAGGATGCTTTTGGATCTCTCTTGAGCCACAGCTGGGCCTGGGCATGAATCTCATTGCAGTAAGGTTTCACTGTGGTGAGGGCCTCCATAGGAACATCCTGGATGAGGATAACAGACCAAGATAACAGTGAGTCTGAGAGCATACCTGAGTCTTAGCTCCCATATAAATGGTACAATTCTCCCAAGGGGAGATATGCAAGGCACCTTTTATACCCAAATATGTGTTTCTGTTAAACCATTCTGATCCCATTTAGTAGTAGCATCTCCATGGTGAGCTTAAAGACATTGATTTTTACTGTGCAGGACAAGTTTTAGCTGGCTTCCTACAGGCAATGCTATACCGTGTATGCTAATTCCGATCTAGGTCTGATTTGTAGTTTCCTAGAGCATAGGAGTCACTGAGCAGTTGGCAGAATTTAAAGAGGCAGTACTACCCAGAACTAGCCTGTGTAGCAAACAGCCCCAGAGAGCAAGAAAGAGGAACTCTTAAATCAACAGTTCTCAAACATTTCTGTCTCTTAATCCCTTTATATACTCTTTAAAAAGTTACACTGTGAATGTCAAAATACTTTTGTCCTTACAGTTATAAAATAACCCAAACTCATCAGTATACATATGGAATTTAATCTCAAACAGGTCTTAAGAGGCTGTAAACTTTGCACTGGCAACTATCCACCATTCTCTCAAGAAGCTGCTGGTGAATTCGAACCATCTAACTTTAGGTTAGCAGCATAAATCCTTATAAATGAGGTCACCAGAGCTTCATTTTTTGTGGTTATAGCAAATGATATTTACCATATTAAAGATTAAAATTGAGAATAAATATTCAATCTTTTAAATAAGAATAAATTATTGAGCTTAATACTTTTTTTATATGTTTGCCCGAACAAAAATTACCCTAGAGAAAAAAGTAACAGTGTTTTACACTTCCAAAAATCTTTTATTGACTAGCTAAATAAAACAGCTGAATTACCACAGCTGCTCTCATATTCAAATTATTATGTTATTAAATAAGAAAAGCTGAGTGAGCTCTGATGGCCTAGTGGCAAGAATCTACGCTGCAGTCCTAAAGGCGCATGGTTCGAATCCACCAGATACTCCACTGGAGAAGGGGAGACAATCTCCCTTTGTGCCCGCCGGATCCAATTAGACAGTGCACAAGAGAAAAAAGAAAAAAAAGAAAAGCCCTAAACAGATGTAGTTGGCAAGGGAATAATATTTTGATAACTTTTCAGTAATTGTGACTCTTTCCTTGATACTGTACCACAAATCAACAAGTGACCTATGAGCTAGAACTAGAATCTGAAACCACATCAACAAATTTATTATCTTCTGTTATTGCTTAACTTTATAGCTTTAAAAATATGGGTTCACTGAATTATATTTGTTGGTCTTGAAATGACAAGATAACTTCACTGACTTTCATACAAGCCTGGAGAGCCAATTTGTCTGCCAGTTGTTCTTTCAAGTACAAACAACACTCTATGAAAAAAGCAACATGAACCTCAAGCAAATCACACAGTGCTCGCCCCTCAGGACAATCACTGTTTTTCCAGAACTTTCTGTGTGCTCTCCTTTTATCACACTCATTATGAAAAAACACAACAGTTTGAGATTTAATAAAATTCATAATCTAAGATACGAACAATTTTGCACATTCCTGATTTTGTTCCATCATCTTTTCAACACAGTAAAGGGCAACAAGTGTGATAATATAATTAAAAAGATAATTTGGATCTCACAGATGCCTGGAAG
Source organism: Elephantulus edwardii (assembly GCF_000299155.1). Classification (NCBI taxonomy): domain Eukaryota; kingdom Metazoa; phylum Chordata; class Mammalia; order Macroscelidea; family Macroscelididae; genus Elephantulus; species Elephantulus edwardii. The sequence goes on along the minus strand of NW_006399778.1, from coordinate 14,009,826 downwards.
TCTTAAGAACACCTAGGAATCTGTGAACGAAATTTTGAGAACTACTTTTCTTGGCCAGAACTAAGTGTAATATGAGCATTAATACTGTCTTTCCACATTTAGAGAGTTAACAATTCTCTAGGCAATCCTTTTTTCCCCCTTGCCTTACACTACGGAAAATGGGTTGGGTTGTGTTAACGTCCTTCTTCTCAATCAAGAACTTCTTCATCAAACCAAAGGAAAGCACTACTGTTCTGTCTTTTCTGAGGTTTATTTGGGTGGAGTAGGACAAGGAAATATTTTATGCTGTTCAATATTCAACCTCCTCCCTCCCTAATCATAACTCAATGTTCTTAGCACTCAAAAATCAATGTTTCTGTAATTAACACCTTACTCTCCACCAAGAGATGGTCCAGTAGGATGGAGTAGGAACTGGAACAGTCCAAAGTCTGCAGAGGGAAGTTTAGAAGCAGATATCCTTTAGGCATGGTGGTAAGAAAGATTTATGTCTATATAGTTTGTTAATATAAGCAAGCCAATTTGAGGCTAGGCTGTAATTTTTTTTTAAGGATAAAAAATTAGACTTTATTTATTCAGTTAACAATCTGCTACAAAAGACCTGTTTTAAGACGTTAAGAGTACACAGATGTCACTTTGAAGACTAAGGTGAGCCAGACCGAAGTCATGTGTTTTTAACCACCTCATATGTGTGTGAAAGCTGGAAATGAATAGGACCAACCAAAGAAGAATTACTTGAATTAATGGTGTTGGTGAAGAATATAAAATATATCTTCATCTACCCAGAGAACACATAAATCTGCATTAGAAAAAGTGCAGCCAGAAGGTTCCTTAAAGTGAAGATGGTAAGACTCTGTCTCACATTCTTCAGACATTATCAAGAGAAGCCAGTCCCTGGGAAGGACAGCATGTTTGGTAAAGTAGAAGGTCTGTGAAGAAGAGGATGACCCTCAATGAGATGGAATGCAATAGACCTCCAACAACAGGCCTAAGCATAGAAACAAATGACCTCTATAAGTCAGAAATGGCTCCAGCGCATCTAACAACCACATTTATTGAGAACTAACGTAGGTAAGACATTGTTCTGAGAACTTTATCTACATCAATTTATATTTCACAACAATTTTCCCCTTAAACAAGTCTCTCATTTAACAGATGGGAAAACTGAGAGGGAAGTTAAATAACTTGCCCAAATTAAAAATGCCAGATAACGAGAAAGCTGGGATTTAACTCAATGTCTGCCTTCAAAGCATAGGCTCTTCAGCACTGCTTAATCCTACCACAGCACACTGGTAGGAAAGATGGGCTACATAAGCCATTCAATGTGTGCTGGAGTAAGAGACAGTATTCCACTACAAATGGCTGTCAATGCTTTTTTTATTTCTGTTTTTTTAACCCTTAACCTCCCTGTTTGACAAACTTACCTTTTCAAAAATTACAATCTATCTCTGCTGAACTAAAAGAAAGGAAGTTTGGTTTCTCTCCACATCAAGTGAGAACAGAAAACACAAAGAGCTAGAATAGGCCAGGCACACTGCTGGCCAGGGGCTCAGGTGGCCACTGCCCCACCTTTTAGACTTGCCCCAGGCATCCCAGTACCTTGTTCTTCTTGCTGGTGGGAGCAGGTGGTTTAATCAGCTTCTGCAAGATCCGCAGGCACATGAGAGTAATATTCTCAACAACTACAGGCGTCTTAATGTTCACAGCCATGAGGAAAAGACTGAGTGCTAGAGACAGTAAGAAAACCAAAGTCACAATCACAGAACACACCGCACATCCTTTATGCAGGGCCAACCCAAGAATCCTACAGCAAAGAACTTTCCTTTCGACTTCTTGTCCTCTGTTGCAGAAGATACGTTTCTTTTATATAGAAAGTACCTACCAAATGTTCCCCAAACTCACCACAGCGTAACCGAAGCTCCCAGCAGCTGTCCTCCTTCGAGATAGAATCTGTCAGCAACAGCATTTCATACTGAAGGCTACTTGCCTAAAAGGTCAACAGAAGACATGAGTAGATAAGCCTGAAGGTGTGTGGTCCAAGGACTAAGGACTATGTCAAAACTCTGATTCAGGGACCCACAATTAAAATTTCTTGTCATAGGCAGCACTATCAGAAAAAGAAAGGGGGTGAGGAGGATGAAGATCCCTACGCTGCATAGGAATAGCCATTCCTCTATAGAGATGACTGATCTAACACAATCATTTAGGTTTGTTCTACAAGTGTGCTGTTCTTCCTTCCTTAGTCTAATAAGACTAGAGAGGAGAAAACAGAGGCCAGGACAAAGCAGGCCAGGCAAGTCAAGGAGGAGGCTGAGAGCACAGCTGGTCCTGCTCACCAGATCAGGATTGGCCCAATGGCCCTTCAGGGCTGTGGAGACTTTGCCTATAATCAGGTCATTCATTTGTTGAGTGGCTTCTGGATTGTCACTGGAGAAGAAAAGAAGAGGTCTGTTATTATTCAAATGGTTCTATCCCTATTTTCCATTGGAAACCCAGAGCCCAGGAAAATATCTACAGTCATTTGATGACTTGCCCATTCCCAGGGGCAAGAGAACAGGCTAGAGTCTTCTAAAGCCCTGGTGGTAGCACCAACTAGAGGTATGACTGTAATAAGCAGGCCACCATTCCAGGGCACACACAATGACGGAGAGAAGAGCCCTGACAACATCGCGAGTAGATTTTTATTCTCTATTGCTAACCAGTCAGAGATCCTCCCTTCTCCCCAGTGTTATCTGATGTATGTTGTTGTTAGGTGCTGAGTCAACTACTAATCACAGTGATCCTAGGAACAATGAATCTGAAATTTGCTCTATCCTGTGCCAACTCCAACATCTGATATATAGTCACTGTATCAATAGTTCTTAAAGGTTTTCCTCCCTTTGGGTGACCCTCCACTTTTCCAAGCATGGTCTGGCCCCTCCAAACAACATGCCCAAAGTATGTGAGACAAAGTTTCATCATCCTTGCCTCTAAGGAGCACTCTGGTTGCACTTTACCCAAGCCATGTTTGTTTGTTCTGTTGGAAGTCCACAAATTATTCAGTCTTCTGCTCCAACACAACTCAAAGGCATGGATTCTTCTTCTGGCATCCTTATTTACTGTCCAACTTTGAGGTGCATGATGTTGTTGTTGTTGTTCTTATGTGCTGTCAAGTCAACTATGACTCATGTCATAGAATTAAAAAGATCATAGCTTGCATCAGGTTGCTCCTTAGCACTTTGGAGAGGTCCCTGACAGCAGATATTCCCAATGCACCACTTCTTTTGATTTTTCAAGTACTGCTTTCCATGGATACTCATGAATCCCAGTAAGATAAAATAATTGGCAATTACAGTCTTTCTACCACTTATCATGATGTTATCTATTTGCTCAGTGGTGAGAATTTTCGTTTACTTGATGTTGAGATGTAATCCATATTGAAGGCTTCGTTTCCAACTTTCTGTATTCCAGCGACCAATTATTATCAATGCAGCTCACTAATGACTAGAATGTCAATCTTTCTGCATCCATTTCATTTTGACAACTTCTACCTTCCCTAGATTCATACTTTCCAATTTTTAATGGATGTTTAAAGCCATTCCTCCTCCTTTGAGTCTTGCTACATCAACAAATGATGATTTCATTGAGTGGAAGCTTATTCCATCTTAGACACTAAGATAGACTCTACCGTGATAAGGCAGCTCTTCCCCAGTCACATTTTCAGTCTCTTCCAACCTGAGAGACTCATCTTCCGGCATCATAACCAACAATGGTACAAATTCATTCATAGGAACTGTTATTCCAAATGTGGATCAGTCCTGCTTCTTAGAGTTAGTCTGGAAGTGCCACTGAAAAATGTTCTTATGAGCTATTATTGATATACATCATTTCAATCTGTCCTTCCCATAAGACGTGAAGGTATTACTTTCATCAGTACTTTTTCAGATGAGGAAAATTCAGTCTCAAAGAAGTTCTGTAATTCAATGACGGTACACAGTACAAAGCATTAGAGACTGAGCCTGGGACTTTCTGATCCAGAATCTTATTCACAGACCTTCACAGCTCCATTGTCTTCATTCATGTGAGTCTGCCTTTCGCCTAAGTGCCTAGCCACTTCCTTCTCCTCCCTCACCAGGACACAAAGTTTCCTCAGGAAACCACAACGCACAGCCATACACACTAGGTATAAGGAAACCTGTATTTGAAATCCTCCCCCAAGTTAACTCACCTATTCCTGGGTATCTTTCTATTTTCTTCCCCTGAAAAGTTAGCTGACCTATTAAAAGTTAGCTACCCTATTTGGCTATGAGAAACACAGTCCTTGCTCCCTCTAGTACTGCCAGCATCACTACTACCAATCCCAGTGTAAAGCAGGAATCAAACGCCCCACAATCACAGTGTAGGTTCTGACCGAGTTAAAAGGCACATGAGTTGGCGGACCTCCTCCCGCATAGTTGTGGCCCCTCGGCGAAGGTTGTAGTCGAAGAGCTCTCGGATTAGACCCTGGGAGACTAGAATGTGCCTCAGGGCTGGGTTGGTGGCCAGGGCCCGCAGCAGTGTAATGCAGTGCTCTGTGACAGCTGACGCACAACCATAGCACTTGGTAGAGGAGGTGTGCCCACAACCCAGGACAGATAAGGCTCTGTACTGGCTGGCAGTGAACATGGGTTGCACAGCGGTCCGAGATGATTTCGTGGCAGCTTCCCTTTGCTGCAGGTCATATTCTAACAACTCCTTTCGTGAAGCAAAGACTTTCTAAGAACAAAAGGGACCAAAATAAAGAGAATGGCATTAAGCAATTAAAATTAAGGAAAAAACTGACATTAACTAGACAATAGCTTTGATCTCAAAACCTTCACATGCATTATATAATTTAATCTTCGCACCCCAGTAAGAATAGCAAAATTACCAGAACAGCAAGCAACAAATGCTAGCAGGTTGTGGAGAAACTGGAACCCTTATTCACTATTGTTGGGAGTATAAAATGATGGAACCATAATGGAAGGCTGTATGGAGCTTTCTCAAAAAGTTGCAAACAGAAATACCATTTGACCCAGCAATTCCACTACTGGGAATATACCCCAAAGAGACCATAACTGCCACCCAAGCAGATATATGCACATCCATGTTTATTGCGGCTTTGTTCACAATAGCAAAGAATTGGAAACAACCTACGTGCCCATCAACAAACAGAGATGATCTGGTATATTCACACAATGGAATACTACGCTGCACTGAAAAACAAGGAACTCATGAAATACTATTCAAAATGGATGACCCTGGAGGACATTATGCTGAACGAAATATCTCAGTCACAAAAGGACAAATACTGCACAGCGCCACTGTTGTAAAACAGGACTGACACCAGGGTCGGGGGGGAGGCTGAGAAAGATGGGATGAATAAAGTATACTGCATTGAAACAGATGAGGGAGAAAATGGTTTAAAAGGGATATGTGATTAGGTATTTTGTCATGACTGGAGTCTAAAATGAAGGCTGCACAGTAGAGTGGACCTGGGGGGAGGGATTATATAACAATGAAAGAATTTTTCCTTTACTTTTCAAAGAGTAGAGTGAACTGGGGGAATGGGTAGGCAGGGAGAAAAGTGCAACAATGAATGAATGGAAATCCAAAGTCTCTGTAAATTTTCATTAAAAGTAGTAATAATAATAATTTTTTTTAAAAATCACCTTCACATGCATTATATAATTTAGTCTTCTCAATAAACCCTACCAGTCAAACATTATTATCTTCATCTTACAGAGAAAAGAACTGAAGAATAAAGGGGTTGAAGCGGCACAAAGAGTAGTAGAGTCAGAAATAAGATCCTGATCTCACTGAGTCCCAGTCATGTTCTTAACGCTGACGTACCTCTGACTCTTAAAGAACAAAGACAAAAGTGAAACACTCACATTGTGGGGGTCAGGAAGCTCTCACAGAGACAGAACCAGCTGCTCTCGTTTTTTTTGAGGCACTACTTGCAGCTGGCCTCCTATTCTATGGAGATTGTTCTGCGACACTCCATACACTGCCTACCTAGCTCAATGGAGTTGGTATGCCTTTACCCTTCTAATCTGCAAACATGGCATAACAAAAAACAAACAGACCTGTGGCACTCAACTTTTTAAAACCAGTAGCATCTCTACCAGAAGATAAACTGGTCAGTAATGAAACTATACAACCACCAAATCGGGGAAGGACACTCCCACTCTCGTTATTCTGTTTTTTAGACTGAATTCTACTTTCTGACAAGCGCTAGAAATCTGAGGGAAAGACCCTCTTTTGTGCAGTCACTAATTCTGCCTTTTCAATTGGATTAGGGCAAGGACAACATCAGGCCTTGAGTTGTTATATAAGGGCAACAGTATACTTTGAAAACAAAACATACAGCATTCCAATTAAAACTGCTTTCATTTGTATACCTGGATGATTTTGGAGAGTTCATCAAAAGAATTCTTGCAATCCCCACAGTACTCCTGAGCCAACTGTAGGATGTAACGATTTACGCTGGCTGAAGTGGAGCTGATGCCTCCAGTCGTTCCTGAATCATCCTGTAAATCCAAGCAATCAGTTAGTTGTCAGGCTTCTGTAGAAGATGAACTCACATAGAAGACTGATCACGACCCAAAGTTCTTCCCAAGGATTCCTTCAAGTTTGGGACTACCTGTGGCTTTTCTGGGGCAGCTTCATTCACTTTGCAGAGCAGGTTCTCTAGCTGTGGCCGATGTCCCATCAGCTGATGATACACTCGATCAGCTTTGTCCAGGAGAGTATTGATATTGGAAACAGCCTAGATAGCAAAACACAGGGCAAAATGTAACTTTATTCAGTGTGATGATTCTCCCCAAGTAATTCTCACTGCTAACCATTCACTGAGACTTTTCATTTCTTTTTATTAATTTTCACTCCCCTCTCCCTCTCTTCCAATCCCTCTTAAGCTCCCATAATTGATTTTGTGTGTGAAACATTTCTTATAGATCAGACAACGTTTTATACATTCTATACTCCATAATAATTTAAGAAGTGACTACAGTATCTTTAAATATATACATTTATACACACATAATAGCAACTACTGAGAGCAGCAATTTATCTCAAATTATATACGTGTTAAAAATATAGGGGGATTTGAAACTTTTATCCTTCTGGATCCACAGCTAAATGTTCTTCTACTTTCTCATGCTGCTACCAATAGCTACTTCCATTTTCAGTTGCCCTCTGATCTCTAGGTCTCCCATACTATGCTGATTTGGCAATAAATAGCTCCTGCGCAATTTAATACTGAGGACGGACAGGAGATTCCATATGTAGCAGTCTATGAAACAATCATAGGGTGAGTCATCTCACTGTTTTAAGCCTTTCAAAATCATTAGTTATCTGTCCCTTAAAATCTCTAGTCTCATTACCAATCACACATCTCTAAAACCCAATGCAAATCAAGGTTCTAACATACATTATGACATTATTGGCTACCACCCTAAAATTAGTGCTGGCTTGAGGAAGACTTCTATGGTAGAGAGTACATTGAACTATATGAGCTCTGTCCAAAGCACAGATATCATCCAGTACCCTGAGTCTAGACCAGACCCAGCCTCACCTTCTTCCGGTCTTCTTCATTCTCAATGGGATCCACAGCACAGCAAGGCTTGGCATAGAGCATAAAGTCGAAGCGTGCATATTTACAGAAGCCACAAGCATTGCAGAGGAAGGGGTCCTTTTCATCATAGTTGATGGATCTGAAGAATCAAAGTGTTTGGTCAGGAGGCGTGACAGAGGATTGGGAGGGTAGGAGTGACACTGTAAGGAGATGGATCATGCCACATGTATACTCTGGGACTACTAGAAGGACAATACTGGAAGGAATGGTACTAAACTGCTGAGAATAATCTTTAAAATCAGGTTACAGAAAGGGAAGATCGAGAATAGAACTTAGGAAACTTTTCCCCTCTCCTAGAGAGACACACACATACACTCTTCCTTCTCTAATTTCATCCTTAATAGCCTTAATCTAATTCTCATAAAAGCACTACTAAAATTGCTCAGAAATGTACACACACACACACACACACACACGGGCGCATGCGCGCGTGCAAAAAAAAAAAATTTATAAGAAATGTCTCCACCAACCTAGGGGAAAAGTAACTGGCTTACCTGCATTTGTGACACTGGTAGACATTCTCTCCACAGTTGCCACAGACACCAGGGTTGGCAGGTACTGAGGCACTACACCGTGGGCACTGCAGAGTCTCTGTGGAGGCCTGGTAATTTTCATAGAAATCTGCAAACTCAATCATCAAGTTGGAGGCCACTATGGGCAATGGCAGATCAATCTTCACCTCTGTCTGTCCAGGAGTGAGCTGAACCTTCTTGGCTTTGTGCCAACGCGCAGGCCTGAGAGAGACAATGTTAGTTGCAGAGGCAGAAGCCAAAGATCTTCTCATTTAACCTCCATGATGAAAGCCTGATGAGATGAAAAGAAAGGCTTCCCTACATACTGCCTTTAAGGAAATTATTTTCTAAGAGAAAGAAACTTGGCAAATGAATAACAATCTAAGTATTATTCCTTTTTCTCTATAAAAAAAGGTTAGAATAAATAAGCATTTTTAGGTCTTATATAACTTTTGTGATTCTGGGAAAACAGCAGAACTAGCAAGAAAAAGCATTATCCCCAAAGACTGTAACACTGAAGTCTGTTATCCCAAGTGGTGCAATAAAATTGATGACTACCACAAGTTCCCAACGTGACAGCTACCTTGGAGAGATAAAGGTATCAAAGGGATATACCACTGGATTTGAACACAGTGCCAAAGAGAGTTAGATATTCAGAGGAAAGGTATCTGAAGGAGAAAGATGGAGAGTCCCCTCTCATAGATCTACAGTCTTGGAAACTTGATATGGACTTGCTATGAGTCAGAACTGACTAGACAGCAGTGAATAAACCTATACATTTAGACTGAACATTTATTTGGTCTTCATATGCTTGGCTCTATTCTTGCACCTTACATGAACTCATGAATAACGCTTTACACTACCACCAGAAAAATGGACTTATCTCCAATTTACAGCCGAGAAAATTGAAGCTAAGTAGCATGACTAACAACTAGAGTTGGGATTTGAAGTCACACAGATTTATTCCAGAATCTGAGGGCTTCACCAGCAGTTGTGCTAACTCTGTATGCTAGAAAATAAAATCAACCTCCTTTGGAGAAAATGAGTTACCCTAATGAGCAGCTCCTGCTTTCAATTTACCAGGTAACCTTGCTTATCAAGAGTAAAAGAAAAAATTTCTAAATTTCTTTAACGTTCCTAGTAGCCACTTGTTGATAGGGTATATTCTGTCTTCATTCTGCCTCTTGGAAAAATAAGAACATTTCCACTCTTACTGTGTAGAACAGCACTGTTGATCTTCAAGCACTATCTATCTGTTTTCTCTGTACAACAGTAAAGCCTGGGACTTCAATGAAAAGAGATCCATCTCTGTAGAAGTCAACACTATAAACCATGCTAATGCCACTTCATTGTGTTGTCTTGGCCATCTACAATATCCCCTGATTCAGACACTAAGATACATAGGACTACACAACCCTCCTATCTGCTGACATCGAGGAGGGCAGCATCATGCAGAAATAAAAGCAAAGCATACTAAGGGAACATCTTGAGGAATACTTTCTGTTCTGTGAGCAAGAGAACAGCTGCTTAAATCCAAGAAATTACTGCTACTTCCCAATAAAGAAGATCTTATATAAAAATAGAACTGCCTTTGTCACAGCAGATGTGGGAACCCTAAAATTCCTGTTAAGGATTTAATTGTGTCCCACAAAATATATGTGGTGTGAATTCTAACTTTGTTATGTTAATAAGACAGTATTAATGTAGGGTGTGTTTTAAGACTTCTAAGACTTAAAAAGAGCAGGATGAACAAGACAAAGTAAACAAGAAAACAGAGATGGGGACAACAGATGATGCATGCCAAGATCACCAAGAATCCAAAGAAAAGAATCTGGAAACAGACAGGGATCTTCCCTAAGAGACAAAGGAAAAAAGTTTTCCTCTACTGTCAGCATCCTGATTTCAGAGCTGTATCCTAAACTGTGAAATAATACATTTTTCTGTTAAAGTCACTCCCCGGCAGTTTTTCTGTTATGATAGCATCAGATAACTAAAATATCCCCTCCCCTCACTAAGCGTCACTGCCCCAGGCACGCAGCTGAAAAATTTCCATAGACCCTAGGATTCCACAAACATCATTTTAAAAAACTTTAGTCAACGTCTGTATAAAACTAGACAATTCTCTTTACTTATGACTGAAGAGAGTATGAGGGCACACTAGATTGCTTTCCCCAATTCCAGAATTTAGTGTTGGACCTTATAAACACACTGCCCTCCCCAAGTCTGAAAAACCCATACTTGTTTTTCAGCTCCACGATGGCCTGCACAGTTCGGTTGTTATAATACAGGTTGATAGTCCGCACCATCTTGGTGCGTTTCAGGTCCCCAATTTTCACTGTCACTTTGCTGATGGTGTGACTGCCAATGAGCTTCACAACTTGCTGGGTGGTGGTATATCGCGTATCCACTTTGATGGAAGACAGCTTGATGTACTAAACACAAGAGTATACACAAAATCACTGTATCAGTTGAGGCTAACCACTCATCCTGCCTTCTTCAAAATTCATCAATGTAAGCCACTCTTCCCCTATGGCTAAAGTTTCTATTTAAGATAACAAATGTAGCAGGCAAGGACTCACATTATTGGTGACCTAACAAAAAGATAGAGCACCTATGTTGTAACTATCAGTCTACAGGAACAAGAAACCCATTGGACTTTAAGCCAAGCTTGTCCATATTCAAGACAGGCTACTTACACAAAAGGGCACTTCTGGATTATTACACACCAGGCAGGGATCACTCTCCAAGTAATAGCCATCAAACTCCACTAGGCCAGACAAGGTGCTAAGGAAGAAACCAGACACAGCATAAGAAAATTTTCATTTAGGAACAAATGAGTTTCACAAATCAGTCATGAAAAAGCCATGATTTAAAATAAATAAATAAAAAGCCATGGCTTGATAGCTCTAAAGTCAGTCCTATCCAAGGAAAACACAAGGTAAAGTGAGAAGTGCCAGTAAGAGTTAGAAGCCACAGGAAGGAATTTTCAATTATTCAACATTCTAGCACTCCTATATCTGAGCTGTCCTGAAGCTACCAGCACACAAAGAGTAACTCAGATTGTTAATTGAGCTTGAAATAGAGAAAGCAAAACAAGGCTCACTTATAAATGTTGGAGTTAGGATGGTTTGTAAGTATATGGTTTTGAGTTCGCAGAATCTCCACAGCCTTCTGTGAATACTCCTTTAACTGAAATAGAATTCCATAAAGAAACAGTTAAAAACAAGGAAAAGTCCTAGTAAAAAAGACTTTGTTGCCAGCTGGAAACTGGCTTACTAACCTCAAACTTCTCTGCTAATCTTCAGATTCATAAAAAGTTGGGGCTAACTCATAAATGCTTAGTAGATTCAATATCCTTTAGAATTTTCCATGATCTTAATGTCAGACTACCTTTTCAGGCTTTGTAGAAGACAACAATTTTTCATTCTTAGGGAGAAGTCAGGAAATGATTCTAAGTGCAAAAACCCATTGAGGGTGTGCAATCAGGGCCACCCACAAAACCTAAGGACACTTTCTTTCCCAAGCAACTTGACTTTACCCACTTCAACTGGCTAAGCTGAAATCAGACAATTCCTGCTAGCGGAGAGAGAGAGAGTGTGTGTGCATGCACGCACGTGTGTGTGTGTGTGATGTTTAATGAAAACTTGTTGTGTACTATCAATCTAAATCAACCCACAGCCGTGTGTGTGTGATGTTTAATGAAAACTTGTTGTGTACTATCAATCTAAATCAACCCACAGCCGTGTGTGTGTGATGTTTAATGAAAACTTGTTGTGTACTATCAATCTAAATCAACCCATAGCTGACCCTTCAGTGAGTTTTCAGAGGCAGTAAATCACACAGGAGGAGACTGTCCATCCCCTCTCTCAGAACAGCTGGTAGGTTAAAACCACATTTACTTTGCTTTGGCATTGCAATTTCTTACCACAGAGCCACCAGAGCTCCATAATGAAAACTAGCTATATTTAAAAGATCTTACATGTTGATTTCCTACATGTGTTGATCACAATGTTCAAGAAAAAAAGTTAAACAATGCAAATTACCCTTTTAAATCATATATCAAATGTTACCTTCTTCTCCGTTTGTGGAGTTTTCAAGGAGAAATATCCTAGTAGGTCCACAAACTGGGCAGCCTTCCGACCATATGCTGGGAGTTCTGGCCATATAGACCACATCAGATCTAGCAGGAGCTCCTGTTGAGATTTGCTGGAATTTCTATAGATACATAACAGTTCATATTACCAAGTGGCAGGTGTATTTCCTTATAATTACGAACCAGGTCTGAATCATTGCTAGTTTGACAACTATCCTAATAGATGTGGTAAAATCATTTAATGTCTTTGGGAAACAGTGTATTGCCATCATTCAATATTCCTTAAGGACTGAAATGAAGATTTTTACCTTAAAGAATCAAGTCTGGTAATTTTACAAATGTGTAAGCATAGTCTTTTTTTTTTTTATTTAGAATAGTGTTTTAGTGGGGTTTTTTTATTTTATTTTTTATTATTTTGCGTGCGTGTACCATCAAATCAGATCTGACTCATACAGGAGATCATCCCTCCTTTTCCAGCAGAGCATCTGGTGGATTTGAACTGCGTGCCTCTGGGATTGCAGTGCAGCTTCTTGCCACTAGGCCACCAGAGCTCCCTCTAAGCATAGTCTTTTGAGAGTATAAAGAGGTAAATTTTTTGACTGTAACATTAGTTTGTGGTGGTTGTTGATTGCCTTCGAGTCAAGAATGACTCATAGCGACCCTATGAACAAAAGACCTGAAGCCCCTCTACAACTATCAACATTTATCAAAGTTCATAGTGTTTCCGGAGGCATGTTATTTAGAAAGTGGATGCCACTCTGCTTTCAAACACTAGTTTAGTAGCTAAAAATCATGTAATTCAAAGAAATCATTAATATTGACAATTCAGGCTGGTGTAAACACTGACACTGTGACTGAACACAGAGCATTAAACCAAAACCAATTCTATTCTCCATTCTTGTCCTAGATCCATGCAGACTTGTCAAAACCAAGTTCTGAGCCATACCTGTAGATATGCAGTGTCAGGCAATGGGCCTGCCAGCGCACTGAGGAAGAATTAGACTCTAACAGGAAGCAACGCAGAAACTGAATCAGAGTTTCTTTATCTGCAAATTTGTTCAATTGGTTCACCAGAGCGGTGCACAGCTGGTCCTCTTGGCTGCCTGAGCCCTCACCTGCAAGATAAGGGCAGAAGTGAAGGCTGAAGAGCATAAAGAAGTCGTCTAGAGTCCTAAGGCATGTGCTACTAACTTGCCCACTTCCAAGAGTTCCAACGAAATGGCTGTTTACTGGGGAACAAAAAAAAGTCAACCCCAAGTGAGACATAAAATAAAGTCTCAAAACCAATCCAAACTCACCACCACTGAATCAATTTAGATAGTAGTGACTCTCCATTGGGTTTTCAAGGCTCTAAGACTTAACTGGAAAAGACTGTCAGTGCATTTTTCCACCTTGAAGCCACTGGTGGATCTGAACCACCAGAAATGTGCAGCCTTTTGATTAGCAGCATACCACCACAGATTGCACCGCCAGAGCTACACACACACACACACACACACACACACACAAATCCTAGGATAAAGTATTTATTTAAGACTGGCACTGAGGGGAGAGGGGTGGACAGGGAGAAAGGTGCAACGATGAATGAAGTCCAAAGTCTCTGTAAACTTTCATTAAAATTAATAAAATTTTTTTAAAAATGGAAGGAGAAAAAAAGACTGGCACTGTAAGATATAGTTATATGGAAGAGATTCTTCCTTTCAAAAGTTTCCTGTAAAAACCTATTTACATATGCACAGAAATATGTGAATAATTAACTGGGGGACATGAACTACCTATGCTGCTCTCAATGCCTGATCATCACTCAGGCTTCTGAGAGCCATAAAAAGCCGTAAAGTAGAAGCCTTTTGCTTTTCTGATGGTAAAGTTTAAAACAGCTTACATCTATGGAGCCGTCTATAAGACACATGCATAAGCAGCATTTTGTCTTAACTCTGAAAACCATTCCACAGAAATTGGAAAAGTATTAATGAAATTAATGAATTAAAGAAAGTATTAATGTTTTACTAAGAGAAGGTTCAATTCAAATATAATGGTCTACTAAAAAGATCAAGTCCCCATATTGTTCAGTACACTTTGACTTTTAATATCCCTGGGTAGACACAGTCACATTGTTTTAGGTGACATCTAAAACATGCCTGAATATGAAACTAAAAGAAAGCATTTAGGTTTTAGGCAATCTGAAGTCAGGATAAAAGACCTTTATAAAGATTAAATCATGAGTTCCAATATGGTCCATTAAACCACATTAGCCTAGACACCAAAAGAAGAGCATTGCTCTTACCCTCTTTCTCCTTTTCCTTTTCTTCTTTCTTGCTCTTTTTAGTGGACGACTTAGACTGAGTTGTGGCTTGTCCAGAACTGGAAGCCACAGGGGCCGAGGAGGAAGAAGTGCTGGAGGAGCTACTAGAGGCAGCCAGGGCAGCCAACACTTTGCTCCCACAAAGAGCACAGGAGAGCAGCTGCAGCAGCACTGGAGATACCCCCTCGTCCACCAGGAAACTGACTTGGAGGAGGAAGTACAGCACGGCTGGAAGCAGAGAAGATGATGCTCAGCCTACACGGTACTGTAACTGCACTTGTATAGAAGAGGAACAGTTTTTCCACCCAGTCAAGCCTGCCCTATTTCCTCCACTTTCTTTTCCCAAGTTCTCTCTGCTAGATGTTACGGAGAATTTACACTCTCTGTGGAAGTATCTGGAAAGTATTAAGTCTATATAAAGACTGAAACCAAGTCAGATCATTCAATAGAATCCATATATTTCTCTCAAGCCTTATTACCCCATCTTAGCCCCTCTTCAATGCATGAGCCTTTTAAATCCAAAAGCCTTAAAAGGCCTGTCAGAAAGTGTCTTCATCTTTCTCTTCCCACTGAGCTTGCTCTCCCCAGTTATAGTATACATCTTTGCATTCCTGAGCCATCAGGTTCTCCCAGTTTAACAGAGGCTGTTCTCTGTAAAAAACAGTGCTCCTTCCATTCCTTGACAGTGGCTAAAATACCATGCCACCTGGGAGACCACCTATTCCTACTTTGAGCTCTCACAGCAACGCAAATATTGGCTGTTGGCCTTTATTAATCTTAGCTTTCTATATGTCTTCTTTGCGAGGCAGAATTTCTAACTATATTTTGCTTGTAGTTATAGCTCCAATATCCCACTCAGTGCTTGGCACACAGCAGGTAGGCCTCAATAAATTCCTTCATTTCTCTTGAAAGAATGAATGATCACAAAAGAAAAGCACTGCTTACAGTCGTCTTTGATGCAGAATTTCTGCCAGTTGATGGTTCTCTGGGCAGCAATCTCAGCACAGGCTTTGAGATGTTCCATCTGGAAAAGAAACCAACCACCTGAAGCAACTCCCATGAAAAATCAGCCCAAACATCCAGCACATCTGCTACCATGACTGGTCATCACTCTAGCTTTGAATTGCAGACTAAATCAATGTGCAAAGGCAAATGTCCCCCGAAAAGTTAGGGTGATCAAGACCCACAGTCATTACTTTTAGCTGAGTTTTTCCCTATTTCCTCTGCAGCTCCTCCTGAGAAATCTATGTCCCAGATCACCATGCCTTTCTTCTTTGGATGCAGAGCTGCTGGTCACTGCTTTTTACAGTCACTGTCTCTATGTTGAAGGAACCCAGGTAGTGCAGTAGTTAGCATGTCAATCTGCTAACCAGTCAGTGATCTGATCCTATCAGTCGCTCCACGGGAAACAGGCAATCTCCTCTAGGAAAGATGTACAGTCCCAGAAACCCAATGGAAGGTCACTATGGACTGGACTCAACCACAAGGGGTTTTGTTTTACCTTTGTGTTACCTCCATATTACCTATTTTATGCAGGAACACGCTACTAGACAATCAAGCAACGAGTCACGAATACTGAGGATGTTCTTTTTCAATACTCATATGCAACATATTCAATTTAGCCCTTACGTCCAGTTTCCCTTTAGGCAATGACATAGCTTTATACACCACCCTCCATCCTTCCTTTAGTTATTCAGAGCAAAATTCAGAGACATACAAAGTTTAGGTTGTTCCTTCCCAGGATATGAGCTGCTGAAAATGATACTGATTAAGAAATAAAGTCTCAAGCCATCTCACAATAGAAGAACCACTGCCAGGCAGACGTGAGGGAGACATTCCAGACCCCGAAGCCAACTACATGGCACAGCACCTAGTGAGGCCTTCTGTATTTACTCTGATCTCACCCAAGTCCTAATGTTCTCTATCTATGGAGCTCTGTATTGCTCCAAACTATTACTACCTACTTGGCTAAGTCTTATCACATGCCCTCTCCCTGCCCCCTCGTACCAGGCTGATGAGTGTATCATACTGCAAGGCGGAGCCTGAGCTGGCTGTGACCACACTTGCCCGGAGGAATATCCCCTGCTCTTCTAGCAGCTTCTTGATTCCCCGCACGTGGGAATCCAGGGTGTGCAAATCCCGGAGCTGGCGATACTTCTCCTTTGATCCACAGATGAAGAGCAGAAGTTTGCGAACTTGTCGACGTACAAACGGAGTCTGCTGGATCATCAGGTACTTCAGAGAAAAACAACACAAATGATAAAATGACCCTGGGACTACTTCTCTACAAGTCCTGGTTCTTGCAACCTGGGTTTTTGTTGCTATAATTGGTGAAAACACAATCTGACAAACTATTGCCTCCTACCCAGCAAGCCTCTGGTGAACTTAAGTATTTCTTAAAGGCATCAGGAAAAAGAAAAGCCTAAGAATTAGAGTCAGAGAGAAGAAGCAGTAACATTTATGCTTCCCTTCTTTTGAGAGCTTAGAAATCTAAGATTTCACTCAACAGCCCAAAGTGAAGCTATAAGGAAAACAACAATTCAGAATTTTTTTCAGGAAAAGGAGCGAGAGAAGAGGTTGGGTTAGTACAGCTCTTTCACTAAAAATGGTCATTTGAGGGTTTCTATTTTCTTCCCAGAGTTGACCATAAGCTGTGTGAATATTAAGCTACTGGCTCTTGGCTCGAATGACTAAACCTACCCCTTCCCTTACTCTGCTCTGTGATGCCCAGCACTGCTACTTTGCCAGCTAGGTCTCTATTAGGGGGCACTAGAGGGAAACTCGAAGGGAGGAGAAAACAATTGTTCTTTCCTATATGTCTGTTGGGTTTGTAAACCCAACCTGGAAATACAACCAGGGTGCTCCTCAGAGGTAAGAATGGTGAAACTTCTCGCATGCTTTGGGCGTATTGTCAGGGGAAGGCAGTCCTTGGAAATAGACATCATGCTTCGAAAGATGGAGCATCAAAGAAAGACAGGAGGCCCCCAGCAGGATGGACTGACACAGTGACCATAACAACAGGCTTGAGCATGTAAGAGATGGTGAGGATGGCACAAGATGGGCAAGAGTCAGGTCTGTGGTTCAATGAGTACTTGATGGTACATAACAACAATACGCCTGCGAGCCCGGCAACAGCCTTTCATCCTGGCAGGTTTTCATCATTAGCTTCTTTCAATACACCCAGAGTCAGCTGTATCTCATTCCCTTAGAGGTCCTGCGATGCCAGCAGCACCTCTTCCACATCTCCTTGACACTTAAGTCCCAGATTTACTAGAGCTCTCTTTATAGGGAGTTCTGGTGGCTTAGTGATAAGGAGGTGCACCGCCAAACCAAAAGCACACTGAATCCACTAGCTGCTCTGCAATCGCTTCCCATCCAATTAACTGCCTCTAAAAATCCACTGGAGAGTCAACTATGAGTTGGTTCTGATTCACTGGTCCACACACCACCTCCTCTTTGTACATCATTTCACTGCTCTTTGTAGAGAATACTTCTATATTACCTCAAATCTCCACCTCTTTCCATTTCTCTAATACCTATTTAGCCAATTCCCTAATTAAGATCTTTCTGTTAAGATTTAATGTAGCTTCTGTTTTCTGAAAGCTGCAAATTATTACATTTCCATCATCACCACATGTGTAGAGTTAAATATACTGAATCAGTAACTAAAGCACACAGCTTGCTCTCATAGTCACCTTCCATAGTTCCACTTTTAATATATTCCAGAAAGGCAGGGCCTAAAGAGTAGGGGGGACTCCGCTAGGTAAATATAGAACAAGAATTAGAAAAGAGCAAATCCTCAAGACTGTCATGGCAATGTCCCCCTCCTTGACTGGCACTTTAGTTGGGATCATCACTTACCTCAGAGAGAAAATAAAACCATGAGTGGTCAAAGACAGGCGGAGGGATTCGAGAATTGGTGTCAGCGATCTTTTTGATTTGGTATGGAAGCCTCAGTACCATCTCTGTTAAAAGTTGTGTATAGGCCTCAAATACATCTGCAGCATGACCCTGGGCAAAGAGCATTTGTATGAGAATCACAATTAGGTGAATGTCTAGTTTACTGTTTATTAGATATATTATATGTTAGAGTCAGTAAATAGTGCCTTTCAAAGCAGGAGCCATCAATGGGAGTATAGTTTATAAACCCAGCAAGGTCCCAAGCTCCTAGGGACAATCTAATCACACAGAGGTTATCATGGAAACAAGTCTTACTACTTTTGAGAGGGTGAGGGAAGGGGGACAAGCCATAAGAAACAAAGCAAGTCAGTCTATCTAGCTCACTTTGAGATGCAAAGAGAGAAGAAATGATAATTAATATTACTGTTATATGTTAGGCAATAGATTTAGTCCTTTACAAACATCACCTCATAATGAACTTCACAATATCCTGAAAAAATTCACAATAAATAACTCTAATAAAGCACCTGTAACCATATCTTCCAAGTGTAAAAACTGAGGTTAAACAAGGTTAAACTGAACTCCTCCAAGGTTCATGGCTAGTTAAGTAGATATACAGGCTGGACGCAGTACCAAACTTAGCTGATCAGAAAGCCCATCTTCCTAACTAGCATGTTAAGAGTCTATCATGACAGCAGGAGCAATTACCTGGCATACCATACTTCTTACAAAGTTATCTTACAAATTTTCTTCATGTCTGATTACTTTCTTTGCTTCTGTGATTGGTTGTGGTTTCTGTTTGGTTTTTGGTGGAGGGGGTTTTTGGGTTTGTTTTTAATTACTTTCAATTTTTCAGGCTTACAAACAAAGTCTCAGTACAGAGTTGGCCGAAGTGTTCATTTATTAAATCATTTTAAGGATAAAGCCCAACAAGGAAAGTCAGTTCCTTCCTGCAAGTTCTTTACCTTTACTCAGTAAGATTAACGAGGAGAATGCACTGGATAAGATGGTCCTTTGACAAGGGAAAGGCCTCACCTTCACATACTGGCGGAGAAAGAATGGGCTCATGTCAGGTGGGGATGAAGTAGTATGTGGTTTCAGCAGCTGGCTGGTAGCCACAGGCTCCTCATCATTCTGTTGGCTCTTCCAGTACTCCAAGAGGGACTTGAGCACATGCAAGCAGTAGTCCACAGCCCCAGAGCTCAGCAGGGCTGCTGCTGTGGCACTGGAGATGAGGGAAGAAGACTAAAAAGAAGAAAAAGCATTTGGATGAAAAAAGAAAGTAAGAAGAGCTTGTAAAAACTGTGTAACATTCCATTGGGTATTACAGGATTGGAAATACACTCATAACAATCTTAAAATCAAGAATTAGCTGTTACGAAAGTGAATGAGCTTCCAGAGTTAAAGAGTTTTCCAACTAATTCAAATAGTTCTCCAACATAGTGAGAAAAAACCTAAAACAAAACAAAATCAGTTGTCAACTCTAATCTCCATATGCACATGTGCCAGAGGCCAAAGCAGCAAGGATTATTTAACCTTTCCCTCTGGGAGCAGGTTTTCTTTTTGCCTTGGTCCAGTGAAGAAGTCCATTTCAAAAAGGAGAGAGAAAACTTTCCATTGAGGAACTTCTTAGGAACCCCACCCTCCCAGCAGGGGCTCTTCCTCAGAACCAGCTTCTAAAGGAGGGGGTGGTAAGTGATCACATGAATAAAAAAGTAGGAGAAAAGCTACTGTAAATAAAACCATTAGAGAGCCTTGCAAATCCCAGCAAACCCCACAGCTCATAAGCTCATTAAAATTGGATGCAGTTCAGCCTCAATTTCTACCTTCTCTGCTTTGTGTTAATCTCCTTTCCACCACGCACACACTGCTTTCTCTCTGCTTTATTACCATACCTTATAGCAACGTATAGTAGGAGAATCCTCTTAGCTACTCTGTGCCTTGCAGAACAGTCCCCAGCTTTTCAATAATGGAACTTCAAACCCCTTTAACCCCTCCATTGGAGGGATTGTTGGCAAAGATCAAGGCTTGGAAGGGATTCTGAAAAAGGTGGAGGCTCTGCTCTTGACAGAGACACCAGCTTAGAATCTTACTCCTCTCAGGCGACAATGGTCTTATCCATCAGAGGACTATCACCTCTGCCCTTTGCCCTGTACCCTCAGTACTAACCAGACAATCCTCTTATTTTTCCAAAAATCCATAAGCTCAAACCAAAAATACCTCACATATAGATGACTTGGATCCAGATTTGGTCCGAGACATGAAGACACTTAGAAGTCTCATTACTACCAGATGGACCTCATTCAGGGCGCTGCGCTCATTCTTCTTGGAGACATCCTACAAGCAGAAGAAACAGTCCAGAAGACAACACTTAAGCTTGAGGTATCCCCTAAGCCACTCCTTCAAGCCTACATATCCTAAATATTCCTCTGATAGGATCAGAGACAAGGAGGGGCTCCATTGTACCTGTGGCCTATAGCTGAGTTACCTACAGCTTGATATACTTAGTAGGCCATACTAAGATGCAAATAGTGAGTTTGATATTTGCACCTGTGTAACATGTAACTACAAAAAGGTCCACAAAGGTGGAAATTTTAATGCCCAGATCCAAATTTATGTCAGGGGCAAAGTAAGCACTAGAGATATTTTAATTGAATCAATAAAAATGAGGCCATGAACAGATGTTTGCCCCTAAAACTAAGTTAAGATCCTCCAGCAGAGGAATGAAAAGCTGATATATTAACTCAGCCAATGCTTGGTCCTCACAGAACTGTGGTGCTCAAATTACCTTTTTATCCATGCCCAGTTCTGCAATAAGTTGGGACAACAGGTTGTCCAGGGCTCCCTTGTCCTTCTCATCTTCTCCATCCAGATCTGTAGTGAGCATCAGAATGACCTTGAAGACGAGAAGGAAAACATAAAGGCCAATTTCCTGAAGAACAACTTTAAATACAGAGTGTTTCAGAAGAAATCCCAATTTCCTTGACTTCTCTGTTAATAATAACTATAATCATTGGAAAGTCTAGGTTATCAGAACTTTAAGTGTCCAAATTCAGAAGAGCCCAATTTTGAACCATGCCACAGTTGACATCAGGAAAAAAATATTCAAAATTGACTGGTCTACATTCTATTCCATCAAACGCACTTGAGATAGAGCAGTACACTAAACTAAGAATTAAGGAAGAGTCATGCCTAGAAAGGCAACAGTATTCTATTCCATCAAACTCACTTGAGATAGAGCAGTACACTAAACTAAGAATTAAGGAAGAGTCATGCCTAGAAAGGCAACAGTAGAGGAACAGCATCCAGAACTTAATCTATACATAGAGAGAGACACTACATAGACTAAGAATCAGGAACAGACTTTTGTGCTTGGCTCGATCAATAACTAGCTGAGTGACCTTAGGCATTTTTCTTAAATTCTCTGGTCCTCAGCAGGGCCATGACTTGCAGTTCAAAACTGCATTCTATTATTCTATGACAGAAGCAACAGAAGAAAGTACTTTAGACCTTGCTTGCGCCATCTTCCTCAGGCACAACCCCCAACCCTCTGACTGCTGCCAGGCCTTGCTCAAAGCTCCTGGTCTAGTGCAAACAAGCAGCAGTAACAGAAGACTTTCAACCAGGTGGATTAATAGTGACAGCAGCAAGGGGCTCGAGTGTGTCAGGTACTGTGAAGATGGTGCAGGGTAGGGCAGGGTTCAGATCTGTTGTTCACAGGGTCACATACCTGCATGTATGGGATGGCCCGGACACCTCCAACATTTCGCAACTGGGGCAGTGTTTGCAGTAGTCTCTCCAACAGCATCAAACGGACCATGTGTAACCTATAAGCCAAGGAAAACATATTGAGCATGAGCTACTAGCCACATACTAACTAAATATAGCTCTCTTCTCCTACCACCAGGGCAAACAAGGAGCCTGCCCCTGTGGAGTAATATTAGCATTCAGAAAAACATTAAGAAACACTTATTTGATATACTTCCATCAGAGAAGGGAGAATTTCATTCTATAAAAAAGCAAGACTATTCCAAATTAAAAGTGATCAAACTGAAAGAAAACCTACTATATTATTAATAAAGGCCAAGAAAAGGGCTACACACAAACTTTTGTTTATGGTTACCAGGGATAGAAGCAGAAGAGAAAGTGAGTAAATAGAAAGTTAGATATGTATTAATTTTAGTGAGGAAAAAGATGTTATGTATAAGGGAAGGTCTTCTCTTTTTTATGACCCTCAACTTTAGAAAATGTGGGATCTCCAGGGACTTCTTGTGACATAAAGTCCTGCCATGCGCATTTTTAAGAAGCATTCTGCTCACACTTCTTCCAAGACATGTTTGTTCATTCTAGCAACTCATGCTGTTCCTCACCAACACCAGAATTCAAAATCATTGCTGATTATTCTTTAGCCTTCCTTCCACATGTATGTGAGGCCACTGAAAACACCATAGCTTGGGCCAGTTCACCTCTGGCCTCTAAGTGACATCTTTGCTTTTTTTAACACTTTAGAGACATCTTTTGCACCAGATTTGTCCAATGTAATATGACGTCTGATTTCTTGAATTGTTTCCCCTAGACACTGATTGTGAAGCCAAAGAAAAATCTTTCACAACTACAATGACTGTCTCTATCATGATGTTTCTTACTGAAGATTTTGCTTTCACAAAGATTTCATTATATTCATGTGTAATCCAAACTGAAGGAACGGTCTTTAATCTCCATCAGTACTTCAAGTTCTTTTTACTTTTTAGCAAGCAAGACTGTATTATCTGCCTCACAGGTTGTTAAAAAGTCAATCCTGAAGTCCAAAGTCGTCTTTTTTAAAAAAAAAAAAAAATTATTTTTTTTTAATTTTGTGTGTGTGCGTGTACCGTCAAATCAGCTCTGACTGGTACAGGAGGAGATTGTTCCTCCTTCTCCAACAGAGCATCTGGTGGATTTGAACTGCACAGCCCTGGGACTGCAGTGCAGCTTCTTGCCAGTAGGCCACCAGAGCTTGCCCAAAGTAGTCTTTCTACACAGTCCAGCTTCCTATAGTAACTGCCAGAGACTAAATAAGGAGAAGAATACCACCTGGACAAATTTTTAATATCAAATCGCACAGTATTTCCTTGTTTTAGTTAAAAGACTTCCTCTTGATCTACGTACAAGTTCTACATGGGCACAATAAAGGCTTTTGTATTCCCGTTCTTCACAATGTGATCCATCCTCAAGGCCTTTGCACAGTCAATAAAACACATGTAACTATCTTTCTGGTATTCTCCGCTTTCAACCAAGATCCATTTGATATCCACATCTTCTGCTCAATATGGCTTGAATTTCTGGCAGTTCCTCAGTAATGTTCTACAGCAAATAAAAGAGCAAAATTTCCCTGCATATGATAAAACTATTTATGAATTTCCATGTTCTACTGGATTATCTATCTTTGGAATGAACACAAATAAAGATCTCCAGTAGGTTAACCAGCCAGCTATCTCCCAAATTCTTATTATAGACAATTGAGCCTTTCAATGTTGACTTTGTTTGCTAAAACATCTCAACTGGTATTCTATCAGTTTCTGGAGTCTTGTTTTTGATCAAGGACTTCAGTGCAGACTAGACATCCTCCTTTAGTACAATGATTCTCGAGCATAGCCTGCTTTCTAAAATACTTGAATGCTGACCAATTAATTCTATATTGTACAGTAACTTTGTGTAATACTTCCATAATAGGATAGGAGTAAGAACTAACAAAATTTTTTAAAAATATGCCAAAATATTCTTTTTAGAAACAATAATGAATCTCAACAAATTTTAAAGGACTAAAATTTTAAAGTATTGAAAATACATAGCATATTCTCCAACTACAAAGAAATTAAACTAGAACTCAATCCCAAAAAGAGAACTACAAAAATCTCCAAATGTTTAGAAATTTAGCAGCCTATTATCTAAATATCTCATTAGTCAGACTAACTGCAACAGAATTTATAATATGTGTTGAACTAAAACCAAAATAAATAAAACATATCAAAACCTGTAGAGAGCAGCCAAAGGTGGGTTTAAGGACAAATGTGCAACTTAAAATGTCTGTTACAAAGAAGAAAGGTTTAAAATTAATGATATAAGCTTCTACCTCAGGCAGTCAGAGAAATAATACAAAGTACAAAAAGAAAACAAAGGAAGGAAATAAAAGACTGGAAATAAAACAGAAAGTGGACATACAAAAGATAAAAATTCAAGCCAAAACCAAAACTATTCCAAAATAAATTATTACACTTAGGCAAAAAATAAATAAATAAATAAATTCAAGCCAAACGTTAGTTCTTATAAAGATTCATAAAATTCACTTTTTCCTTGTAAAGATTAATAAAATCCACTTTTTATTTTTCCTTTTTGTGTACTAAATCGAGTCAGATCCAACTGGCACAGGAGGAGATTGACCCTCCTTCTCCAGTGGAGCATCTGGTGGATTCGAACCATGCGCCTTTGGGAAGTTACTTCTTGCCACTAGGCCACCAGAGCTCCCTTAATAAAATTGAGATTTTAATGAAAGTTTATATAAAGAACTTGGATTTCCATTCATTCATTGTTGCACATTTTCCTCCTTAGCCCCCTCTTCTATCCCCTGGTTCATTTTTCTCTTGGGGGGAAAAAGTTCTTTCATTATTATACAGGCACCCCCTCTGACGATTTTACTATGCAACTTTTACTCTGGATTCTTGTCACGCCAATAATACCTAATCATATATTCCTTTTATATAGTTCTCTCCCTCGTCTGTTTCAATGCTGTATACCTTATTTATCCCCTCCTTTCTTACCTTCCCCTCAACCCCCACGTCAGTCCTGTTTTATAACAGTGGTATTACACAGCATTTGTCTTTTTGTGACTGAGATATTTCACTTTGCATAATATACTCCATGATTACCCGTTTTGTATAATAATTCATGAGTTCTTTGCTTTTCAGTGCTGCATTAATATTCCATTGTGTGAATATACCACAGCTTCTCTATCCATTCGTTTGCGGATGGAAACTTGGGTTGTTTCCAACTCTTTGCTATTGTGAACAAAGCAGCAATAAACATGGGTGTACTTATATTTGCTTGGGTGGCAAGTCTGGTTTCTTTAGGGTATAATCCCAGTAGTGGAATTGCTGGGTCAAATGGTATTTCTATTTCCAACTTCTTGAGAAAGCATCATACTGCTTTACATAGTGGTTGCACCATTTTACACTCCACCAACAGTGAATAAGGGTTCCAGTTTCTCCACACCTTGGCAGCATTCGTTATTTGCTGCTATGTTGAATTTTGCTGTTGTTTAGCGGGGTGAGATGGTATCTCATAGTTGTTTTGTAAAATTAACTTTTAAAAGGGGGATTTTCAAAGTGAGGGGAGGGGAAAAAATACCAACATCAGAAATTTTATAGATCCTAAGGACATCAAAAAAGGATGATTTTATACATAAGCTCATTTCAATAAGTCTTATATATAATTTTCCAGTAACTATAAAACCAACCAAGAAATATACATGTGATTACACACACAAATTTAGATATATATGCACAGATGCTCTGAAAGCAACACCAGCTTGGACTTCACGGGGTATTCGGTCTAGACGATAAAGTGCAGGACCTGCCCCATGTAGGAGAAGTCTTCCATAAGACCCTCACCTAAGAACCTCAAAAAAGAGTCACAAATGGCTATATTCCCCAGTGTAAAAAGAAAGTGAAATAAACCATCTCCTCTATCCCAGGACACTACAAGAAATCAGCTTGATACTCAGAGGAGGAGAAGAAAATATTAATAATTGGTGAGAAGACAGTCTGTTTTACCTAAGTCTTCCTTCATGTTTAATACTTTTTGTATCCTATTTAAGAAATAGTGAGCAGGAGATCAACAGAGAAATACAAACTGGGTTTAGAAGAAGAAGCCCTGGCACTAGGGACATCAACGCCAATGTCAGATGGATCTTGTCAGAAAGCAGAGAGTACCAGAGGAAATGTCTATCTGTGTTTTCTTGACTACACAAAGGCATTTTACTGTGTGGATCACAAGAAATTGTGGTTAACCTTAAGAAGAATGAGAATCCCAGAATACTTGATTGTGCTCATGCAAAACCTACTTGGACCAGGAAGCAGTCCTCAAAACAAAGCAAGGAAACACTGCCTGGTTCAAAATCAAGGAAAGGGTGCATCAGGGATGTGCCCTCTATTTATACCTTATCAATCTTTAGGCAGAACAAGTCATTAGGGAGGGTGGATTTTATGAAAAGGAATGTGGCATCAGGATTGGAAGAAGACTCATCAACAACCTGTGTTATACATATGGCACAACCCTGCTTGCTAAAACTGAGAAGGACCTGAACATTTGCTAAAGGTCAAAGACTGCAGTCTTCAATACGGATTAAAGCTCAACATCAAGAAGACAAAGATTCTCGCTACTGGACCGATTGGCAGCACCATGATAGAGAGCAGATTGAGATTGTTAACAATTTCAGCTTGCTTGGTTCCACATCCTTGACACCAAAAGTCAAGAAATCAAATGATGATTTACATTAAGAAAATCTGTCAGAGACCTCTCCAGAGTGAAGAGCAATGATGTTAATCTAGAGACTCAGGTGTATCTGATCCAAGCCATGGTCTTCACAATTTTTTGCTATGCATCAGAGAGATGGAAAATTCTAAAGACGACAGAAGAATTGATGCCTTTGAGTTGTGGTTTTGGAGAAAAGTATTCAATATACTATAGACTGCCAAGAGAACAAGAGACGGTGAAAGCAAGTTGTTCCTTGGAGACATAGATTTTGAAGCTCCATCTCACAAACTTTGGGTATGTTCTCAGGAAGGTCCAGTCCTTAGAGAAGAAGGCTATCATGCTTGAAAGGATGGAAGGTCAGCACAAGAGAGGTCAGACCTTACATGAGATGGACTGACACTGACTGTGGCAATGAGGTCAGGTGTGTCAGGGACAGTGA
Organism: Elephantulus edwardii; assembly: GCF_000299155.1. Lineage (NCBI taxonomy): Eukaryota > Metazoa > Chordata > Mammalia > Macroscelidea > Macroscelididae > Elephantulus > Elephantulus edwardii. The sequence goes on along the minus strand of NW_006399778.1, from coordinate 13,982,436 downwards.
GGTTGGCTCAGGATAAAGCAAGATACAGAGCCACTGTTCACAGAGTCACTATGAGTCAGTCGACTCGATGGCACATAACAATAACAACAACTCATTAAAAAGGGAGTTCTGGTGGCCCAGTGGTAAGAACTTGCACTGCAATCATAAAGGCACTCACCAGCTCAAATTCACCAGCTTCTTCACAGGAGAAAAAGGGACAATTTATTTCCTTGAGGAGATTTACTGCCTCTGAACACCCACTGGAGAGTCAGCTATAATTTGAATTCTAACTCGATCACAAACCACCACCATCACAACCCATTATAAAGGTATTCTGTCTTCTAAATTTTTCTGGTGTTAACAGTTGCACTTAGATCTACAGTGCTGGTTTTTATAGAAGATACAAGGTCTCTGTATAAGATATGGATCAAGATTCCATTTATATATGGATTTTCAACTGAACTATTATTCTTTTCTATTACTGAAAAGCTCAACCTCTCCTCCACAATAGGAAAGGAGAAGTAGAAGGCATTCTTTGATGCCCTCTTATTATCAATACTGGAGTATTTGGAAAACTGGAAATAATCTGTAAAATCTTACTTTTGTCTGCTACTTGCTTAGTTTTTGTTTGGACAGAAATCATTCACTTCAAAATGTTGATGAATTATTTCTGCACTAATATCAAATTCCTGGCCTTACCACATTCAGCAAATTGGACACAAATGTTATTCTTAGGTTTTTCTTCCTCCACTTCTATTTTTTTAAAATCTGTTAGTTAAGAATGCATTCACTAGATGTATATATGTCAATCGTGGCTGATTTGCTGTGAACTTTGCTGAAAATAGAGTAAAACACTACTTATTAAAAGCTGTAAAAAAAATGCATTCACTCCGCAATGCACTAGCAAAAACTACCATGATTTCTTAAAGCAACAGATTAAGATTTTATAGATTATTTTCAGTTTGTCAAATGCCCAACCACTGGTATCTCTACACATAAGTTATGTGGTTTGCTCTCTTCTCCTTCACTAACTGAGGAGCTAAATGCATTAAATATTTAAAAATTACCACTAGAACAGTGCCATTTTTAAAGAAGGTATTATGAGTTTACATGTAATGATAAAGTAAAAAGAGTGGAAGAAGAGAATATAATCAGTAATTACTAGACCTCTGGTAGCCTAGTGGCATGAAGCTGAGCTACAATTCCCAAGGCACTCAGTTTGAGACCATCAGCCGCTCCACGGGAGAAGGTTGGGCAATTTCCTCCTGTGTGATTAACTGCCTCTGAAAACCCACCAGAGGGTCAGCTATGGGTTGGTTTTGACTCTGTGGTACTCAACAACAACGGTATCTACTAAGAGATTTAGGGGAGTCTGAAAAGAAAAAAAATGCCTTCTTTTCTTCTAAAAAGGACAAAGAAGACCAACCTCGGAAACTTCTTAAGTTTTAAACTGCTTCAGGAATTCTCACTATTGTACTTCCCACGACTATTCCTAAAATATTCTCAGTGGGACAGCCTCTCAAGTATGAACAGATCCTGACCTGTTGCTAGTGTGGACATCTCCTTCAGCTTCTCCTTCTCCTTCTCCCTCTGAGCCATCTCCCTCTTGGTGCCCAGTGGTGGTGCTGATGGCGCCAGTGCTTGAGCTGACACTTCCTGGGCCAGCTGGATGTCCCTCAGCTGTGGCATCACCATAAGCACTGCTCCGGCCAGATACTAGAGAAAAAATTATTTGAAAGCATAAATCAATTCTCAGCGTGTGATGGAACCCAAAGCATTCAATTCAACAGCCACAAGACAACTAGTAGCTGCAGAATTTTTTCCCCTCCATATGAAGCTAAATAGTGATCAAATTCATAAACATGACTCTACAACATTATGAAGTTACCCTTACAGTATCTAACATCTACCTACAGCAATCTTGTTCTCAGTTGCTAATAAACTGGCTCACACTCCACAGAAAATTTCTAGTGATACGGTAACTTAAAACTTAAAAACTAACAGATATTCTTTTCTCCCTACCCCTTTGCTCTCCGCCATATATTAACTACTCTTAATCTTCTACATAAAAATACGTCACATCTAATTTTTAAACCAGAGTGACTTTACACGGTAAGGCAAAATGACTGTTTCCTCATTTCAATACCCACTGTAACAGTCAGTATACTTGTGAGGATGACCTAATAGCTTAACATATCATCAATAAGATAGTAAGTTTAACCAAAAATATCTTCCCCCTTAGAAGGCAAAAGCTACAAGATGATGGGTTTGAACGTTGTATCAAAAATTGCTTTAACTGTGATTAGAGACTATATAGTCACTGCTTTCTACTACTAACAGATAATTAAAAGCTACTCTGTAAGATACTTCAATATTAACCCCACTCAGCTTTAAATCTTATCACTGAACTTCACGTGGAACCTCTAACCCCAGGGTCAAGGGCAAATGTAATTCACAAGGAAATATAAAACAGTAAGTCCCCAACATGTCCCTCTGCTAAAACCTATCCAGGCCCCAGGCAGGAATCCCTCTTTTGCCCCACCCTCTCCACAAGGAGACCACGGAGCCCAGCCACATTACCACTGTGCTCGCCAGCCACTGAGTCCACAGCACTTCCCCCGCTCTCCGAGCCCACACTACCACCATGGTCAGCAGGAGAGGTCCGCAGGGTGGAACCATCAGTAGCTGCTGTGCTGCCCTCGTCATCTGAGGCTGGAGCTAAGAGAGTAACAAGAGCTGTTACAGGTAAAAACCCCTCCTTGAGGCGAAAGCATCAAACCACATAGTACAGAGAACACAATGCAGTTTAAATATCCTGTTGTCAAAGAAGAAAGGGAGAGATTTGCTTTGCTGGTTAATCACTAATAGGAACAAACACTATACACAGTGCATTGCAAACAGTACTTAGAAGTAAAAACCCAGTTCACTGGGCATTTCCTTCGCTGTTACACTACACTGACAAGTAGAACAGTACAGAGCCTTGATAAGAATCTGTGACACAGATGCTAAGTTTTCTAGCTAAAGTGCTTCACGGTCACCATTGTCTAGGTAGTACTGACACCTGCTGAGAGATCAGACACTAGCCAAATACCATTCAAAGCATAGAATTCTGATTTTTAAGAGATCTGTGTTGAAATCAGTCAATTTGTTGTGTAAGAAAACCACTTCTTATGAGCTCTTAAATCAAGCCTGTACACATTTGTTTCTTTTCACACCTTCTAGTCATCCTCATCAGACGCTAATAATGAAGCAAGGAAATTCCCCAGAGACAGCCACAGCATCCAGGATCAGGGCTGAGCTGAGACAGGAGGAAAATGCTGGATGAGATACATGGGGGAGGAAAGCCAAGACAGCCACACAGCACAGGAGGAACACAATTTGTACAACACAACAGCAACTTCAAAACCCAAATGACAGCAACTAAAGAAACCTAAGAAAAACAAGCACGGCAGCAAGTGAGAGACACAGCCAATTTCTCCCCTTCCTCACCTATCCAGGGTTAAATTCCCAAAACACAGACAGACACACACACACACACACACAAATAAATAAAATAAATAAATGCAGGGAAGCATCAGCCTGAAAAACTAGTAATCAACTCCGAAATTACCCAGGGGTTTTCAGTGTCTTATTCAGGTGTTTCATCTTCATCTATTCAATCCAAGTCCCTCTAGTCAGTAATTTTATTCCCTCTTAAGGAAGAGACTGAGAGTTTAAAGATTTCCTATGAATTTTCATTTTCCACAAAAATCCTACTTCCCAAGTTCACAAATACCTAATAATAGTTGGACACAATGACTAAGAATTCTGAACCAAAAAGTTAAAAAAGTATGACCTCATTTTGTCTCTCTTTTAATAATGTCTACAATGTTACAGCAAAGACTCCCACCCAAGAGCTCAAAGTGAAGCCCTATGGCTGATCAAGCCCTGCAAGCTGCTCTCTTGGCCTTTCCTCAGGGAATGAGCTGAAGCCAGGCAGCATGCAAAGTGTGAGGAAGTGGAGCCATGAGTGCCCTTGCCAAGCTGTACCGCGAAACCTTCCACACCCATAGTTCTAAAGCAAAGGCAGAAGCGGGAAATCCAGGATGGCCTGTCAAAGCAGCTGCCCATTACACTCTCACAGCACTGGAAACAAGGTCTTAGGGTCCTGGGGCCCTCAGCCGTGCTCCTTGCTGTGGACAGTTACCTGATGCTGTGGTGTCAGAGAGGGTTCCTGCGTCCAGAGAGGAAGAGCTGGGTGCCTGGCCGGACAGCCCCAGGCTCTGCAGGCCCAGGGCACTGCTGCTGCTGCCTGGGAAACAAGTGGAGAGTGAGCACAACATCCCCTCCAGACCCCATTCACAACGCTGCTGTGGCCACCTGTTACCCTCAGAAGTCACTAAAAGCCAGCATGTGAGACACTCTGATCTAGAGGAAGTTGCTGTCCACCCAATAAGTTTGGTTAGAGAAAAGGTGGTTGCTTCCTTTTGCTCAGATAGGACACAGGCTGAAGGGATCTAGCCAATTTGGGAAAATATAGTCCAACAAACCAACTAAAAAGCAATTAGATTAGTTCCCAGAGACTAAAAACCCACCACAATCCCTCTCACTCTCCACCTGTATCTCTGAACAGCTCTCACCCAGATCAACCTCTCCCCAAATCTGGGGACAAGCTCTGTCAGCTGGATATCAGTTAACTGCCAAACCCTCTTCCTGTGCAAGGCCAAAACGCCACATTACTCCTGGCATAGCCTTCTACCTTGTTGGTCCTGCTGCAGGCTCAGGGCAATGGCTAGTTCAACCATGGTCTCGTCATCTGCATCAGGCGGGATGTCCAGCATGGGGGGGAAGCCCTCTGCACCTGCCAGCAGGGCCTCCAGGGGAGAGGGGTTGCCATTGTTGACATTTTCAGCTGTCTCCAGGACCATCGACTCAGACTACAGAGAGAAAGCTCTGTCAGTGTCCCATGGTATATGGTAGCTTTTCAAAGTCCACTGAATAAGAGCTAGAGGAGAGTAAGGAGGCTCCTCCTCCCCTCTCCTGCTGCCAGAGACTCACCACCATCTCAAAATCTCCATGGTCCACCTCACTCTGTTCCTGGCTTTCCTGACGGATGTGACCACCATTCGGGATCCCTGATGACTGCATTTTCTCATCTGCGTCATCATCATCATCATCGTCCTTGTCTCCTGAGTCAAAGAAACCCCAGTCACCTGAAGGTGCTTGCTCTTCCTCCCCTGGCACATGGTATAAGATGTCACAAAACAAAAATCCAAGCAAGCTACCAACTAGTGCTCTGTGCTTTAGATAAAATTTTAGGTAAAATTCCAGGGTGCTATGCCTGGCCTGCTTTTTTTGTTTCCTGGAACTTACAGAAACAGGGAAGAATGGGTTGGCAGTGACAGCTTGCCCCCTGCCTTAGGAAAAGATTTTTGCAGCTGATGAAGTAAAAAACACAACCTTAGAATCCAAAGAGAATTTCCATAAAGCAGAGAAATCTAAGACCAGTAGGGCCCACCAACTCTCAGGAGACCTTGGGCAAAACAGGGAAAATAATACCATTGATATTTTTAGCTGTCATGACAGCTTGGAGAGTCATTTCACTACTTTTATCCAAAACAACAGGGCCTATGAGATTTTCACACCACATAATCATTATCAAGAAGCAGAACTGGAATTAAAAAAAAACACTGACGGAAGCTGAGGACACCACTATAGGTCCTGCCTAGGCCCGCATCGGTGTGAAAATGGGAGGTCTTGTACTAAAGAGTAAGTCCAAGTTTGACTCCAAAATGTCAGAAGAGGACGAAAATCCCATTTTCCATTTGATGGACTATTTGTTTAAGAATCTGAATATAACTTTAATTGGAAACATAAACTATCTACACTTCATGTTCTTGCCAGAGAAAAGAGCTACAAACTGTTGCCTGATTTGTCAAAAGTTTTGTTAAAAGCACATTCAAGGAAGACTGCCTAAAAATTCAAAATTGTATCTATTCCACTAGTCTTGCACTGTCTCATGACACACAGCACTTGAAATGTGGTTAATTGATATTAAGAGGTGCTATTAGTATTCAATATATTACAGATTTTGAACATTTACTACAAAAAAGGAAAAATTTTAAAAAATATTAAAAAAATTAAAAAAGGAAAAATATTCCATTAACAACTTTTTATTTTGACTACACATTGAAGTAGTATTTTTATAAATTAGATTATATATATTACTTAACTCATATATTTTACATATTAATATATATTATTATTTAACTATTTTTTATTTGCTATAATGTGGCTACCACAAAGATTTAAATTATGTGATATATTACCATTGGGTAATATCTAAACAGTTGAAATTTACCCCTCATGAAGCCAAGAACCAGAGAATTACATAATAAGCATTCTTTAAATATCTTTAAAATCACTCCTAAAATACAAAAGGCTATGCTCTTGACTTGTGTCTGAGTATATATATTATAGGGAAAGTGTCATGAAATTTGCTATCAAATTTATTCTAAGTATTTACACTGTCCATTTTGTAACAACATAGACCTGAACTCAAAACCTTTTTGACCTACAAAAGTACGATTTTCCAAAAAGCAGCTGTTTTTGTCTTTGGTCTCTGTGATTTTTATTTATTTATGTACTTCTCTGCTGTTGTTACTGTTGTTTTGTTTGTTTTGCTATGGCTTCTAGGAAGCATCCAGGTAAAAATAAGTTCTTATCAGTCATACAGAATCTTATAGGGTAGATGTTCTGTGTACTGATGTTAATCATTGTTTTCTTTCACTAATGACCTATATTATTTTATTTTACTTTCTAGGTACATTTTTACATATCTTAAGTTCTTTAGAGAATAAGAAAGGTAATTTATAAGGTAAATAATAGATAAAAAAGAGTCTGCAGACCTTGGTCAACATGAGCAGAATATCCTAACCCTATACCTCCCACTCCCCCCTTCTCAGCAAACACAAACACAAGTCTAAACCCAGACCTCACATTACCCATTGGAGTGTTGCTTCGAGGGGAGGAAGGCAATGTCACATGTCTCCGTTTGTTCCGTGGCCTTAGGACTCGAATTAGAGCTTGTTTACAAGAGAAGCTCACAGCAGGATCCTAAGGTTAAAAGGAAGCTGTCACGTTCGGGTTTTCTATTATTCACGAAATTTCATAAAAACACTTTTCCTTTCTGGTCCATCATTCACATGTATATATGGAAAAGATCTATTCTCAAATGCAACACAGATGGCCAAATTAATCATTTACTTTGTTTATTTTTCTGACTTGATATACTTAAGACTTTTTTCTTAGTTCCTGGTAATAGATTGGCAGGTATTTGTTCCTGAAATAACTTTTGGCTCTCTAAAACCATGTTTTGGCTTTTCATTGTATGAACAGGCTCCCAGAGATCTTAATTCTGCATTAAAACCAGAACTCCTAACACTTATTCATTTAATTAATTACTCATTTAATTAACCTTTACTGAATATTAACTATGTAGCAAGTGCTGTTCTATTCTCTGAGGATTCAGAAGCAAACAAGATATATCATCTTTTTTATATATATTTTATACTGGTTTGCTTACAAAGTTCATATACATTGTGTTTCACACTATCCTTCATTCATAGTGTGTTTCATATACTCATTCTAATGCATTATATTTTATAAAATTCATCTTCTTTTCAAGCCTTTCTCTTCTAAGGAATAAATAACACTCTAGAGCTTTTATTGATACTCAAAACACTTATTTCCTATCACCTTAAGTCCATTTTATTTCACTGGCTTAGCACACTAAAAAGAAAAAAAGTCTCTATGGAGAAATTTGTTATCCCTAGGATGTAAGAGACAACTGAAATTATAATGATACTTACAGGACACAAGAGCATCTGCATATAGATCTTGGATGCTGTGTTAATGCAGTCCAGCTCACAAGTACAGTATCCATGGATAATGTCTACTAGAGCATTGACAGTAGCTTCAATATGAGTCAGGCCTGAAAAAAAGGAGAAAGTATTTATTGTAAGAAAATGTAGTGTGATAAGTTCTACTTAGCTGATTGTCTGAGACAAAAGTATAATTCTTATTCCCTTGCAAAGGTCAAGATAATAGCAACACTAAATGACAGTGTACACAGATGAAGATGACCATGCAAAATACACACAGCATAATTTTAATTTGTTTTATTAACTATATTCTCATCTCCCAAACTGAGATCAAAAGTCTTTTCAGAAGTTCTATACTACAAAAATAAGGAGTTATCCACCTTTACCGATATTAAAAGATTGGGCAGAGAAATGTAAAGAGGTAGTGGTTGTTGTTAGGTGCTGTAGAGTCGACTATGACTCATAGCAACTCTATGAACAGCAGACTTGAACTTGCCCTATCCTGCGCCAACCTCATCCTCTCTGATACATTTGAGCCCACTGTTCCAGCTATGTTGCGCTATTTCATTGAGGTAGGCAGATACTTAAAAATCCTGTATTATTACCAAACCTTTCATGATGGTAAATGTGCTTTTTAGGCTTACTGCCCAAGAAATCTGCAAACATAAATACAAGAATAATTCTAAGGGAGCTCTGGTGGCCTAGTGGCAAGAAGCCGTACTGCAATCCTAGAGGTACGTGGTATGAGTCCACCAGATGCTCTGCTGGAAAAGGAAGGGAAATCTCCTCCTGTACCAGTCAGATCTGATTTGATGATACACACACAAAAAATAATAAAAAATTTAAAAATAATTCTGGTTTTCCATACTGCCAGTCAGATCCTTAGTCTTTCACATAAACTTTACATATCTCATATAAAAATGTCATTTTAATGTCAAAGAAGCCTGGAAATAAAATCATTTTTAAGGATGATGCTTAATTTTACTTTTTCAACTAGCTTTGAAACAGCTTTTTCAAAGCCTTTTTCTAACAATTATAAATACAGAAGGCTGCATCACAGAGAGTTCTGGTGGCAAAGAGTTCGGGGAACTGAACTGCTAACCCAAAAGCTGAGTATCTCTGGCAGTTCAAACCAACCAATGATTCCTTGGGAGAAAGATGGCAATCTCTACCCTTTCTGATTTACAGGCTCCTAAACCCAGAAGGAGTTACTGTGAGTTTGAACCAACGGGATAGCAAAGATTTCTTTAAAGACACAGCATACACATACACACAAAATATCTACCATATGAAATATTCAACTCCTTATAAATAAGTTATCAATTTTCTATAACTATGCTCCACCATTCCTATGTCAAAATTTCTATTTCCTAATTACTAACTTTGGAACAAATGGATGATGAAGGGTGAAGGTCATAATAGTTTAACAATAAAATTTATATCCTGTTTCACTATGTTTTCGCTATATTGTAACACGCTACCTGGCAGGCAGGCAGGTGCCAGAAAGGCATTCTTGGGTTTGGATGCATGGAGTTTCCAGAAGTGGTTAACAAGCTGGGTGATGAAGGTACAACAATCTCCTTCCAACTGCTTCTGAGGTTCCTTTCCCTCATCCACTCCTTCTAAGCAGGAGAGAGAAAATTATTAATGTTGGTAAATCTAAGGTGGAATTTAATTTGTCTAAAGGTTAACTCAGGTCAAGGACGCTTGCCTGGGGAGGGAGTTTCAAGTGGGGCCCCAGTCAATATGCCAACTATCCCTAGACTCCAGCAGGCACATCTAGGAAAAAAGCAATCTGGGAAGAATATCAAAGAAAACATTTTATGTTAGATTAAATAGAAGGGGAAGGTTCAGGATCTTTTTAGCAGATTCAGAGATCTAAGTTGTAACTGTTCAATTTCTAAAACCTAAAGAAACATGTGAGATCTTCCTAGAATGTTTCCTAGACTGTAGTATCAGAAGAAACAGGATGATGCTGGACTTAGAGGAGCACGTAAAAACAGAGTTTAAAAACACATCAATAAACTGTATTTGATAATGATAAGTTTGATAACCAGCCAGCAAGAGAAAAGATGAAGAAACTGAATCAAGACTTGAGAAAGCCCACTGCACATAATAATACGGGGGGGGGATTGCATGCAAGATTGTATTATATAAAAGCAACCAAGGACCGGGCTTAGCTTTACCCTGGAAATCAGAAGAGGCAGCAGCTTCAGACACAGTAAATCTGATATCCAAATGTGAAATAAACTCAAGAATAATGAAAGATAAACACCAAAAAGGATATATATTTAATATGGTGTAATGTTAATACCTACAAGGTACAAGGACCAAAGAGTAAAAGTCTCTGTCTCAGAGCAGGAAGTCAGTCAGTGGCCAGTGAGAACAAGAGGATGAGAGGGTAAGTAGATGTGTTAAGCAGATCTCAGGATCACAGCCACTTCAGCCAAGTTCACCTGTTTCCATCTGGGGCAGCTTTGACTCCGTAAAGTGGACAAGGTTGTTAGGGCGCATGATGGCAATAGAGCGAGCTGTGATCACCAGTCTCTGGAACACCTCAGGGTCCAAGTCCTTGCCTTCTTTGCTGGATGTGTTGAGACACTGCACAGCTTTGCTAAGCAAGGCCTGATCCTAAAAAAGAAGACCACGGAGGATCAACCAAAAGCCAGTTAGTAAAGCAGAGTAGAGGAAAGATGGCAGTTGTAAAGACTTTTAACTCCTCTCAAAAGAACAGATTCATTACCACAAACTACCTGGGACAAAGTCTCCAAAGACTGTATAATCACCTTTCCTTGAGCAGTTCAGCAGGTTAAACTGCTCCCTCTCAGGTCTCTGGGTTTGCGGCACAAAAGCAAACAAGGCACCTGTGCCGATGGCTCCTTCCAGAGTCCCTCTGCTCCCTAGGTCTGAACCCTCTTTATTATCTATGGAACTGGCCCAACTTGTCATCTGCTAACACTATTTTATAGTGCTAACACTATTTTATAGCTAACACACCCTAGATTTCCCTTTCAGAGGTTTTCTCTCAACCATTCAAAACTTCCTCAAAAATACTGTTATTGTCATGCCAATATTGGAGAAGTAAACTCAGTAGCAGTTCTGACTTCTTAAATGATTCTCTCACTTCACTTTTTTCAGTAAGAAACCACCTCTAAACTATGTCTTAAGGGCGATTTTATGGATCCTATTAAAATGACAGGAAAAATGGGTACAAACTGGCTTATCTCATTTTGAGTGGTGTTAACTATTTCTAAAAGAAGAACTTTTTATTTATGTGGGTCTCACCTCTCTGCTATCACTTTCCCTTTTTTACACATGAAAAGTCAACTTACTTGATCCCCTCTGTTAGTAAAACAGGTCCACTGCCATTTCTACAAAAGGGGTGGTTACCTTGTGGCTGTGATAGGCTGAGCGGCTGGTATGAAGACTAGCCAGAAGGCTCTTGGACTGCTGCTGGACACTGGCAGGGGCTGGCAGGGACAGCAGCAGTGTGGCCAGCTCCTGAGCTGCATTTTTGTTTCTCTCCTGATACAGAAGACAGAAAGGTTAACAATAACCCCATCATAGTCAGGCAAAACACACTGTCTATACCCTCTTACATTTTCCTTTCTAGGCTTCACAGACTGTCAAGAACCAAAAAGAATTTAAGAAATTATAATCCTCACACAATATAGGTGAAGAAATTGAATTCAAGATGATGACTCCCAAAAGTCTTCTTTTCCAGTACTCATTCTATTCTATGAAAGGAAGTGGGCCCCCAAAAGTAGGACATAAGGCCTTATGCTAAAGACTTTCTAGAGCTTCTTTGCACATCAAAATGATGCTATAGGCCATAGGGTCGCTGACAACTCCAATGATTTCTTGCTGCTTTAGAAAGCTCCCACATGCTTTTGAAAAAGTAACTTGCCTTTTCGATGATTGGACCAACAGCAAAGCAGCTTTCCAGAGCTTCTAAAGAACTCACAACCAGCCTAAGGAGACAGAAAAGCTGGCTTGAGTACAACACCCTTCTCACTCACTGCCTGTGCTTTAGCCTATGCAAACTCTAGTCGTGGGTACCTTGGGGACAGCTAATGAATGCCAAATACAAAATCAAAGCACAATAAGACCTGCCACAGGCACCATGCATATCGTTTCCTTATGTTACAGGCCAGAAGAAGTCTGGCTCCTACTCGAAGATCAACCCGAGGCCATATTCATAATCCGAAACTCAAAGACAGGGCTTTTCTTCCTCAAAGAGGATAAATGTGCTTCCTTCTGCTGCCTGTGGCAGGGATCACTGAGATTGGTTTAACAGTCTTGATGCAATGGGACCCTAGCTCAGGTGCCCATAGATCAGTGGGCAAAGGGATACAATGGAAAAGGTCAAAGCCATCTTCTTAGATTGAAAAGGTTATGGTTATAGTTCACTTACATCTCCAAGAGAAGCTACAAGGACATTTCCTGTGAGTGTCTTTCGAAGTAGGGGGGGAAAGGACAAACTGTATTCTCATGTTCCTGCCACCACGGCCACTCAAGGGGGAGTGCGAAATGCAATTTTTAAGACTATACAGATTTCCCTTAGAGCAGGAATAGGAAACCCTATAAGCATGAAGGGTACCCAAGTAACATGCTCATCGGGGCTTACTCCTTTGAACTTAATGTGCCATAATAAAAAAGACTAACATTTTCACAGTTGAAGCTACAGATAGACAAACATACTGAGAAGGTAGCTGGAGAGAAAAAGCATAAAGGAGCAGAGGAACTAGGAAAAAGGGAATTAAAAATTGGACACAACCACCTTTCGGTTGTTTGTAGGACTTTTTTGTATGTTTTGTCCCACCCTTACACCAGCCCCCACCCACTGAGAGCAGAAAGGAATGGGTAAGGAAAAGAGCTAAGATAGACTAGACTCTGAAGCGGCCAACACCAAGTATGCACTTACAATCCTCTGTTTGCGCCATTTTTACACATGGATAGCTCTGTAGCCATGCAATGACCAGAACAGAAAGAAGCAGGAAAACCCTTAAACAGAAGCAGAATCCACGCAAAGCCACAGCATTGTTTACATTGTTCTCTAACAAACACTCACTCGTGCAGAGAAAAGAAAGAGGGCATACTAACCAGTCCAGCTTGGTTAGGGACTCAGTTTCAGAACTTTGGGGAGAAGCAAAGAAAAAAAAAAAGGAAAAAAATGTGAAGCTCAGAGAAACCTGTAAACACATCCTAAGCAAACCATATATGAATAGGGTAGGGAAAGAGAGAGAGAGAGAGAGAGGGGTGGGGGGCTGCTGGTAGGAGGCAATGATTCCAAGCAAGGTTATTCTTATGATGTATAATGTAAGAAACTCAACATCTTACATCATGAATTATTTCATCTACCATGGCAAACCAGCAGCTACCTAGCACAAGAAAGCCAAGCACAATACTTCAGAATGCCACTGTAGGGAGATTTGGGGTGGCACTGAAGTCTGCCACAAGATGTAGCAGACAGCCTCTTGCTAGCAATGTCATTATACATAAGCAGCTACTGTAGAGAAAGATGAGATGATGAGATCAGAATGGAAGGGAGGTCTTTTCCCTACAATTTCAGCAAGACATATCCTAATATACAAAACTGGCTTAGGCATTTAGTGTGTAGCCTCTGGCTACTCAAAAGAGTTAGAGAAGGTACAGAAGCAACAGGGTGGAGATTAGTTTCACAGGACTCTGAGCACATTTCCCAGGATGTGCTCAAACTAATGAGGAGATGCCCAATATTGGGAGTTGTGCGGAAATTAGACTTGGGACAGTTACTTAAAGGCAGACTCTCTCAAGACAGGGAGGTTTTGCAGTGAGAGTGATAAATGGTGAGCATGAAAGTTATTCCTGCCAAAGCTGGTACCTCTCCAGAACAGTTCCACTGGTGGTAGTCGGGGCTACCGAGTCACTGTCCCCTGTGCCATTGCTTTGGTTCAGGTTTGAAGGGCAGATGTTGCTGACGGAGGCAGAAGGAAATTCTTCTGGGGGCTCATCAGGCCAACCAAACTGTTCCTTCGTTTTGCCATAAATCTTTACAGCATCTATCATGGTTACACCTGCTGGATCCACTGAGGCCCCAACTGCAACAAGCAAGAAAGGTTTTAGGAAGTAATGTCTTAACAGGGCTAAAGCCACTCCCCTTAAAGTGAAGATCAGACTGGTTTGGACAAAGTGGCAAATCTCATTGATTTTATATTCATTCAGGAACTATCTCTTGAGGCTTCAGAAACCATTTAATCAGTTGTACATGATGAATATATGTAGAAACAGTTCCATAGACCAAAAGTTTGTTAAAGTTCCTACGTAAGTATCACTGTAATGATTCTCTATGCTCAGAAAAATGGTATTTCCCAGCCCCCAGCGATATCTAAACACTCTTTGTTCAAAGTTTAGATTATGTTGTTACATGCCATTGAGTCAAACCAGATCCATGGCCGAACTCCTAGCGAGTTTTCAGAGGTAGTTCATCACACGAGAGGAGACTGCTCATCCTTCTCCCACAAATAATCTGGTGGATTTGAACCACATGTCTTTGAGACTGCAGCCCAGCTTCTTACCACTAGGCCGTAAGTATTCTCTTAGGGTACAGCTGTTCACATTTAACAACTATTTCCAAGAGAAAAGTTATTAGGTTGACAGCAAGTGATAGAGAAATATGTCAACCTTATGAAAAGCTTAGTAATTGTACAAAGTGTTTAAGATTTCCAATAGAAAAGCAAGACTGTTCAGTATCTCTCAATGATGTGAACTTGAGCCAAGTTTCACCCTATCTTTACCCCTCCCCTCTTTCTGGTCACCCTGCTTCTCTTACATCTCAAATGGAACTCAAAGTTTCTTCTTTTTTTTTATTTTATTTTTATTGTATTTCTTTTTACATGTACCGTCAAATCAGATCTAATTGGTACAGGAGGAGATTACCCCCTCCTTCTCCAGCAGAGCATCTGGTGGATTTGAACCGCGGGAACTCAAAGTTTCTTAATAACAGACAGGTCTCAGAATGCTAGTGAATCACAGACCAATGGCCCCAATTCAGCAGTCACAACAAGAATACATTCAATATCAGGGGCTGGTGACTTACTGAAGAGGTTCAGCTTCTTATCAGCCTGAAGGGCTTCTTCCCTGGTGAAGGGGAAGTCAAACCAGCGTGAGCGACTCAGGTTAAGCTGCATAGTCCTGCCAAAGATCTCAATATATGATGGGGCACGTTCAATTGCCTGAGTCCCAATCTGGATGCGCATGCCTGTCATCACCATAGTACTGTTGTTGTTACTAATCTCAATTGTGAAGCCACCAGGCTGCAGGCAGAAAAAGCATCAGAACACATCAGAACACTCACAGAAGTCTTCACTTGAACATAACAATCCTTCTTCTGACACTGTCTCAACATGTGATTAAAGATAAAGACTTCTCCTTTTAACTGTCTAATAATGACTTACTGCTTTACAAAGTAGGGAAAGACGCAAGAGATAAATTCTTTTTCATTTTGACACAGCAATGCAAAGAAATCTGGCATATTTAAAATAAGTAAACAAGTCACTTCTCTTTAGGAAGATGTGCTACCCTAATATCTCAAAGAATTTCAAGTTCTCTTTTCCCCACTGTTAACAACTTTCTCCTGCTAACTAATGCTGGAGAGTGTTCCAACATCCATCTCGGTCTTTTCTTCCTCCTCTGTCTTTGTAATGACTTTTTGCATTCTTCACGGATAACAGGGTAAAGAGCTTTGTGCATAGGGTAGCTATGAGTCATAGTCAACTCAATGGCACATAAAAATAACAACAATAATGGTAGCAATCCAGGCTATAAAATGGGAAGCTTTTTCACTTAAGAATATTCATTTATTCAACGAATCACTTAATTAGAATCAAAGGTTAGCTACTATAGATCTATACTTGCATTTTAAAAGATATCTTCTTGGACCCTGTTTTTTATAAATCCTTCTATCCAGGAACAAACTAGAGTCCAATGTGGTCCTCACCTTGGTGTTGGCTACATACATGCCAGTGGAATTCAGTCGGTGCTTTATTTGTTGTGCATTATAGACCTGCAGGAGATCATTACCACCAAACTCCACATCTGTTAGCTGCTGGTTGTGTTCAAAGAAGTCAATGGGGAACGTCACTTGGCTAGACGTGCGGGTTGCTAGAGACAAAATATGACATTGTCAGAGACCATTCTTTATCACTCTGTTCCCACTCTCCAGGTAAAAACTCCCTCCAGAAAGAATCGTATATACTCTAACCTTTCTAAGCAAACTGGTTTACAGTGAAAACTGTGACAACCACAATTCAATGATATTGTCTTGTTTTTTACAATCTCACAAGCTTTCTGTTCTTAAAAGATGCAGCCTTACCATTTTTCTTTTACTCTGTTAGTGGAAAATATTTGTTCTTTCCTTCCCTAATAGGTTTCTTCCTTACTTAATTGTTTGCAGGCTTTACTGTACACTGTTAGCATCAGGACAGTATCTACATGTGGTTAGCTCTTTAAAAGTTCTTAGCCCTTAATCACAACATGATGTAACAATTCAAAGAAATCTGGCATTGGGTATATAGTTAACAACAATAAGTTCTACCAGAGTTGGCTTATCTAAAATAAGCAATACAAGCTATTTCTTTTCAGGAGGATGAGCTACACTATTATCTCAAAGAATCTAGAACACGTTTACAGTAAAGTGGTTAGGTTCAACAGTGGCCGCTACTCAGGCAGGGTCATGTTCTCCTAAATTCCAGCTTTCATTTCCCTGGAACGTTCTCTGTCATTCAGGAGCAAGACCACCAGCTCAGAGATCTGTGATGGTTTCTGAACTAATCAGTGGGAAATTAACCACCAAATGTGTCTAGTCAATTCAATCCTGCACCTCACATCAGTCAAGACATTTGCCCTAAACCCAGAAAAAAGAATCTCTCAATCAAGTACGTTACTAGGCACCTAAGAACTCCTGACCAACAACTGGCAATGGGTGGCTACTGTCTGTATAACGTATCTCAAAAGACCTGTACAAAATAATGGTGGCTTGAAAACCTGATTCTGCTTTTAGCGATTAAGGAACATATAACTTTATTCTATAAAATATGCAAGCAAGACCATTATTTACAACAGTCTACTCTTAGTCATGTAAAAAGCTGCCATTCGGCTCTCGGCTGGATGCTGCTGTGTCAGCACGCGGGAGCCCAGGTTCGAACTCAAAATAAACTTTGTTAATTCGGAAAAAAAAAAGCTGCCACTCCCACTCCGCCAGCTGTCTTTTGAGAAGGGGCCTTACTGATGGTAGCTGTTTTCCGTTTTCTCACAGGCTTCATTATGCTGATGACACTGCTAGGCTGCAAGGACGGCTGCAGCCAGTAGGAAGTGTTCTCCACATTGGCCATGTAAATACGCAGGCTGCCATCTTCACACAGCAAGATCATCGTTGTCCGCTGCTGCTCATTGCAGGCAGTGTGTCTAATGGCAACCATGTCTTGGATCTGGGAGAATAAGAAGACAGGGAAGATTATCAGTTCTCACACTTCAGAACCCACAGGGAGAAAAAGAAGGAAATGGCTTTAGGGTCAGTTGGTGGGTGCAAAAGAGTAGTAAATCAAAGTGTCTAAGAGAAAATGGATCAAAATTTAAAAAATAACACAAATATAAAACTAGATCAGGTTCACAGCAAAGTGACAGGAGAATCTGGCACTGACCTTAGCTTTTGCAGGAAGAGTTTTAATTTCCTGGATAAGAAAAGTGTCTGGTTTCACCATAACTACCAGTGGCACACCTGTAGTTTGTTGGACACAACATACTAAGCCAGGATGGTTCATCACCTCAGACCACTGGCAAAGAGCAGGAGATGTTTTACTGCCACCATTGGAGCTGTAGACAACAAAACTGGGCATAGTTAGGACATGAATCACTAGCTATTAGTTCTTTTCTTAGCCTAATGCCCATATCCTGACTAAACATTTGGCTTCTGGAATAACATACCTGTCCACAAATCAAATTATCCATAGATCTCAGTTTTACTCTAAGTCATATAGCTATACTCTCACATACCCCAAAATGCACCCTTATGCATCCAGTCTTGGCTTAAAATTTGTTATTAGGTCCTACTATTTGAGAAACAGGCAGCCTTATATGTTGTCAACTGCATAAGGGCATAGATCTCTTAAGGCTGATGATTCACTGCCCTATACAAACTTCCAAGCACATCAGATTATATATATCAGAATAGATCATTTCTATAAGTAAAATGATATCCATATTACTTTACCTCAAACCAGGTCATTCACAAAATAGTGACCAGAGACAGTATTATACTGGCTCTTCAATAGCAGGTAAGAAATCTCAAAATCTATTCTTCTTCCTTCCTATATAAAAATCCTCAATATCTCCCACACCTTTCTATTATCTGAAAACTTGATGAAAGCCTGTATAGCACCAACTCCTATCAGGTCCCCATTGCACATACACATTTTACTTAGTGTTAAATTTTAAAAAAAAAAGAAACTCACTACCACAAACAAACCAAAAACATCACATTCACTGCCATGAAACCAATCTCTATTCACCAGGTTTCTGAGGCTATGAATCTTTACAGGAAACTGCCCATTTTCTTCCTACAGAACAGCTGATGGGCTTGGCTTGCCCATCTTTCAGTTAGCAGTCCAAAAACATAACACACTAAGCCTGCATATATTCTACTAGTAGGGGAAAACTTAAAGGACATTAGAAGAGGAGTGCTAAGGAGAAACACAGGTTACCTTCTTAAAATTTGGTAATCATATCAAAACCTCATTTGCTGCTCTGACTAAAGTTTTTCCTTCTGAGTAGCAGTGGTCTCCCAAACTACCTCTTCCTGGCAAGAGAAACCAGGGCAGACAGCTCAACCTGCCTAAACATTACTGTATCAAAGACACCTAGCAGGGGAAGAAGACTGCTGAAAATTATTTTAACTAGACTTATTACAGATAGCAGAACATGGGAAGATGGGCATTCCAGAAGTCAAAGGGACCCCGGGTGACCAAGTCGGTAGGAAGCTGCACTGCCAAACCAGACACAGGTGGTTCAATCTACAAGATGCTCTTCAGGAGAAAGATAGGTAATCACTTGTTGAATGATTTACAGCCTCTAAAAATCTGCTGGCATCAGTTATGAGTTCATTCTGAACTGACAGCAATGAGTAAGTGAACAAGAAGTCAAGCATTTAATTAAACGCTCTTTCTCACCTTTTGATGTTGATAGGGAAGAGCTGCAACACCTCCAGAGTAGTCCTACTGATGGTTGCTGCAAAGGATTTGCCTTGACAATAGCTGAAGAACAACATCTGCAACACATGGGAGTAGTACACGGACACACCGCCGCCTGCAACCTGGCTATTACTGTCCTGCCGGTACAAAGATACAACATTTAACTACTCACGTTGTCTCAGGTAACAGCTTTCCGTTTATTCTGTTATTAGTTTTAAACCATGATTATGTGCTCTTTGACTCTAGGCATGAGATTCTTGCAAATAAACTTTACAAATACCACAAGGCTAAAGAAAATTCAAGTTGAACAAGTTTAGTCCTAAAGGTCAAAAGTTTTTGCATTTTTTTCTTGTTGGGTAAAAAAATCAGAAGGGGGGAAGGGAAAAAGGAAGGAACAACCACAAAAGAGCTGCTAAACTACTAAACTTGGAATAGAAGGAAAAGCCAACATGTGCTCTAACCTTTAGGTCCTCGTGATTGATTTCCAGTACATTAGTGACATAGAAGGGTCCCTGCTGGGCACTGCTGGCATCTTCCATGAGCTGAGTATAGATATATCCAGCAGAAGACATTATAACAATTATGTTCTTCCCCTCCTCATTGAAGAGAAAGGTAACATCTCTTATCTTTGAGCTAGGCAGGAGAAAGTAGAATGTTGGGCTCAAAGCATCAACAGACAAGTCATAAATCTGCAAGACAGAAAAAAGATAACTATAATAGAAGTCTTTTTCATTTCCATCTGCAAAATATCCTGGTGAATCCAAATATCTGGAATTGGTGAGTAACAGGCATTTGTTTTCCATTCAGTAAGCACCTAATGTTAAGCATTGGATATATAAAAAGATAAACCAAGTAACTTTCTGCTTTCCCTCAGGAAAACAGGAGAAAAGCCAATCAGAAACAAAAATCTTACAAGTACATAGTAACTGTGCATTTGATATAGTAGGGGTACAATTAGAATCAATTTCATATTGCCTACAAACAGAAAACTCTTGCTTAGCAACATAACAAAAAGCAACAGAATACTAGTGGTCCTTCATTTCTGGGAGAAACAAGGACATTATGGAGAACAGATATTCGAGAGCACTTAAAAGTAGAGCCACAACACCCAATATAGAGGCAGGCAGGAAGACAAAGAGAGTGGGAATAGTTGAAAAATATTGCACCCATGCCCACACATAAGTGTGTTAGATGATATTCATATATTTACAATAGAATATACTGCAAATGCATCCACATATACATTGTTGCTGCTGTTGTTTTTAGGCATCATCAAATCACATGCGACTCAAGGTGATCCTACGTACAATATTTCCACATATACAGAAAAGCCAAAAGGGGGTAATGCTTTGTAAAGGTCTTAAATCATTATCAAACACCCTAAAGGAATGAAC
The DNA here is from genome assembly GCF_000299155.1 of Elephantulus edwardii. NCBI lineage: Eukaryota > Metazoa > Chordata > Mammalia > Macroscelidea > Macroscelididae > Elephantulus > Elephantulus edwardii. Next base: position 13,961,976 of record NW_006399778.1, on the reverse strand, counting down.
TGCTCATTCTAGGGTCTTAAAATCATTCTTGAGGAACATCAAGGTCAACTGGCATTACAATCCACATTCTACATCATACTTTGGTTTAAGTAGTGACTATTATTGTTGTATACCAACCACTGAGTCAAATCAATTCACAGCTGACCCTTCAGCAGGTTTTCAGCAACAGTAAATCACACGGGAAAGACTATCTAGCAGTTTGTGGATTCGAACAGCATTACCTTTGGCAATTCCTTACCATTAGGCCACCAGAGCTCCCTAAAGCTTACAAGCAGTCATCTAATATACTGCTCTATTATTCGTCTAATGTATCTGTTTCTCCCTGTCCAGAACAAAGAAAAGGTATATTAAAATAATTATTCTATCCCTGGTGGTCTAGTGGTTAGGATTCGGCGCTCTCACCACCGGGTTTATGTGCCAGGGCGGAGACTTCACATGCCATAATGGTACTGGTGGCAAGTCCATCTATGGGGAGAAGTTTGATGATGAGAACTTCATCCTGAAGCACACAGGTCCTGGCATCCTGTCCATGGCAAATGCTGGACCCAATACAAATGGTTCCCAGTTTTTTATCTGTACTGCTAAGACTGAATGGTTGGATGGCAAGCATGTAGTCTTTGGCAAGGTGAAAGAAGGCATGGACATTGTGGAAGCCATGGAGCGCTTCGGGTCCAGGAATGGCAAGACCAGCAAGAAGATCACCATTGCTGACTGTGGACAACTCTAATTATGATCTGTATTTCATGTTTTCTCTTAATCACCACATCATTCCTTCTATAGCTCCAGAAATCACCTTGCGACCCCCAGTGTGCTTGAAGTACCTTTTAATCTTTGTGCTCTTGCTACAGTTCTTTGGGTTCCATGCTTTATTTCTCTACAAGCTTAGCAGGATTGCAGACAAATTTATGACTGAAATAAAAACTAGATAACACTATTGTCTGTTCTTATTTGGGTTAAAATGTTGGTACTGGTCTTTGGGCATAACATCCGTAATATCTTGAATATTGAAGTACTTAATATGCTTACTAAATTCCATAGTAATTTCCTCCCTTTCTGACTTAGTATGATGACAAGAGTCAATGTCACTGTATATATTCCTATACTGTATTTTGAGTATAATACTGATAAAGGCTGTAACTTTGAGAATGTATAGTTGGAAAATTGTCAATCCATTTAACAATGTCTTAAAAATTTTTAAAGCTTGCTTTTGGGGAGGTGTAATGTGTTTCTGCTGTTGGGCTGTGGGGAATCAGTAACCCACATTCCTGAACTATAACTGTTTTCAATGTCAGAATGTACCTCACACAAATTGATCCTAAATAAAGTCTTCAGGACTAAAAAAAAAAAAAAATTATTCCAAAAGACTGAAAAAAAACTCAAATTCTCAAAACTCACTGCTGTTGAGTCAGAACCAACTCATTCAGAGATAACCCTCCAGAGGGTTTTCAGAAGCTGTAAATTGCACAGGAGGAGAATGCCCAACCCTTGTCCCTCAATGCAGCCTGTGGATTCAAACCAACTACCTCTGGACATCTGACCCTACTACGTCACCAGAGTCCCCTAAAGAGTTAAGTGCAAAACTCAACTTCAAGTACCTTGAAATCAGAAGAAATTCTTAGTGTCTGTTTATCATCACCTTCTGTTATTGTTAGGTGCTGCCAAATTGAGTATGACTCCTAACAACCCTGTGAACAAAAGATCTGAACCCTGTTGATTCTTGTGCCATCCTCACACTTTCTGACACACAACGACCCATAGCGGTAGTTACCGTGTCAATCCACCTGGCTGACTATCTTCTTCTCCTTCACCAACCCTCCACCCTTCCCAGCTTCATGTTCTCCAACGAATAGCCCCTCCTAGCAACATGCCAAAGTATGTGAGGCAAAGCCTCATTATTCTTGCCTCCAAAGAGCACTCTGGCTGCACCTTCTCCAAAACATATGTTTGTTCTCTTAGCCATCCCGGTATGTTCAGTAAGTGCTCAATACCACAGCTCAAAGGCATCAATTCTTTTCTTGTAATACTTACCATCACCGACTACTCTAAAGTAAATCACAATGGACGATAATGAATAGAGTTTGGGGAACGAAATTCAAAAATGTAAATAAAATCAGGTTTAGAAGTCTAAAAGAGACTGATGAAACCACAATACTTTGATTTTTAATCACCCTTCAAATAAATTTAGCCCATGGCTCAACGTTTAGCCAAGTGACGGACAGGCCTACAAGGTTAACAATTAACACCACAGAAGCAATTATTTGTTAGACTAAACAACCGCACAAGTTAAAACTGGCCCAAGGATCAAGTCTTGCAGGCAGGAGGAGGTAGAATAGGAAGATTAATAAAGATGGAGATTTTTGCAAGGAAATGAGAAAACTTCCATTACATTGTGGGTTGTTGCTGTTATGTTGTTAATGTTGTTAAGTGCCATCAAGTCGTAGACAACTCATAGCAACCCTACAAACAAATGTCATTAATATTATAAAATTTATATGAATGGTTGAACAAATAAAATCAATAAATCATGTAAATTTCCACTTAAATCACAGTCACAAGAAAGAAATTTTTAAAAACTGAAACATTCTTGGACAATGTCATCAAAAAAGTTTTAACTGTACCTTGACAAAGTCGGCCGTGACGATTGCTAACTCAGTCTGAGAACCAGGTAACCATACAGCTTTGATGATAAAGTTCCCAGTTGCCAATTGCGGGTGCAACACCAAGTGATCTGAAACAGACCCTGAGCTACTGAAGGTCAACACATGGCAGTCCTGTACACAGTTTAAGGAACAAAATCGATAAAAGATTAATTTGGACAGTAAGCTAATATACTCATTTCAAAATTGCAATGTTTTCCGTTCCTTCCTAAAATTCTCTATTTTCAGATAGTACTCAGATTGTCTAGACATATCCACATTTCAGGAACACAGAGTTATTTCCAGAAGAAATCCAAAAGTTTTGGAAGAAACCCAGAGAAATCTGTATTCTAATGATTCTGATGCTTTAATTTTGACAATGAGAAAGAAAAAATGATACTGAGAAAGGGAAAGGTGACTGTAGGATGCATAGTTCAAGATACTCAAACCTTGCTCAGTAAAGACTTTTACCTTCAGTCCACAAACTGCAAGGTAGTCCTCTTTGCAAGGATTTCCAGTAAGGCTCAAGACAGTAAAAGGAACTGGGGCAGAAGCCAAACGGGTCAGAGTTAACTTCCTTTTGCTTGAATCTGCCTGCTTCAGGAGTGCAGAGAGCTGCAGAACAGTGATCTGAAAAGGAACAATTATTTATTCTTAACCTCAGGACTCTTCATAAAAACAAAGCAAGTTAACAGGAGTCCCCTCAATAGGAATATAGTAATACCAAAGGTTTCTTATGGGTAAGTCCGAGGCCAATAATAGCCTCATATTTTTCTAGATAAATTATATGGAGGATAAAACAAAAGAAAAATAATTTTTATTCGTCCATAAAATAGTTAAACTCTATTCAATACTAGCCTTTTCCATTTATCAATGAAACTGTTTCTCTACTTTGGTCTTCACATAAGAGAAGGTTAAAATAAATGTACCCTGAATGGAAAAACTTCTAGTTCTGGATTGCAGCACAGCTTCTTGCCACTAGGCCACCAGTGCTCCCCTTCTAGTTCTAGAAAACAGCATGCCTGTCCTTGTGTCTTCAAAAGATAAGAGGACAAGGGAGGACTAAAGAAAGAACACTGAGCTCCTCTCTGAAGATCTTTTGTCTCTCAGTTTGTGCCTTTCAGAGTGACCAAACCGGCCAAGCCTGACAACAAAGCCATTCTGGTTGTTACCTTTTCTTAAGGACTTAAAGAGTATTCTTCTGAGTGAGAATTCACTAATTTGAAACTAAACGTCTCAAGAGTTTAAGTAAAAGAACTCACTGAAATTTGTCCCTAAACCATGCTTCAAACTCAGTGGACTTTTCCCCATATAATCAATCTTTTTTGCTTAGCATTTAAACAGACATAAGATGAGTGGGAAAGAGTTACAAAACCCACCTTGCCTTTCTCATGGCTGACAGCCAAATGCTGGCGGCGTCCATGTGGTGAGGAGAGTACACACATGGCTACTCGCCTGAGCACATGGGCACTAATGAGCTGTCGAATGGTCTGGCCCTGGTCACCACTATAATTCATCCGCACGTTCTCAAAGGCTCCTTCCTGGGAACCTAAGGTGGGAACCTGACAAAAAGAGAAACAAAGCATCCAGTGATAGGCAAATAAATCAAAGTCTTAAGGAAAATATGAACCTTCAAAAGCAATCAGTGGACTCAAACACAATCACACAAATGAGACATTGTGTAGTTTGATTATTTGATTCCAACTTCCACTCCACTGATTCCTTTGTGTCTTTGTCAAAGTTATTACCAGTTCAATAACAACAATGTAATAAACTTTCCACAAAGCTAAATTAATACAAAGAAACTTGCCCTCCAAATGTTCTTTCTTTTATAAAATGACGGCAAGCATAGATTCAATTTTTCTTCACTGATCTAACCTGGCAAAATTAAGTCAGCAGCTTTACCTCAACGGCATCTAACAACAATAACGAAAACAGAGAGCTACGCTGGCCTAGTGGACAGAAAGTTATGCTACCAAGCCCAAGGTGGGTGATTTTAATCTGTGGCCCTCAGGTCTGGTTCAAATTGGTTTTTTTGTCAAACATTCTTCTAGGTGGTCTAGCACTGGTCTGTGCATTGCTGTACAGAGGTAACTTGTGGTTGCTGTGATACTAAACACTGTGACACTGATGTGCCAAATGTGATAATGGTTACCCATGGTGGACAGTGTTTGCTGGAGTTTCCCAATTAAAACAAGCCTTGGGAGCTCTGATCGCCTAGTGGCAAGAAGCTGCCCTGCAATCCGAGAGGTACGCAGTTCGAATCCACCAGATGCTCTGCTGGAAAAAGAGGGGCAATCTCCTCCGGTACCATTCCGATCCGATTTGACGGTACACACACACACACACAATAATAAAATTTAAAAAAAAAAAAAAAAAAACAAGCCTGGAAGCAGTAGTGGCATCCACTTCCAAAATGGCTTGCCTCTGGAAACTCTATGAACAGTGCTCAGGCCTTTGGTTCATAAGGTTGCTATGAGTCGTCTACAACTCAAGGGCACCTAACAACAACCACCTCAACTTCAGTAAATAAAATATCTAAAAATCTAAACACTGCCCTAAAACTGTGACTGATTTTTAATATTAGCATATGTAGCACCCTGTATGTGTATTTCCCAGTGAAGTCTTTTCTTAAAAACAACCACCTGAGCAAGTACCTCTCTGGCATACATAAGTTTTGCACTCTCTGTTTTGCATTGCAAGAGTTCTCGTGATGAGGTGGTTAAGGTATCTGATTGTTAACTAAAAGGTCAGTGGCTCAAACTCACCAGAAGAAAACTGAAGATTTACAACCTTGGAAACAATATGGGACCGATCTAGAGTGGCCTTATGAGTCCAAATCAATTGAATGGTAGTGAGCTTTCGATTTTGGGTTTTCAGAACTGCTGCCAGCTTGCATTTCACTACTCAACACTGCTGCCAAACAGGCCAACCCCACCATTCTTTCTGGTATTGTTGTCAGTCTGAGCAGTGGGTTTTTTTTAATAGAAAGACTTATAACTAATAACCCATCTAATATGAAGAATTAGAGGAAAGGCTATAACTAGAAAAAGAGAAACATTATTGTTGCAAGCTAGGCAAACCTCAGGGGAGAAGACATAGTAAGAAGGGTTTTGCTTTAAATAAAGAACGACATTTTCATTATAATTGCCCCATAAGTCTCCCATCACTGGGAGCTCATTTGTAAAAGGGATTTATTTACTGGGTTGAACCAAAATGACCTCTGAATGCTCTCCTTCTGAAGATTTATCTCATATACTGATTTTTCAAACTGTTCATATACCTGGAAGATGTCATGATATTTTAGATTCTAAGTTCAAAATAGCATTATTTGGCATATTTTGGTATCTCAATAAATATGTTGGTTCCTATTAACTACCAAATACCATAACCCTGTGAAAACTCACCATCAGCTGGTCTGTCATCTCAACCACCTTTTCCACTGTATGCAGCTCACTAAGGGCTTGCTGAGCCCGGCTGCTGCTCCCTACAGCCGAAGCCTGCTGAAAGTTCGTCTGAATGGCATCCATTAGGAAATTGAGCATGTCTAACACAAGAGGCGCGAAGGAAAAATTGGCCTGAGAAAGATCCAAATAAATGGGGGGGGGGGGGGGGGGGGGGGGAAGAGGAATAGTCGTCATACCTTTCTAATATTAGTAACTTCATTCAGAATTCCTTTATCTGTTATTTTCTAATTAGCCTCCCCATAATAATGTATTTGTTTCTTACTGTAACTAAAACTTTCCAGTGTCTTCCCTAACAGTCACTACATCATTCTTGCAAAAAAGAGGTTCCAAACAAGGGGAGCTCTGGTGGCCTAGTGGCAAGAAGCTGCACTGCAATCCCAGAGGCAAACAGTTCGAATCCACCAGATGCTCTGCCGAGGAAGGAGGGACAATCTCCTCCTGTACCAGTCAGATCTAATTTGATGGTACCCACACACAAATAATAAAATAAAAATTAAAAAACGTAAAAAAAAGAGGTTCCAAACAGACTATCTAATGCGTGAAGGCCTCGATCATATATAGTCAACTTCACCTACGCAGCTAGAATATTCTAGTTATTACCATCCTGCATGAATTAAACAGTAATTCAAGCAATTTTCTATTCTATGCTGCAGATGAAAAGCCAAGAGTGCTCGAAGAGTAAAGCAAAAATAAAATGCACTTTTCCAAACAAACCCTACCACATTACAAATCCTTTCCAATGAGGAAATGACTTCAAAACACATAGTATTCCACTCTGCAGAGGGAAAGAAGGTGGTTTGCAGTGGGATTCTCTTCCCTTTGTAGCAGGGAAGTCTTGCAGTTCTTGGAAAGTGCCGAAAGCAAAGTCGAAGGTCAGGCCTGTTGGGGTTCTTTTGGCAGACATGTTTACTTCTTATTTTTTAAAATATGGCAAGACTCTCATAATATTAAAGGTGTAAAATATTTTTAAATCCATGGAGTAATTGTGCAAAAAAATTTAAAAAAAAAATAAAATCCTCACACAGTATTTCTTTTTTTTTCCCTAAATCACTTCGAAAAAGAGAAAATTGAGGGAAAAAAGACACCTACCATAAGACCCAGCACTATGGTATTACGAAGAGCTTTCTCTATTACTCTTCAACAAACTTGCCCAGCTCTTAACTCTGTCCCACCTGGTTCTGTAGCTCCTCCCGACAGCCTTCCACTGTGCGACACAGGCTGCTCTTCTTGGGCTTTTCTTCATCAGCAACCTTTCCATCACTGATGGTGACCTTGGCCTTGTCCGCTGAAGAGGTGCTGGCATGGCGCACCAAGCTCTCAGAAACCCTAGGTTCACTCTGAAATGCTGACTCCTTCATAGTGGAGCTGATGCCACTGCTAGGAGTTCGCTTCACCAGTGCCTAAAGACAGAAAGTCACAAGTCACAAGTTCTTGCCACAAAGGGCAGGTAAAAATAAGATCAGGAAGAAAATATAACTCAAAGGAATAATCAGCTAAGGATTTAAATTATACCCAAAGGTCCAAACTCAACTAGTATCTAACTACTTCCCTATGTACACAATCAAACCTTGATTACAAACATCTCAAATTGTTATGATGGTGGGGCTGCCTTACCCACCATGGTAGGAAGATTGAACTACAAGATCTCTAGAGCCTAGCTAGTTCCAAGATTCAAAGTGAAGTACTTAGGCCATGATTATCCAGTGACAGAGCCAGATTTTGTTTCTCTAGCTCCCATGAGAGTGATGTGGTAGGTTTCTAGTTTGGCTTAAGATTCCTGTGTCACTATAACACATTATAATCTAGTGCACATTTCAGATTTCTCACCAAACAGCTCCCATCTTCCTTGGCTCCACAGTCACAGAAGAATGATCCATATTTGGCATAGGAAATCTCATGATCCTTGTGGCACACCTTAGCACATACTGTGCACACACCCACCCCATCGACCATTTTGCAAGTGTGGCAGTGGTACCTATAGAGGACAAGAGCCAGAAAATGAGCCAGAAGTTCCAAGAATTAAGGCTCAATAAATCCTCTTCTAAAAGGAACACTCCTTACCAATGTTGGTTCATGAACTCTTTCTGTGTGATGGTAAAAGTGCAGAGTTTATTGCAAAGAGAATCTTCATCCTTCAAAGATAATGAGTCTTTTAATCAGAAATCTGTTCATAGACTACCCACAAAAACACACCTGGCTACACCACCTTACAAAGACTTATCTGACTCATAAATGACAGTCAGAAACTTGTCCCAAGTGGAAATATCTAGCAAGCTGAAAATCTGTGTAATTTCAGGTAAGATCTGAAGAGTTTTACGGTTAAGAAAATAAAAATAAGTAAACTGTATGTTATCTCTATAAAGGTGTTCACACCATCCCCATTGAAAACTCATCCCTGAAATAATCCTACATTAAATATAAACACTAAGGTTAGGATGAGTAACTGGACAGAACAAAAGGAAAACGTTTTAAGTTGTCCTTTCCCCTAAAGATTAGATGTCAAAAGCTTGCTATGGAGGTCTAGAAAATGAGTGTATGACAGTAATTGTATTAACTAGCAGAAAGCAACATGGACTGCACTGAGTTTTAAAGTTTACAGTTTCTAGAAAAGAGAGTCCAAGAATTTATACCTGGTCGCTCATTTCTGAAAATCCAAAGGATTTTCACCATGAATTCTACAAGGGTATGTTTGTTATTACCCTGAGAGGTGACCTTTGACATTACTCAGTACTTACTGAATCCTCAGCCTGAGAATCTTCCTCTTCCACTGCCAACTCCTCCACCCAGTCTGAGTCAACCTCAATGGCTCGCTCTTCTCCATCCACTGAGAGGTGACTTGGACCTTGACCATTACTTTGACTGAGAGCATTCGTGACATCAGCCAAGTAAGACATAATATGACATGTGCACTCCAAGACAATCACATGCTACACGAGAAGGCCAGAAAACACCACAGAAGCCTCAGTTCACCATACTGTTATATTCTACAGACTATATTTTTTTCAAATTTTTCCTAATAAATCTTAAATTCAGGGCAATAATCTAAAAGCAGAGAAAAAAAACAACCCATCTTAATTATTTCTCTCTCCAGCTTTAACAGTAAGTACATGCAGAGCTGGTTAATAAGTTGCAGACTTAGAACACTTTCACTCTAAACACAAAGATAACTATTTACAAAATCGTGTAAGAGTAAAATGAAAACTTGGGAGAATGGAGTGAAAATATAGACAAAAGTAATTCAAGAAAAATACCAGATCAACATTACAAAGGGGATCTCATTAGCATTTTCCCAATCAGTACTGTTTTGAAAAACCAAAACTATCACTGAGTAATATTTTACATGTTGAGTTTTAACTCAGGAAGAGAAGAACAACTTGAGCAATCAACTGAAAATTGTCTAGCAAATTACTGCAAGTGGTGGTTCATGCTTGCTTAATTAATGCCAGCAGTCTAGTTTCAAAATCTCAGATTTAGTATGCACATCCATGTTTATTCCGGCTTTGTTCACAATAGTAAGGAGTTGGAAACAACCTAAGTGCCCATCAACAAATGAATGGATAGAGGCTGTGGTATATTCACACAATGGAATACTACGCTGCATTGAAAAACAAAGAGCTCATGAAATCTTGTACAAAATGGGTGAGTATACATTGTACATCATGCTGAGTGAAGTATCTCAGTCACAAAAGGACAAATACTGCATGGTGTCACTGTTGTAAAACAGGATTGACCTTGGGATTGGGGAGACTGAAAAGATGAGTTCAATAATGCATACTGAATTAAAACAGATGAGGGAGAAAACTGTTTAAAAGGGATATGTGATTAGGTATTTCTGTCATGACAGGAATCTAGAGCGAAGGCTGCATAGTGGAGTGGACCTGGTGGGAGGGATTGTAAAACAATTAAAGAATTTTTCTTTTACTTTTCCAAGAGGGTAGTGTACTGGGGGAGAGAACTGGGAGGGGGGGAAAGTGCAACAATGAATGAATGGAAATCCAAAGTCTCTGTAAATTTTCATTGAAATTAATAACAATTTTTTTTTTAGAAAAAAGGTATGGATAAAAAAAAACCCTCAGATTTAAAAGGGCCTTCACTCTGAATACTGCCATTTCTATTCTCAAAAGATTATCTTAAAAGGAGGCAGAAATGAAAAGCAGCATGGAAGATTCCGCTATCAGCTGCTATGCTCTTAGTCATCTACGTCAGGTTCTTAGGTTAGACAGGGGGAAATGCCTCAGTGCAGGTTTCCCATCAGTTTCTGGACTGGAGTTGAGGAAGTAGTCTGTAATCCCATAGAACATTAAACAGAGCTGGCAATTCCAACTAAAAGGACTAAGTGACAATTTTCCCTAGTACAGCAATATCTGAAATAACCAGGAACTCGCTAGGTTTTAAGGATTCTGTTGGATGTTTGTCTTATTTCCCTCCTATCAAATCCTGCCACCTGGATGAGGTCTGAGAGCATGTTATTAGCAATTATCCACTTGTAGGTATCTGATATTGCAGGCTTCATCTTCTGTAGGATAACCAGGGATAGAAGCCAACAGGAAGAAGAAACTTCCACCTGACCACAAAGATAATAATCATCTTGTGCCCTCACTCTCTAAGTCAGCTGACACTCTGCTTACCTTTCCATGCATTACACTGGCATTCAGTTTTTCAACCACATTCTTCTGTGACAGGTATTTCTTACTGTCCCAAAGGAAAAGTTGGGAGAGAGACATAAGATTATCTAGGGAACCAAATAAAGTATTTTCATAAACCTTAATCAATGGGTAGACACTGAAGAAAGATAGGTATTCTTAGGTAACTACGTAGTAAGCAGAGGCTTGGACACTCTGATCTTAGAACCATCAACGACATGACACTTGTTATACTTCTCCCAAAAGAATGCTCCCTCAGGAGTGATGAACAGGGAGATCTTAATAATCAAACAGATATATTTGCCACTACCTTGACCCCAGAAAAAAAAAATAGAGATTCAAGTTTCTTTTATATTTACTCTAAACTATAAAGAAGTAACCATTCTCTTCACCAAAAGCAATGCTTTAACCTACAGGTGGATTCCTCTCATTTCATCATCTTACCATCTGCTCAGCCAGTCCACAGCAGCATTATGAAGTTGAAGATGCCCAGCACCTTGACCTGCACTGGCCAAGGTTGCCATCACAACCATGAGTTCAGGGAAGCCAGTCCCATCACCATTGGCTAGCATCTCTGTTGCCATGGGGATCAGTGTGCCCAGCAACACAGAACACACACCTTCCCCAACTTGGCTGTCAGAAAACAAACAGAAAACTTGTAAGTAACCAATAAGAATCAAGCTCTAAGTATCACTCAATATTTAAAAATAAGAAAGGCTCTAAATGAAATACTGAATTTATGACTATATATACTAATCTCAGTCGTGGGTTTGTATAGCATAAAATATCCACCCATGTTGCAACTGACAGGCAATTCACTCTATAAGTTTTCCATAAAAAATACCCAGGAGCTACACTAGCTAGATTCTTTGGATCTAGAGAAAGAAGACTTGAAAACGCTAAGACTAACGTTGGTAGAAAAAGAGCCTTACTTTCATTACATTTCTGAGGTGGTTAGGGGCACATGACACAAATGCAGCTGTTCTACCTGTTCTCCCGAACAATGTATGTGGTCAGTAACTGCAACAATTGCCGGTTCTCCTGGATCACATCCAGCTGGTCAGAATCTTTCGGGGGTGAGGCAGTCATGCGGGTGAGCCAGGCCTGGAGACGCACGGGCTCCACACAAGCCAGCTGTGCCAAAGAGCCACAGAGATGCAGAAGGCTCGGGTTAGGGCTCTTCTCGGCTAAGGACAGATCAAGAGGGCAACATCAGTGAAGAAGGGCCAGAGGGAAGGAAGGCCAAGAAAGAGGAAAAGTCTTCAAGCAGGTTTTCAACTTCCTTCCAAACTTTCTTTGAGGGATTCTCTCCACTTGTTAGTATTTTCATGCTATAGTTAAACTCAGGCAGAAGATATGCACAGTATTAGCCAGACATCAAAGTTCCCGTAAGAAGATTACTAAAAGCTGTCACTCACTCAGCTGGAAGAGTTTGGTGAAGAATTTCAAAACTCGATTACAGAATTTAGCAGAGAGGTTCTCATTGGCTGTTGCCATCATGATCTGCACAAGTTCTCCACTGGGAGGCAGAAAGAAATCAAAAAGAGAAGAATGAACCACATTAAGCTTCACATAAAAGGTATCTATTTCTATTTTTTCACAATCTCATCTGTTCTAGAGATGCTGGTCATTTGTGAGTTCAACACAAGGTCTTCATGAAAGCATTCCCCTCACTGACAACTTCAAGAGGTCTGCAATTAACTCTACATCCTAGTTTGGAATACAGACATTTGAGTAGGTCCTAAACATTCCCTGAGAAAGAAAGCCCAAGTCAGTATGCTTTGCATGTGTAGTAAAAGGTGTCACTAAAACTGACTTTCTTCCACTGCTAAGTTTAAATTCAGTTACAATAATCACATTCATCAAGCCATGTAACTATCACCACTATCCATTTCCAAAAATCTTTATCATCCCAAACAGAAACCTAGTAACCTTACATTAATCCCCCATTTTCATCTCTCTTATCCTCCTTCCAGCCCCGATAAACTAGTCTCTACACATTTCCTAGTCTAGTTATTTAAGTGGACTCATACAGTTATTCCAACACGAGTCTCCACTATTTCACTTAGCATATTTTCTAGGTTTATCTATGTTTAGATAATATGATAGTTTGTATATGAAGTTTGCTACAATATTTTTTTTAATCCATTCATGAACATTGGAGTTGTTTCCAGCCACTTACTTTTATGGTGCATTTAAAATATGTCCAATGAATAAAATAAAACTCACCTTTCAGAGAAAAATTCTTCCATTGCTTTACGAGCCTGGCTGTTTTCTAGTTGCTTTTCCAAATACTGGAGACATTCTTCCAAGATAGATTCATCCAGTCCACTAAAGATCAAAAGGAAAAACTAAATACCACAAACAAGATTTTGTTCAATATCTTCCTAGTACTATTTTTAAAACATAAAATTTGTTTACGACTAAACACTGAGGGGACTATCCAATTTTTTATCACTGGTGGTTAGTATATAACCTGGCACATAGTAAGAGTGAAATGTTTAATAAATTCCCAAAATCTGAAATAATTGATGGCTGAGAGTTCAGAGGATCACTGGTATTTCAGACTTTTTCTAATTAACAGCAAGCAATACTTCAAGTTTATTTTACTGCCTTCTCTCCTAGGAAATTAAGGAGCAAAAACTCTTGATATTCAGAATTCTAATCTTGATTCCTTGGGGGGGGGGGGAGTACCTTTTGAACAAATCATTTGTACATCATTAAACTTTCCCAAATTCTTATCTTTTTGGAGACCAAGGGACAGGAAGAGAAGGAAAAAAAGTTCCTTGATGAAAAGCTGAACTCCTCAACAACCAAGAAACCAAGAATCCTAACACTTGGCCCCTTTATTCGTACAGTTTTCAGTGACATAAAGCTGCAGCTTACTCAATCATTCTCCATGGCTTTTCTACATTTGTTGTTGTTGTTAGGTGCTGTCGAGTCAAGCACGACTCACTGTGACCCTATAACAAAATATCTGAACCCAGACCTATCCTCACACTACCTGACAAAAGAACTCACAGCAGCAGTCATCGTGTCAATCCACCTAGTTGAAGATCTTCCTCTCCTTCGCTGACCCTCCACTATTCCCAGCATCATGTCCCTCTCCAAGGAATATCACCTCCTAGCAATATGTCCAAAGTCAGTGAAGGCTCATCATTCTTCCCTCCAAATAGCACTCTGCCAGCACCCTCTCCAAGACATATGTTTGTTCTCTTGGCCATCCATGGGATGTTCAGTGCTCTTCTCCAACAACTCAAAGCATCGATTCTTTTTCTGTCATCCTTATTCACTGTCCAGGTCTCAGATGCATAGCTAACAATCGGAAAGACCATGACCTGAATCAGATGCACGTTAGTCCTCAAAATGACATCACTGCTCCTTAATAATTTGGAAAGGTCCCTAACTACAGATTTTCCTACTGCAATGCTTCTCCTTATTTCCTGACTGTTCATACCAAGGGTGTTAATCGTGGATCCAAGCAAGAGGAAGCTACTGACTGTTTCAATCTCCTCTCCATCCATCATGACACTGTCTATTGGTCCAGTGGTAAGAATCTTTGTTTTCTTGATACTGAGATACAATCCCTACTGAAGGCTACATTCTTTGACCTTCTGAAACATGTGCTTCAAGTCCTTCTCACTTACAGCAAGCAACGTTGTGTTATCTGCATAACACAGATTACTGATGAGTCTCCCTCCAATCCTGATGCCACATTCCTCTTCACAGAGTCCAGCTTCTCGGATAATTTGCTCAGCATATACATATATACATATAAACATACACATATATATATATACATATAAGGTATGGAGACAGAATACAACCCTGACACACTCCTTTCCCAATTTCAAACCATGCAGTGCTTCCCTGCTCCATTTGCACAACAGCTCCCTGATCCAGGTATCTGGTAGGCGCTCCTTTGTATTTAAAATTCAGTTTGGTCCTCTCTGTGAGTGAGCCTTTACCTTGGCAAAGTTGGATCCTGGTGGGTGTTTGTGATTTGATTGAAAGCTGGGGATAAACCGATTGGGCATTTCTAATTGTGTTAGCAATCAAATCAAGTGTAAGCTGACTAACTGTATCTGACCTTGTTTACAATCCGCTTGGGTGGGAGCCTCTCATGTAGGCAAACAGGATCTGGTGGACGGGCCTTTGTATTTAAAATTCAGTCTGTTCCTCCCTGTGAGTGAGCCTTTACTTTGGCCAAGTTGGACCCTGGTGGGTGTTTGTGATTTGCTTGAAAGCTGAGGATAAAGCCTTTGGGCATTTCTACATTCATTTGGTTTAAAGCATCAAGGTCAAACAATGCTTTAAAAACAAACTCAAGATCCACTGCCAATGAGGCAGTTCTGATTCACAGGTGATCTTCCATTGGATTTTCATCACTGTAAACTGCACAGAAAGCAATTATTCATCTTCCTCTCTTGGAACCACTGAGCCAAAGAAGCACAGTCTTTGGGTTAGAAATGCAACTTGCAGCAAACTATACCACTAGGACTACATCATAATAATAATGCCTTGGGATCCTTTGATTACAAGGACCACAAACTTAAAAATATAGTCATATTTGAAAGTTAAAAAAGTATTAGTATAGTACATTTGGTAGTAATTTACTGAATTACTGAAATCTGCAATTTAAGGCTTCATTTTCCTAACATTTATTCCTAAGAATGGTCACAAAAGAAGATTCCAAGTAACTTTTCATCCACCTAAAAGTGAATGTAAAATGTACACAAGCACAAATTTTCTCTTAAAAAGAGCAATGACAATAAAACAAGCTATTCATCAAAAGAATTAAGAAACGCCCTCATAGTCACTATTCATTGACAGCAGCAATAGATCACAGAATTTGTTTTTCTCAGTCAGGCTCACCTGTTGGGATCTGCATGATTGGCCAAAATGTTGTAACAACCAGTAATCAACTTCTCATAAACTCGAGCCAAGAACTCGTCAGACTCCGCAGGGCCCAAGATGCGTTCCAGGGAGTTGCTACTGATCTCAGCAACACTCTCAGTGCTTGACTCCAAAAGAAGGGGTAACAAGGTCCGAATTACCTGTGGTGGGTTCATCTCATCAGACCAACTTTAACAAAGAAAAAGGGAACTAAGTTAATGAATATGCTTTTCCACAAAACTACAAGGCAGGAACAGGGCAATTCAATGATTCATCGGAGGGAAGGCTTCTATTCCAGTCTCTTGTACCTAAACGTAGCTGTTTTCTACATAGGTATAATCATACAATTTCTTATTATTTTTTTTCTCATTATATCAAAAGCAAAATTTCCATACAAAAAACATCACATTTATTAAAGTGCTAAATTAATGATATAAAAGGAATTTTATACTTTTCCAAAAAGTTAGCTGGAATCTAAGCAAGTAATCCGTTCTGGACAATCTTTCTAGAAGAACTGATAGAATTCTGGAACATTTTTAAAACAATGTGATTTTTAATTTTGTTCCTGACTTTCCTGAAGCCCTGGTCCCCACAATGGCAGACGGTAACTCTGGCAGTGATTCTGAAGAAATATTATTTGAACTAAATCTGTCACTATTACCCTAAAACATTAACTTAAGGCACCTCCAAATCATGATATTACTTAAACCTAGAATGATTTTTTTTTTAAAAAAAATACTACACAGACAGGAGGTGGTACTTCTTTTGCTCTTCAGATTTAGGTTAAAATCATTCTAAGTAAACACATTCCTACTCTAAAAACAACAGGTTCTCTTTGCTAGATAAACACTGAAGGAAAGTATTATTAAACAATTGTGAAAATCTTTAGCAGAATAGTAGCTGTAGACAGTATTTGAAGTGATGTGCTGGGTACTCACACAATAAGATCTCCAGTTAATCGAACCAATGAGAGAAGGGTGTGTTTCAAGGAAGCAGCCAAAGGCAGACTTTGGCCACAAAGAGTGCCCAGATGAGCGGCTTGCACAGCACTGATGTAACTTTCTGAAGGGATAGTGTCATTGGCAAAGGCATTGCGCTAAAGGAGAAAAAAAAAGATGTGAATGAATAGCCCATCAATCCTGGATAAAAATTCTTAATGTGGGAGGGAAAAAAAAATCTAACATAAACCAAGCCCCTATGAGAGGTTTACAAGCAATAGCTTAAGTATACATTAGTACTCATCTTGAGAAATGTGAACTAGGAAGAAGGAAGACATCAACAAATTTTAGTTAACACAGTTAACAAACACAAAAACTGCCTATATTACTTTTTTTTTTTTTTTAAATTTTTGTGTGTGAGTGTACCGTTAAATCAGATCTGACTGGTACAGGAGGAGATTGTCCCTCCTTCCCCGGCAGAGCATCTGGTGGATTCAAACTGTGAGCCTCTGGGATTGTAGTTGCCTCTGGTACTTTTTAAATAATTAGACTATAATGTAAAATATTTCTTAGTAAAACTAGTGTGTGTCTCTAATAATTCAGAAGGATGCAAATTTTATAGTACATGAAGATCTCTATTACTTGTACCATAATTGTTCTTGTACTATATAGCTCTGTATTGTGCAAACCAAGGTAACAATAACAAAGGAAAGAAAGCAAGATTACAATTGCAAACATTAATAACACAATCATTTGTTAATCTGAGAATAGCTCTCACAAAGATCAAATAAAGTGGCAGAACAGTCAATAGTATCTATGAAAGCTTACAAGAACCTAAAAGCCATCCAAAAAATGACAGTTAACTTACAAGAGAAAGAAAAGGGAGTTAATCTTTGAGAATTCATGTGTCAGATGATGCTTTAGGTATTTTGCATATTATCTCATCTTAAATATGTCAAGTACTTAAAATATGAAGAAACTGAGGATGAGATTTCTTGGCAAAATGACCATATAGGCACTAAGAAATACAGCACAACAATTCAACCACTGTAAATATTAATAGTAGCATGTGAAGATCTTTAGATAGGTCATCTGTTATTGTTGATATCCTATGCCAGTAAGCTACTCCAAATTAGAGTGGCTGTATGGTATTCTAGAACATAAGCCATGGTATTTTCAATCATCTTGTATGCATGTGAAAGTTGGATAATTAATAAGAAAGATCAAAGAACCATTGTCATTGAATTGTGATGCCAGAACTGTTGCAAAAAATACTGAGTATGACATACACTGCTTAAAGAACAATAAATCTGTCTTGGAGGAAATGCAGCGAGAATGCCTGAGAAGCAAGAACTGTGAGATACTTTTTTTCTCTCACATAGTTTGGGTATGTTATGAAGATAAGCCAGTTCCTGGAGAAAAACATTATGCTTAGTAAAGCTGAGGTTAGCAAAAAAGAGGAAAACCCTAAATGAGATGGGCTGACAATGGCTTCAATGAGTACTAGCACAACAGCAATACAGAAGATGGCACAGGATTTGGCTGTGTTTCGTTCTCTTCTAAATAGGTTAAGTTTGACTTGAAGACATCAACCAGAGCACATGATGGAGTAGAACTGATTCATAAGGTTTTTCCTAAATGCAAATCTTTTCTCATCTCCTAGAGTCACTGGTAACTCTGAACCACCAATCTTTTGGTTAACAGTCATAAGCTTAACCATTGTGCCACTAGAGCACCTTGTTAGCAAGTTTAAGCCTAGAGAATGAAAACAGAACACAGAATAGCTAATGCTCAGCAATCTAATCTTGGACTAATCACAGACTTACCCAGGATCCAATGTTGGGAAATTCATTGGTATTGATATTATTCCAGGACTCACACACAGCCTGCACTGATGATGGTAAATTCTGAACCAGTGCGGTACCTAAAAGGAATCAAGACAACAAAGAATCAATACAAATGAGCAAATGAAAAGGAGTAACACACAGCATATTAAAAATGAAACCCAAATGCCAAAGAAAATACAGCCCATGCTGATTAAATAATAAGACAGCTCAGATGAATATTTCATAGGAGGATTATGACTACCGCAAACTAGCTAACTGCTAACAACATCTTTTGTACTAGTTTAATTTTCTATCCCATCAGTTTCTAATCTCACAAGGAAAGAGGACATGTGAAAATAAGTTACAAAATGAGGGCAAGTATTTATATATCAGCCTAAAACTGCCACTGGGCATCTGCTTTTCTTCTAAGAATCTGTTTTCTTAAAAATATTGATGACAAGGCTAATTAATGTACATTAAGTACAATGTACATAGTAGGACTGGCATTAAATTTTTAAAAGTGGGGGGGTGGAGGTGGGGTGAGCGGGGAGAAAGTGCAACAATGAATGAATGGAATTCCAAGGTCTCTAGGTGTCCACTGAAATTAAAAAAAAATAAATAAAGGGGAGCTCTGGTGGCCTAGTGGCAAGAAGCTGTACTGCAATCCCAAAGGTACATGGTTCGAATCCACCAGATGCTCTGCCGGAGAAGGAGGGACAATTTCCTCCTGTACCAGTCAGATCTGATTTGATGGTACATGCGCGCGCACACACACACACAAATAATAATAATAAAATAAAATGAAATAAATAAAAATAAAAATTTTTTTAAAATAAAAAAAAATGTTTTAAGTGAGATCATACATTAAGATGGTATTTGAAGCTTGAAACTCACTACATTACAAATGGCTATCACATAACTACTGAATTTATCTCCAGGTCTGTGCCAACAAGTCTTATGGTTCCAGATGCTAAATTTCTACTAGATCATTCATAACTCAGGAAAGACACATTTCCGAGAACAAAGTGACAGCTTGCTAGTCTTTATAATCTCTACAAATGAAAAGGAGTGCATCTGTGCTAACAGCAGAATAGCCTAATTCTTCGGAGTCAAATGAAACTGACTCAGTTCCCAGCTCCAACATGAGTTTTAAGATTTTATGCAAGTATCCTCCCAAAATCACACTGTCCTCATCAGTGAAAAGGGAGGATAATACTAACACTTAAATTTCAGGGTTATTGTTGAGCATCAAAACAAATATATCTATTTTAAATGTCTGGCATACAAAAAAGTTCCAGTAAGTGGTAAGTAGGTAGAGAGGGAGAGAAGTAGTACTACTTGTATTCAAAAGAATGATCACTCACCCAGTGTGTTAGCTTTGCATCTACTAGAGCCAATAGCCAAAACAGCAGCAAAGCCTTGCAGTTTCTCCTTAGAAGGTTTTTCAGCAGTGCCCTCTTCATTAAAATTCTGTAGCAAATAGGCTCTGAAATTAAAACAGGGAGAATATAAAAAAAACTAGAAAATGCTAACCCTAGCCAATTCAATAAGTCTGTATCTCAGCTTCCTAATCTCTTCAACATAGTTGCTAGCAACCTGTTTTTATCTGCATCCTAAGAATTCCAACAAGTAACTGCTTCCCAAGGCTCTAAGCTCTCAAACCATGATTCAATCAAAAATGAGTTTGGAAACAGTGAACATTATATATCCTCTTTCCTTGCCACCAACTCTTCCTCCCTAGAAGACAGCAATGCACATATAGTAAAGGTTCTAAAACATTATTTTAGTCTAAAATAAACAAATAAAAACCTGTTTATTTACCTACCAGATCACAAATTTGCTTGCTGAGAAACATCTGCAATACTGGGTCTAGTAAGCCAAAGTAAGCTGTACTTCACTATTAAAAAAAACTTTAAAAACCATTTTTTAATCACTATTTCAGAATAGACTCTTCCAGAATGCAGAGACTTATTCTATTTAGCTAACTGCTATCTACCAGCACCTAGCAAAAAATCTGGCACACAACAGGCATATTTATTATTTGTGTTTGCTCTTCATATTTATTCAAACTTTTCCTCAGGCAACAGTCCCATCTCTACTATAGGGCATTTACACTAAAGACTAAAAAGGGAGGTTTGGTGTCCTAGTTCATAGGAAGTTTGCACTGTTTATCCAACGGCTGCGGTTCAAATCCACCAGCAACTCCAAAGAAGAAAGATGGACACAGTCAACTCCCCATCTTTTGATTTATAGCCTTATAAAAACAAAGGAGGGCTACTAGAGTTATGTTTAACTTTAGGTCAGTTAACAGAGATGACAACACTTTGAAAAATTATACTATCTTTATATCCTACAAATAAATATGTATGTAAATTAAAATTCCTCTTGGTTCCTCCTTAACTATCTGAAAATACTCTCATCAGATTTATTTTATAAAAGTATAGCACCACAAGATAAACAACCCAATGGGAAAATGGGCGAGGATATGAACAGACATTTCACCAAAGACATTCAGATGGCTAACAAACACATGAAGAAATGTTCAAAATCTCTAGCTCTAAGAGAAATGTAAACCAACACAACTATGAGATATCATCTCACTCCAGTAAGAATAGCAAAATTTAACAGAACAGCAAGCAACAAACACTGGCGAGGTTGTGGAGAAACTGGAACCCTTATTCACTGCTGATGGGAGTGTAATATGGTGCAGCCACTATGGAAGGCTGTATGGGGCTTTCTTAATAAAAAGTTGCAAATATAAATACCATTTGACTCAGCAATTCCACTACTGGGAATTTACCCCAAAGAAACGATAACTTCCACCCAAGCAGATATATGAACATCCATGTTTATCACAGCTTTGTTCACAATAGTAAAGAAATGGAAACAACCTAAGTGCTCATCAACAAACAAATGGACAGAGAAGCTCTAGTATATTCACACAACGGAATATTACGCTACACTGAAAAACAAGGAACTCATGCAATATTATTCAAAATGGATGACCTGGAGGACATTATATTGACTGAAATTATCAGTCACAAAAGGACAAATACTTCATAGTGCCACTATTGTAAAACGGGACTGATATGGGGGGGGGGACTGAGAAAGATGGGATAAATTATGTATACTGCATTGAAACAGATGATGGAGAAAACTGTTTAAAAGGTATATATGATTTAGGTATTATTGTCGTGACAGAAGTCCAAAACAAAGGCTGCACAGTGGAGTGGACTTGGGGGGAGGGATTGTGTAAAAATGAAAGAATTTTTCTTTTACTTTCCAAAGAGAAGAACAAACTGGAGGGGAGGGGTGGGCAGGGAGAAAAGTACAACAATGAATGAATAGAAATCCAAAATCTCTGTAAATTTTCATCAAAATTAATAATAATAATAAAAGCATATCCAAGAGAAAAATATCTAAGCTGAGAAAAAGAGAAAAATTTCTGAGTCATTGGAGCGTGTACAGAGTGCATACTACACACAACTGCAGAATTCCGTTTAAAGAAATGAAGGTAAACCACCTACTCATCTAAATTCCACCCTCTCTGGGCAGGCAGTTCATCATACCTAGTAAAGGATGCATAGGTGTCAATGAGCTGTAATGTGGCTGGAAGGAGGTTCTTGGTGATCTCTGATGACTTATGAGGATCTGTTTCTGCAGCCATCTTCGAAAAGTGCTCATCCAATGAAACCTGGACTTTTGAGATAGCAGCATCAAGGGTGTAGATAGACTGCAGACTAGGAATCTCATGAAGTTGTAAGATGGTGGTACAGTCAATGCTGCAGAATGAGGAGATCTTCAAAAATATTCAAGATAGTTATTAGTATGGCAAAAGTTATGGTAGTAGTCAAGTTTTATCATTATAGTTCTAATGATAACATACCTGGCGAGCAAAGTATTCTTCTACCATTTCAACATCATATTTCACTGAGCTGCACTTTGTGGATGCCAGTTCTATGAGAGAACCAGCATGCTCAGTCTTCATTCCCTGTTTGACAAGGCGCTCCTATTTGGACAGCAATTAAAAAAAAATGGTTAGGCGAGTGATATATAAGAATTTAAAACTTAAACTAACCTTAAATAGTTCCCAGGCACAGAGCAACATTGACTCTGAATACTCTTAGGAACAACCTCTGTGTTGCACTGCAGTACCTTTATCCAATTGACATATGTGCTGATACGGAGGCGAGAAGACCATCGCAGAGTGTGCAGGATGTCACACTCACTCATCTCAGGTGTGTTCATGGCCAGCTGGTTCATATAAGCCTTTGACGGCGGCAAAATTCCCAAGATTCTCCACAGTATCAAAAAGTAATATTGCAAGGCACAGGCCTCCTAGAGGAAGCAAAAATAAAGCCTAGGGTTAGTATTTGGCATTGACATAACAGAAGTAACTGTTACAAATAGAGTTTATAAACAGAATTGTAAAGAGTTCTAACTTGCCTCTCTTAAATGAGCTCCCTAGACCTTTCTAGAGCAAATCTTCTTACAAATGCTCATAAAGAAGAAAACTGTGAAATGTACATCTAAATAATTTCTTAGTAAACCAAAACTATATTCTAAGACAACTTTGGCTCCCTAACAATTTACCAAGAATGAAAAGAGAGCAGGACATTCTCTACAGCAGACCTACAAGTTTGTCTCTTCTGTGGCCTGGAATCGCTGGTTTGGTTGTGAGAAGTTGTGAGGTAGTGGTGCTGGTGGTAGTGGTAATGTACTCCATAGTGGGAACTGACCCATAGTGGGTTTTCAGAGGCAGTAAACTGCATAGAAGAGACTACCCATCTTTCACCCATGGAGCAACTGGTGGATTCAAACTGTATACTTTTGTGTTGGCACTGCAATTTCTTACCACGAAGCTACCAGAACAGATTAAGATTCACAGGATCACAGAAAAAGTTCAAGTATGAGGCTTTTAATATAATCTATCGACTGACATTCACAAGAACTACGGCACTTAAGATGATTAACTAACCAAACCACCATTCTCCCAATGCTAACAAAAAATACAAATATGATAAAACTATCACACTTAACAAATTAATTATATCCCAGAAGAAAGTTTGGGGTAGGAGAACTATTACTCAATTAAGAATCACAGCACAGCTTCTTCACAACTGATTTAATGAAGGCAGCCTCTCATGGTCTTACCAAAGCTGTTACAGTTTTGTTTTCCTTTCTCCTGACAGTATCAAGATGGGATCCAGCTGCAAGCAGGGATGTCAATGCAGTGTAAAGTTCATCATACTTCACAAGTTTGGAGAAAAGAACATCACATGCCTAACACCAAGAAAGACAGATGTTCCTTGTTATTTTTTTTATTTTTTTTTTAAATATCTTTTTCTACTTCCCAGGCACTAATACATAAACTCATAACTGACAAAATATCTCATCAAATAATAGCCATTCATTTCTAATGGTGACAGATTCCTGCTCAGCAACCTTACTCTGTAAGCAGGTTACTGAAAGCATATAATTGTAAGCTGAAGAATGAGAAAGTAAGATAATTTTTCCTTTAAAATATTTGTGTATGTGAAAAATGCTGAGTTTTCAGGAAAAATGTGTCAGAAGTATCAACTACCAACCCAGAAAGTTCTCTGCCACAGCAAAAGTGGGCCCAGTAAATAGATCTCAAATTTATCTTTTCCTTTTAGAATAAGCTCAAATTCAAAATGAAACCTTAATCCCTTCATATAAAATGTAAGTCAATCTCTTTCTCCCAACAGAGTCATATAATGGGGAAATGTCAGAGTCATTAAAATTCCTAGTACCACAGAATCAAGGCGATTCAAATCATCCTCTGAGGCCTCTGGAGACAGGACACAGTAGAATCTAGGCTGAGGCACAGCATCTGAAAAGCAAGGTATTTCTTTTTTAAAAATGGTGTCATTCTCAACTTTTAAAGAAATTGAAATGTAAGAATTTAGAAAATACTAAAATGTAAATGAAGGAGCATATGGAACACAATTTAAAAAGTTAAACTTTTTAAAAAAATTCAGAAAGTATTTTAGACCAATGTTTCTCAACTTTGGCACTAATGATATTTGAGCCATGTAACTCTATGGTAAGAGAAATCTTGCGCATGCACTATAGGCATCCCTGGCTTCCAATCACTAGATGCCAATAGCTCAATAATTATTAAGTTAAAAAATAAAATTACTAATAGTGAGATTATTTCTCTCTCCTGGCTATCAGGTCAGAACTGAGACATAGCTAACCCTCCAGTGAGTTTCAAAGACTGTAAATCACACAGGAGGAGACTGTCCATCTTTCTCCTATAGAGCAACAGGTGATGGATTCCAACCTCCAAAGAAGCCAAGCCATGGGTTACAGTGAATCTCCTTATACCCTAGAGTTCTCTAATAATAAAACTGTAAGTGCTGTCAAGAAAAACTCAGTGATACTATAAAATTAGACTGTATTAAATTCAAATTTTATTGTATCAAAGAGGTTAACTAATAAAGAAGCGATCACCATGATGATGTTATACTAAAAATACTATGAAAGTTTCTTCAAAAATATTGTCTAACAGCTGTGTACAGTGCGTTAGGGGTTGGTCTGCTGACTAAAAGATAGGTAATTTGAACACACCAGTCACTCCATGGGACAAAAATGAAACAGTCTGCTCCTGTACAGAATGATAGCCTTCAAAAATAAATAAATAAATATCACAGCCTTCAAGAACCAGCAACTGCCTTCAGGCACTCTAGATTATGTTTACAAGACACAAAGGGCCTTTGTCAGGTTATGGAAGCAGCTGAGAATTCAAGGAAAGTTTCAAAGATGCTGCCCAAAGGAAAAGGCAGTACCAGAAAGGCCAGAAAAGGGGAAGCAGTCTCTGGGACTAACAAGACTCAGGGTCCCAAAGATTTGGCAATACAATAATGGTCAGACACATACACATTCTGCGTGGAAAATATGGCAGAATTATGGAAGTCAAGGAAAAGTTAAAATCTGGAATGAGACTGAATTATGTGGCTGCATAATATAGTGAAGATAAAGCCAGGCAAGGTAGCAACTGGGATTGGATGGTTAGAGGGTTCATGGTTTAACCATTTCAAGAAGCCGACATTTGCCTTGCATGAAAGTATACTATATAGACTTGCGTTTATAGACCCTCCAGTTAAGACAACATTTAGATATTATATGGTTGGGGGGAGAATATAAAATCTTAGGGGGGAAAAAATTATAGCCTTCAAAAGTCTTTGGGATAGAGATTGAGTACAATTCTTAGGATGAGAAAAAATGAACAAAAAGTACAAGAGATACTTAGAAAGAATGGCATGGTATTATTTTCAGAGTGGTTTACATGCAAGCAAGACCCTCAAAAAAATTTAGTCAGAAGGTCAAATCTATGTCTCTAAGTAAAATGGAGAAAAGTTTAATTGCAGAATGACAAGAATCCACATATCAGACCCTATGGCATAAACTGGATCTCAAGGCCTTTTGTTTCCTTTCCTTTCCTTTTTATTTTTTTAATTTTATTATTTTGTGTGTGTGCAGTCAAATTGAATCAAGTCAAATTGGTACGAGAGGAGACTACTCCTCCATCTCCAACAGAGCACCTGGTGGATTCGAACCATGTACCTCTGTGATTGCAGTACAGCTTCTTCTTACCACTAGGCTACCAGAGCTGCCTGTCCTTTTCTTTTTTTAAAATAATAAATATAGAGCACGTGGGAACAAGTTTTGAATCTGTTTGTGAATAGATGGATACGGTACCACAGTGGTTAAAGATATCATGGACATATATTTATTATTATCTTTTACTGACCTGATGAGAAATGTTTAGACCAGTTTTCTTCTACTTCTTTGAATCCATGATAAAGGGGAGTGGTTGTCCGGCGACTATTGCTGTCCTGGGATCCACTTGCCCACCCAAAGGGAGGGCTTAGCAGATTATGTTGTACCTTTTAAAACATAAATACATAAATTAAGAAAGACAAACAGTCAACATTTTACTTTTCACTCCAGACATACTTCTAATTCATGTATTAGAGACTGGGAAATTCAGCAAACTAAAATAAAATTTCAAGAGATCTTCTGGTGGCTTATATTAGGAAGCGAATCATGTAACCTTTAAGTGGCTTTCCCATTCTCATTTGTATCCTTAACAGAAGAATTTATCTGTTCACAAAGTTTACTGTTCAATAAATGGTCGCCAAATGCAGGTGTTCAGGGCACTGTGCTAGACACAGGTAAAGTGGGATGGGTCAAAGATAATATCTGTGATGGAGGGTCTAAGTAAAGTTTTAGAATCCAATTTTAACAAACATATTCAATCAGATAATCTATATTTATCCCTTCTAACTGAATATAAAGCACAAGCACACATTTATAAGCCCAGTAGTCTTCCTAAATTGTACTTATAAACCTCCCACAACAAACATCTGAAATCTAAACTGAGATCAGTTTGGCTTTGGGTCATGGTGGCAGCTCTTGAAAAATGCTCCTCTCACTGACAGTTAAAAGAAAGAATACACTGGTCTGTACCTGTTCAAACAGATACACTGGAGCTTTGGAGTACTGATGAAGCAGATAATCAAAGATTAAGAGAAGGCGAGCCAGGATGAGAGGCACAGAGCGCATCTGGGCCTCCATGTTGACACTCAGTTCCTGGATGATCTGGACAAACAGCGTCAGAATGGCCCGTCGGCCTTTCTCAGTGAAGTTGTGGAAAATGAGAAGGAGTAGCTGCAGATGCTCTATGTTCAAATCTTCTGTCTCACTAGGCACCACTCCTTGCAAGGCATTCTGCTTCATTGTAGACAAAAACCTACCATAGAGAAAAAGAGAGTATGTACTGACAATGGGAAAAGTCAGAACATCATGCAACAGTTAAAATGCCCCGCTGAAATAGTTGTATCTTTTAAATCCTAAATTAAGATAGCTAATTAAGGAAGGACAAAAGTTACATGATAAAAAGAGAATGAAAACTGTATCTTAGCTACAAAAAAAGTTAGAAAAACACCTATGAGGTATCATCTCACTCCAATAAGAAATGTAAAATTTAATAGAACAGCAAACAACAAATGCTGACAAGGTTGTGGAGAAACTGGAACACTTATTCATTGCTGGTGGGAGTGTAAAATGGTGCAACCACTATGGAAGACTGTATGGTGTTTTCTCAAAAAGTTGCAAAGAGAAATACCAATTGACCCAGAAATTCCACTACTGGGAATATACTCCAAAGAAACCGTAACTGCTACCCAAGCAGATATATGCACATCCATGTTTATTGCAGCTTTGTTCACAATAGCAAAGAGTTGTTAAGTGCCCATCAACAAACGAACGGACAGAAAAGTTGTGGTATGGTCACACAATGGAATACTACGCTGCATTGAAAAACAAGGAACTCAATGCAATATTATTCAAAATGGGTGACCCTGGAGGACATGATGCTAAGTGAAGTATCTCAGTCACAAAAGGACAAATACTGCATGGTGCCACTGTTGTAAAACAGGACAGACCTCAGGGTTGGGGGGAGACTGAGAAAGATGGGACAAACAATGTATACTGCACTGAAACAGATGAGGGAAAGAACTGTCTAAAAGGGATGTATGATTAGGTATTACTGTCATGACAGGAGTCCAGAACAAAGGCTGCATAGAGGGGTGGGCCTGGGGGGAGGGATTGTATAGCAACGAAAGAATTTTTCTTTTACTTTTCAAAGAGAAGAACAAATGGGCGAGGAGGGAGAAAAGTGCAACAATGAAGGAATGGAAATCCAAAGTCTCTGTAAATTTTTATTAAAATTAATAATAATGATAAAAGTTAGAAAGGACTAAAAATGTTTCCCAGAACTCTTCAACTTTCTCAACTGTGGCCACAACAAAGTTAACACCCATCCTGGCATTTGTGCCAAAATAAAGACTTGTAAATACCTAAAACTTAATCTGGGAAAGTAAAGCCAATTCAATTACTTTACCTTGTACTTTAATTCTATATTTATTCCCAGTTTGAAAGTTTATAACTACAGGTTAAGGTCATTCCATGACATTAGCTAAAAGTAACTCTGAGGCCATAAAACAGTACAGAAATTACACTATTCTGCAAAGTTGTCAGAAGAGCTTTCTTGCAAAGTGAATTAAGTATATCTATTTCCACTGCCTGGAGCCATTAGGGAAGAGATTTGTGTTTTAATAAGGGTCTCCACCCCACCCCCACCTCCTGGTCTGTTTGCAAAATTTTAACAGGAAAAATATTGTGAGTCTTTGGCATTCAAGGAGCTTTATGATTTCTCAAATCCAGCATTAGAGCTATTTGATCCCAGAATGGAGACTAGAAAAGAAAAGCCTTTTAGAAAAACAAACTGCTTTGAAGACTCATAACCATGTAAACAAAATGGCAAATACAGGTCCATCCAAAGAGGATTTAAATGATTAATTCAAGCTTCCCTCAAGTAGAAAAAGTCTTTAAAATGTGTCCAAAAAACATTGCAAGTCACTTTAAGTGGTTTCATGTGGAAAGCAAAATAACCAAACACAGAGTTGGCTTCTCTGTTCCCTTTTTTCAAAAATTGAGGTCAGAATAAAATTGGTTGTATCCAGGATTCAGGTTCTCTCCAATAATTACAAACAAATTCCTTATGTGCTAAAGTAAGAGTCTTTTCTTATTCAAAGTTTACAAATATCTGTTTCTTAATCATTACATCTTCTCCCAATCAGAAATACACCATCTCAAATCTCTTCTTTTTTAAAAGAATCAGAACAGTATTTCAAAGCCACAGATTATCTGTAGAGTCAAACTTAAAAGAAAAAAATTAAATATTCTTTTATGTACGACCATCATTGAAGGGATCTTACCTGTCCCAAACTTTAAGACATTCAGGAACATCAGGATCACCTTGAGCGCCAGCCTTATGTTGCCAGATGAGCAGAAGGCGTGAGAGCACAGAGAGGCTTTGAGGGTGAATGTACAAGGGCCACGGACCCTCAGAAAAAGGAGCGACTCCCAGCTGCTGCAGCAGTGTGTTCTGACAAAGCATAAATAAGAAACTCAGATGTAGTCTTGAAAAAAAATCATTTACTTCAACAAATATAATTGAGAAACTATTAATTCAACTCCATCAATACTTCAAATAAATAAACTGAAGAAATGAAATCCCCAAAAAAGGAGAAATGCACTGAAATTCCATAATAAGGGTAGATTTCCAAACACACAGAACATAAAAGTTTGTGCCCTCAAAAGAAAACTTGTAACATAACCAATATACTATCTTACTTTCATTTCATAACCAGTTACATAATACAAATAATAAACAAAAAGGGGTGAGCCAACAACCCAAGGAGGTAAAAGATGGTAAATGAAGAGTATTAACAGAGAAATTCTGCCTATTAACATGTCAAGGCCCACTGGCTGGCACATCTAAAACTAATCAGGGCTTTTCTTTGTCTTCAGTTGTAGCATGTCTTTCAAATGAAGTTTACTCTCAGCTCAATTATCTGAGCTGCAAGTTATCTTCTCAAGCACACATCCCCCTAAAGATAAGATGCCAATGGAACAATAGGCAAATGTCTGCTTTAGCTTCAGAAAGCACAAGTTACCTCCGAATGTAGAATAATTATCTAAGTCAGCCAAATTTAATTGTAGTACTCCTTGAAAGTGAGTATTATTAAAAATATCAGAGATATTAAGAATAATTACCATATACAGTATTGGGGAGTTCCCAAAAGCCAAACGCTGGGCTATGCACTGTATATGTCCCATCATACAAACCTCAAAGGAATCCCTTGAGGGAAAGAGTATGTGCTCCATTTTATAAGTGAGGGGAAATAAAGTTCAGAGAGGTTTGGAACATGGCCAAAATGACAGTTACTTAGTGATGGATAAAGCCAGGTTTGTCTCTAAAATCCATATGTTGTTGTTATGTGCCGTCGAGTCGCCTGCGACTCATAGCGACCCTATGTACAACAGCCCTAAACTCCGCTCTGTCCTGTGCCAATCGCACTG
>NW_006399778.1:13908854-13929982 GCF_000299155.1 Elephantulus edwardii | reverse complement strand
TATGTTCAACACAGGGGTGAAAGAAAATTCCAAAGAAATAATTCGAAAGAAGAAACATCTGAAGGTGCAGCAGAAGCTTGATGGCACAGTCAACTAAGCTTCAAGCTGTCAACTGAAAGGGTAGGTCACATCCACCAGCTGCTCCAAGAAAGAAACGTGGCAGTCTCCATCTATAACAATTTACACTTTTGGAAACCCTATGAGGCAATTCTACTCTGTTCCAGAATCAATTCAGGGGCAGTCAATGGGAAGTACATCAGAAACGTTAACTGCAACCTTATTAGTAATAATAAAAAATCATTTAAAAATCTAAATGCTCAAACTAAGGGGTCCTGTAAGCATATAATGGTGGCAAAAAATGCTAAGGTAAAACACACACACACAAAAATGCATTTATATAAAAAAAATCTAACAAAGCAAGTATAACCATAAAACCATGTGTCTATGTATACAAAGACAAGAAAGAAAAAATTTAAATCAGTAATTTGTTCAAAGAGTTGTAAGTAACTCACTATATTTCTTACATAGGTACATACTGCTTATATACGTAGTCTTCACTTCAATGAACTACACTTAGTCCTACTGTCTGTCTTGCAGATATGTAGAGTTGTGCTGCTAACCCAGAGGCCACACTTCTCTGGCAGTTCGAATCCACCAGCTGCTCTGGAGGAGAAAAATGGGTGTTCTCCTCCAATGTGATACACAGTCTCTGAAATCCACTAAAGGGTCAGCTATGAATGAGTTGTGATTCAATGGCAATGAGTTTGAGTTCTGCATTTTATCACTAGTAATATGTACCATATAAAATGTCACAGCATTATTTGCTGATGTTCTCACTCTCAAATGTTCATTCAAAGAGATTCAATGTTATGATTTACCATGAAAGGATTAGCTCAAGTTTTCTAAACTAAATCAGGGGGTTCAATTGTTAACGTTAATAAGCACATCTGGACAACAGTGAGATAGTATCATGAAATACATGAAGAAAAAGGCAAAGAAGTCATACAGACAATTCTCACTCATTTTCTGACTAGAAACACCATCCTCATATCTATGATCCAGAACTTTCCAGAGGTAGAGTTTTTACCACAACTGACAAAATGCCCATATATCTAACTCTTAATTACTGATGATTTGTATATTCTTCTCGTATGTATATATGGAAACTTATTTGTAAACTTAAAGGTAATATTTTTAATTTTCAAAGAAAAATAAGATCAAATTTATATATATATTGACAATGAAATGCATGATTATAAAACTGGATGTTTCACCAATCTTTCACCTGTGGAGCAGCTAGTATATTTGAGTCCTATTCCTTCACATTGTATAAAACACCACAGAGAGAGAGAGAGAGAGAGAGAGAGAGAGAGAGAGAGAGAGAGAGTGTTTAAAAAAAACCCTACACTGCATATGGATGACTGAAAATCAGTAATGTATTTTTTTAAAAAGTTAAAAAAAGAACTAGGAGAAGGGGGATGATGAGATATTCAACTTAGATCAGAATCATAGTGGAGTCATCACAAGGGAAAACATCTTAAGGCAAGAACAACTTCCATTATTTTTTATAAGCAGGGGATTTGTTTTGTTTTGATGGGCTTTTTTAGACCTCAGAGTAACAAGAAATGAGTTACTATTTCTCAATGGTATCTTGTTTAAGGTCAGACATTTTTAAAATTCCTATCTACCACTTCAACACTTAATAAATCAGAAGGAAAAAAGCGAGAAATTAAGAAAAACTGAGCCACAGTAAAGCAGCAGAAAGAACCCTGCTGAGGCATTCCTACGCTCCATGAACTCTCTTTGCTCATTTGTAAACACTGGGCTTTATGAGGCTTAGGCTCTGACCTCATCTCTTTACTATCTTCTATCTAGACAGAAGCAATGAGATATTGCTCCATTACTTCAATAACTGTTCTGTGGATAATTCCTAAAGCTCTATTAAAAATTTTTCAACTCTTGAATTGCAGATTCATTATTTTCTAGGTACCTTCATCTCATTCAAGGAGCTCTGGTGGTATAATGCATTGTGTGTTGCACTGCTGTTCCATAGGGAAAATAAAAAGTCTCGTCTCATAAAGATTTGAACTGTGCAAACTCACCAGAAGGCCACTATGAGTCAGAATCAGCTTGACAGCAGGAGGCTTAGTTTTGATTTACGGGCCTCTCATGCTCTAATGTTTTGGTTTGGTTTCCCCCATTAAGGAGCTCTGGAGGCACAGTGTACTGCATGCTGCATTGTTGCTTTATCAGTAGTCCTAATCTGCCAGGGGCTTTGCAAGAGAAAGATAGGTATTTTCCGTCTATAAAGATTTACAACCTTGGAAACAACCATTCATTAGAACTGACTCGGCAAGAAGTTTTCACCCCACTGACATCTCAAAGTTTCCTATCTTAAATTCCCTGTTCCTGTAACAACACCTTTCTACTCACATTTGGTAGTATCTTCCTCTCTATGCCCTTCATCGCACTAAAATACTGTCATGATCTCTACAGTATTACTTTGATTCTTGCTCTCTCCTGATCGTACATTAATTACAACTGTATTTATATCATGAAAATTGGTTGGCCATATATAGAAACATGTTGTTTTTGTTTTTTTTAGAGACATATTTAAGAAAGATCACAGCCATCTAGAATAGCGGTAACACCTAGTAATAAGATAAACGCTTTATCAGTGGGAGAGGAAAGGAGGCGAAAAAGTTTATATAATCCCACGATAGAATATAGAGCTCTGAGAATAAGAACTAAAAAATCTACAGCAACACACACAAATCCTGGCAATAGAGAGAGAGAGTGTGAGTGTGAGTGTGTGTGTGTGTGTGTGTGTGTGTGTGTGTGTGTAAAATTGTTAAGTGCTGTTGAGCTTGCTATGACTTATAGTGACTCTATGAACAGTGCATCTGAACCCTGTCCTGTCCTGTGTCATCCTCGTCATCTGACACACTCAAGCCCACCATTACAGACACTGTGTCAATGGAAAAGCAAACAAACATTGCTGAGCTTACTGTTTAATGAAGTTAAAAAAAAATTACATAATATTTGTAAATACTTAAAAATGCAAATGCAAAATTTATACACACACACACAGAGAGAAAGAGAAATTGTTATTTGGTACTGTCAAGCTGACTACAATTCATAGCAACATTATAAAAAACAGATTAGAATCTTGCCATATCCTGCTCCACAGCCACAATCTCTACAATACTAAAGAACTGAGCAGAATCTAATTTCGGATTCATGTATCAGAAACTCAGGGTGAAGAAGGAGCCAAAATTAAAACAATACTGTTAAGGGTCTGGATTTTGTTTTGGTGGGAAAGAATAGTTTTCCTCTTGAAATGATCTTAATTAAAATAGATATGCATACTAATCTCTCATTATTTCCAATGATGAGAATCAGTGACAAACTGTTCTTTAAGACTAGGACTAACTATAGCCTAAGAGAGCTGATGTAGAAAGCTCTCAACCTAGTTTATTAAGAGCACACACAAACCTGCAGGTTAGGTGACTGAAGGTCAGATGTTACCAGGGAATGGTTGAAATGGTAAAGTGCAGCAGCAAACTCTTCATCTGATGAACCTGAAGACAAATAGATAACTAATTATCTAAGCAGCTACTTCATGTATCACACCACTCTACCAATGGTCAAACTCCACCAGGAAAGCATGTGTAAGGCATACATCTACTAACCCTTCAGTCCATCTTTGTCCACCTCTTTGATGATACTGGCCAGGGTGGCCATGTGATGTTCTGAAAGTGATACACTAAGATAGTTTCGAATAAAATTGTTCCGAGAGTTGAGCATAGAAGAGGTGATGAAGTTCAAAATATTGGAAGCCAGACCTAAGAACTAAAAAGTAAATATAAAAAATAAGAAGAACTTATAGAAAATTAATAAACCCAGAACTCCTACAAATCCTGACTACAAATAAGACTAAAAGCGTTCATAGGTTTTATGCACTAGGCACATTAAATTCAAAGCGCCTACAGTGGGACTAATTATGAAAATATTCTGTTAATTTAACTAGATACACAAAGTCGTACACCAGTTTAATACAAAAGTCTTTACAAAATAATAGTAAATGTGAGACATACAAAAAAACCGATCCATTCCTTCCATACCTTCTCAGATCCTGTCTTTTTCTTCTTGTTCTAGGATATTACTGATACAGTAAATTCTGACACCTGTATTAATGGCCAATTTTATATGTGTAAAATTGATATTCAGAAATCAGTGTGTAGGTGTTTTATGTCCAGACTCTTGACTAAACTATAACATTATGAAGATGAAGATTATGTCTGACATGTTCACTGATATATTATTGAAATGAGAGGTCTCACATTTATTAGGTAATGATAAATGTTGGCTGAAAAGTAAGCAAGCATTTATTCTGTACCAAATCTAAGCTACAGGCTTTTAAAATATTCTCTAATTCTTTATAGCCTTCTATCAGGCAGGTAAGAAGTTGCAATGCAAATCCAAAGACAGGAGATTTAAATCCATAACCTATTTCAGAGAAGAAAGATGGGCAATTACTTCCTATCATTTGAGATTTACAGCCTCTTAAAACTCAGCAGGAGGGTCAAGTTTAAGTCAGTTCCAACTAGACTATATATAATAACAGTACATCAGGCATTCTCATATTATAGGAGACAAATTCAGGCTTAAAGAAGTTCAGACTCTTGGCCAAAGTTACAGAGCCAGTAAGTGAGTGGAGAAGTCAAACCCATTTCTGACTTCAAAAGCTAAACTGATGCTACTTTGTGCAACCAAGGTGATCCAACTCATAGTGACCATGAATACTGGAGTAGAAGTGCACCACAGGCTTTCTTAGACCTTTTCAACTCTTTACAATAAGTTATTTGTTCTTGTTATGTGCCATCGAGTCATTTGCAACTCATAGCGACCCTATGTACAACAGCCCTAAACCCTACTCTATCCTGTGCCAATGACACTGCCTGACACACCCATCCCGATTACCCCAGTCACTGAATCAATCCATCTCATAGAGGGTCTTCCCCTTGCGCCATCCCTCCACCCTCCCAAGCATGATGTCCCTCTCCAAGGACCTGTCCTTCCTTGCTACATGCCCAAACGAAGCCCCAGAATCCTTGCCTCCAAGAAGTTGCTTGGTTTAATCCTCTCCAGGATGAATCTGTTTGTTTTCTTGGCAGTCCATGCTACAGTCAATACTATTCTCCACCACCACAGCTCAAAGGCATCAACTCTCCTTCTGTCTTCCCTAGTCATTATCCAACTCTCTGATGCATAACAAGTGAGTGCAAAGATCATGGCCTGTACCAGGCGCACCTTAGTCTCCAGAGACACACTGTTGCTCTTGAGTACTTTAGAGAGGTCCCTAACAGCAGACTTTCCCATCACAATACGTTTTTTGATTTCCTGACTGCTGGTGCCAAGATTGTTGACCGTGGAGCTGAGCAAACTGAAGCTGTGAACAATCTCAATCTCTTCACCATCCATCCTGATGCTACCAATTGGTCCAGTGGTGAGAATCTTTGTCTTCTTGACATTGAGCCTCAGTCCATACTGAAGGCTGCAGTCCTTGACTCTGTGCAACAAGTGCATGAGGTCCTCCTCAGTTTCAGCAAGCAGGGTTGTGTCATCTGCATAACGCAGATTGTTGATAGATCGTCCACCAATCCTGACGCCACAATTCTCCTCATAGAGCCCAGCCTCTCGGATAATCTGCTCTGCATACAGGTTGAAAAGGTATGGAGATAGGACACATCCCTGGCGTACACCCTTCCCAATTTTGAACCATGCAGTGTTACCCTGCTCTGTTCTGACGACTGCCTCTTGATCCAAGTATAGGTTTCGCATTAGCACGATTAAATGTTCTGGGATTCCCATTCTTCTCAGAGTCAGCCACAGTTTGTTATGATCCACGCAGTCAAATGCCTTTGCATCAACAATGAAACACAGATAGACATTCTTCTGGTATTCCCTGCTTACAGCTAAGATCCATCTAAAATCAGCTACAATATCCATTGTACCACGTCCCCTTCTAAACTCAGCCTGGACTTCTGGCAGTTCTCTGCTGATGTACTGTTCCAGTCATTTTTGGATAATCTTCTGTAGAATCTTGCTTGCATGTGAAATCAATGATATAGTTCTGTAGTTTCCACACTCAGTTGGGTCGCCCTTCTTTGGGATGGGAACAAATATAGACCTCTTCCAGTCAGTTGGCCAAGTGGTTGTTCTCCAGATTTTTTGGCACAACTTGGTGAGCATATCCAGGGCAGCATCTGTTAGCTGAAATACGTCATGGTATACCATCTATTCCTGAGGCCTTATTTTTTGCTATTTCCTTCAAAGCAGCCTGAACTTACTCTCATTTAATATCAAGAATATAAGCACAAAACAAACCCACCACTATCAATTCTGATTCAAGGTGACCCTCT
Source organism: Elephantulus edwardii (assembly GCF_000299155.1). NCBI lineage: Eukaryota > Metazoa > Chordata > Mammalia > Macroscelidea > Macroscelididae > Elephantulus > Elephantulus edwardii. Next base: position 13,923,557 of record NW_006399778.1, on the reverse strand, counting down.
ATTGGGATTCTGAGGCCATAAATCTTTATTGGAAGAAACTGCCCATTTTTCCCCCATAGAGTGGCTGGTGGATTCAAACCACAGACCTTTCAGTTAGTAGCCCAACACCTAAGGCACTATCTCACCACCAAGGCTACTTAAGTATAAATAAAATGTCTTTAAACATTAGTTATCAAGCCTACATAATATGTTAATTCAAGTAACCTACCTCTTACATGCCTCCCTTCTCATGTCCCCTACTTCTAAAATCCTCTAAAACCCACTCTTACCAATTCAGGATCTTTTCGACTAGCCAGAATGTTGCCTTTCTCCCCAGTGGTCTGCTTACTGGGGCTTTTAACTCGAGGAGAGCTCTCCAGAGGAGGAGGTGGGGGAGGAGGAGGAGGTGCCACTTTCTCTTTAGTTGGGGAGATGGTCTCCTCAAACCACTGCCCCAAAATAGGTTCACTGTCATCATCTAAATAGAGAAAAAGAAAAGTTAACAAAATAGTAATTTTTTTACATAGTTTAAAGATATTTTATAAAAGTACCTAAGTCAAAACAGAAAGGCAAAGATACCTTGATTGGTTATATGGTTGAATACATTTGTCAAAATGCTTATACTAAAATGGATTCTTTTATTGTATATTATGTTGTTATTGTTGCATGTCATAAAGTAGGAACTGATCCGTGGCTGACCCTCTAGTGGGTTTTCAGAGGCAGTAAATTGCACGGGAGGAGAATATCTATCCTTCTCCCACGGAGCGGTTGGTGGATTCAAATCACATGCCTTCAGGAACTCAGTGCAGCTTCTTACCAGGCCACTAGAGGTCTCTATACTAATTACACTTCAATAGAATCCATTTAAATAAACAAGAAAACTCTCACTTACTTTACTGGTAGTAACAAGTCAAATATTTTCAAGAACAAACTTATAGCTCTCTTTATCAATTATAAACTAACTCCCAGATAAGAATCATGACTCTCTTGTTCTTTTTTTTTTCCTGTTTGCAGTGTGCCAAAAACTTTGGTTCCACTTCTGACTTTCCAGATGTACCTCCCCCGACCCCCTTTTTAACTCTTTTGCATGGCCTACTTCTATTTTTCACCAGGTAAGCCTCTGTTGCATTACCTTAACAAAACTTTTTCACTTATTTTGCCAAATTAAATAAAAAACAAACCCAACTCATGCCTCTCTTAATAGTGCACACTGCTCCCACAAACCTTATAATAACTAAGAATTTGAGAAGTGTGTCTTATCCTTCTCCAAGCTATGGCAGGAGGGAATGCTAATTCTGCTTTCTTATTCACTACTTGGGTTTCTTCTCCAATATCTATGCCAACAATCAAACTAAACACCCCATACAGTAAATAGGTTTGAGTTACACTCAAGTTACCTCAACTTTGAGTATGCATCAGCAAAGTTCTGAGTTCACAGAATAGGTAAAGACAGAAAGAAATGTGAACAACTGAAACGCACTTTGGTTTTAGAGATAAAGAATGAAAAGAAAGCTGTGCTGATAGTTTTTAATACTTCAGTCTATAAAACCACTATCTATGTATTATTGTTGTTGTTGTAGTTGTGTGCTGCTGAATCCATTCTAACTCATGGAAACGCTATAGGACACACACAGAATAGAATTTCCAAGAAGTAATCTTTGTGGAAGCAGATTACCACATCTTTTGTGCACAAACATAAAACAGTATAAACAGGAAACTAAAAAAAAATCTACTTTAGGAGTCTGCCTTTTATCTCTGTAGGAGGGAAAAGAGAGGCCTCTACCTTGGCTGCTATCCTCCTCAGTGCTACTGAAATCATCCTCGTAGTAAGTATTGGAGTCAGTAGAGGCACTGGCATCACTGCTCATGGAGCCCTTCCTCTGACGTTGCAGGACACACGCCTAGGGAAACGGAAGCTTTTGTAACCAATCATTATCCAAAAATCAAATCATCCTATTTATTCTCATTCACTACACAGAATGTTTTCTCCATATTCTTCTTTTTTAAAAAAGCTGAAGAAGTATTCCCATCATTTATCTTACAAAAGCACGTCCTCCGGCATAGATCTAAAATGAACTGCAAAAAGATAATGTTCTTTGTATTTTACTTCAGCATGCCAACTGTCACAGACCACCTAGTAGACATGTGTATAACAATGCTGTCAATCAGTAACTATTTCAAATATTTCAGTATGTTCAACCAGTTAAAAACTAATTTCATCTTCAAAAGCATTACTGTAAACTTAAAAGTCAAGGTATATGGCCAATTTCTTTTCTTTGGAGAAGGTTATACTGAATTAAAAGACATTTCTGCAAATTTCAAAATTAGCAATGGTTGATTCTCACCTTTCTATAAGAAGTTGACAGTAAGGTCAAGAGCAGGTTTGTAAGGGGGACAGAGTCAATAAGCCTCTGAATCCTCTGTATGGAGGTACTCTGGGCCATAATACTAAGGGCTGCAGGAGGACCATCTGTCTCCCAACCCTAAAGTAAAAATATCAGAAGAGAATTAATAATATAATTGAACAAAAAACTCAACAATTTTGGGGAGGAAAATGTGCAACAATGAATAAATAAAAGGGGGGGGGAAATCCAACAATGTGGTAGATTTTGCTAGAGCACACATAAGTGAGTCCAGTGATGAAGCAATGTATCTCCACGACGACAGCCTCACCTTGTGCAGAGCTTCCACTTGCAGGTCTTGGAAGAGAGACGTTAACAGTTTGATTGCATGGTTTGCCAATATTACCGAGAGCACTCCAAATCCCTGATGCCTACACAAAGAAAAAAACAAAAAATATAAACTTTAAAATAAACAGAAAATGAATTCTAACTTCTGTGACATCTATGAGTACAAGAATCCTTTTTAAAAATCTCTGGCCTTTTCTTCAGGAAGGGGAAAAAAATGAACTGGCACACCAAATGCACATAAAATTAAAAAATTTAAAATCTTTCTGAAGTGTCTATCCATGGCCTGCCTAAGAAACCACAGATTTCAATATAAGAACTCCTAGAGTATAAGACATTAGTTAAAAGTAGGTGAGGGAGCACTTATATTACAATGAAATGTTCAAAGAGCTGGAGTCAGAAAATCAAAAGGGATGAAGTCGCTCGGCATTTCTTAAGCTGAAGGAATTAAAGAACAAATTCAAGCCTTGAGTTGCAAGATATAAGGAGTACAAAGAATCACTATACCAAAAAGAACTGGCTGACATAGAAGAACTTCATGAACATATGACCAAGAGGCAATGATGATGGAGGATGTTCAAGCTTCAAAATACTATGTATTTTTTTCTGATTTGAATCTCATAAAAATAATAAAACATACAGCATTAAATAGATAATTCTCAATCTTACAATATATAAGGAAAAAGAGAATGAGTGACTTACCCAAAGAACATGGCTACAATCTTGATTCCTATCTTTGTACTTTTATCAGGTTTTTTATCAGGTGATTTTATAAAGTTGCCTGTCCAGTCCCAAGGACCCCACGTGACAGACTAGAGGTATCCCAGAGGGCTTTCTTGGCAGTAATCTTTACAGAAATACAACCTCAGGTCTTTCTTGCACAGCCACTAGGTGGATATGAACCACTAACCTTTCTGCTAGCAGCCTATCTCTAAACTACTGCAACATCTGAGCTCCTTTAAACTAGATACGGGGCAAATGTTTCTACCAATGTGTAGATGAGAAGTTACACTAGTTCATCAATACAAAATGTCAGGAAAACAATCAAACAAGCAAATGTGAACGGTAACTGAGTAGACACATACCCTTTTCCAGGCCCAAGTTTAGGAGAGCCCACTCCTTCCTTGGTACGAGAAAGGATGTCTCTGACTCGGAGTGCAGCCAGTGGATCTTTCTCTTTCCCCTTATCAGCCAAGGCAGTAGGACTGAGGTTCAGTATAAGGAAAAGACTGTTTAACAAACACCAGGCACCCAGCAGTTGGAAGTTCTGATAGTGCTATTATAAAAGGCACAAAATAAAAATATAAGCACAGAAACACTCACATCAAAAGAAACTATAAAACATGAGCATAGCAGAAACTGTTTCTTACCTCACCACCAGCCCGGCGGGAATTGCTGATTGCTTGTCCAATCATGTCATAGATTTCAAGCTGTCCAATATCAAACATATACAGAAATCTGAGTAAGTTGACATATTTCATTATAAATTTTATATACTACTCAAATTAATTGAGCTAAAGAGTTAAATAGCTTCAGGACACTTTTCAGTGGTATAATTTTATCACTTTCCTTAGATCTTTCTAAGTCACTCTCTTCATTCACCTCATATGTTACCTTCTCAAAGAGGCTTCCCAATTTAAAACGGCACACTCAAACCACACTAGGTCACCTTCTTTTTCATCACTATCTGAAATTATTTTGCTTACATTTCCACTAAAAATATGCAAGACTTCAAAAATGCGTACTGAGGAAAAAAAAGACCTACTTACTGAAGAAAAAACTACTTGTTGAAGGTCTACTGCAAGCACAAAGTTGTCATGCTATCAACAGAGCTAACAATGAAAGATAAATATTTATTTAAATCAGTCCAACAAATAATAAAGCTGAAAGGGCTCAAAAACTAAAGCAAACCCACTTCTGTCAATTAAGTTCTGGCTCACTGTGGCCCTCCATCTGGTTGCTGAGGATGTAAATATTTACAGAAGAAACCCTATCTTTCTTCTGAAAAATAGTTCATGAATTCAAACTACAAACCTTTTAGTTAGCCCAGTATATTATGCACTATGCAACGATATTGCCCTTACCTAAAAGCCAAGGGGAAGGAGTGTGGAAATTATACTAAGTGTATTCTTCAGTCAAAGAAGAAAGTAAAACTGACCATGCTCCCTTATTAGAACAATTTTTAAAAAGCTAAATTAATTTGAATAGGACATAGAATTTGTAATGAAATACGTTAAGGCTGCCAGATCCCCGATGTTTGGCTTACACATTTTTGGACAATAGTAGCAGCATCACTTTCATAGTCTTCTTCTTTGGAACTCGTGGAGCCTGTCCGCACTTGCTGAGTACTACCCACATGAAGAATGGCCATACAGGTTGCCACACTCACACCTGAAAAAAGGAGCATATTCGAATCTTGGTCATAGAGGACCTCCACCAAAAGTAATTCTATTATGTGATTACAGAATATATCCACCACATAAGCATTACTCAAATGACCTAAAACTTTATGTCATGCAAAAACCTGCACACAAGTATTTATACCAGCTTTATTCATAACTGCAAAAACCAGGAAGCCACCAAGAAGTAATTCAATAGGTGATGAATGGACAAACTGTGGTATATTCATGCAATGGAATGTTACCCAATAATAAAAAGAAACACGCTAGCAAGCTATGAAAATACATGGAAAATATACTTAAAGCATACTGGATGATTCCAACTTTATGATATTCAGAAAAAGCCAGAACTACAAAAAGATCAAAAAAATCAGTGGTGGCCAGGGATTTAAGTCTGGGGGTTGGGGTAGCAGTGCCTAGAAAATTTTTAGGGTGAGGAAAGTTCTGTATGATATTATAATGATGAATACATGACATTATGACTCCTAGAGAATTGTACAACACAAAGTAAGCCCTAATGAAACTATGGATGTTCATTAATAATAAGATATCACTACTGGCTTGTCCACTGACACAAATGTACCACGCTAATGTTGTCAATAAAAGAGGCAGCTGTGCAAGGGGATAGGTGTTTAGAAGAACTTTAGTACTATCTGTTTAATTTTTCTATAAATGTAAAATGGCTTTAAAAACGAAACCTTTTTAAAGGTTTTTATTATTTTTTAAATAATAAAATCATAAATTTTAGATTGAATTTTATTTTAAAAATGCTGTTTACATTGCTTGTGCCTCCTCAAATTTATTTATCAGTATCCTAACCCCTCTAAGTGTAAATGCAATACTGTAAATATCAGCATACAATGTGTCTTTAACTTTTGCAGTATTAAAGAGTAGGTACAGAAGTGAGCATAAATGAGGTGAAGACAGCATGTCATGTCATGTCATGTCATGTCATGTCATGTCTAAGGGACCTGAAGAAGAATGCTACAAAAGATCCATCAGAGATTTTCCCCCAGTGGACAATCAGAATTCCCCCCAGAGCTACCATACTGGATTTGAACTTTCCAGTCCCTAAACTATAAGAAAATAACTTTCTGTACTTTAAAATCACCTCCTTGTGCTATTTATGTTAAAGCAGCACTAATAAACAAAGACAAATCTCATACTTGTTTTTTCCCTAAGACATCAAAGCCAAATCCCTTTTCTTACATTAAATCTTAAATGATCAAACTCAATTATAAATCTTTAACATAATTATGAATTTTAAAGGATTCTTTAGTCCTAATTGATTTTAATCACTTACACCCTGAGATCAGTATGACAGTCAAGAAAAACTTACAAAAAACTGAAAAAATCTAATTAATAAACTGAAAGATTGATTCAAAAATTAAATGCAAGGCACTGGAAGATTAACATATTAGAGACTGGGACTTGGAAAGAATACATTCTTGTATGTATTCAAAACTTTCTGTTCTTATTGCTGCTGTTAGGCTAGCATATAATCACATAAATGGTTTTCTTAAAATATGGCTGTGATCATATAAGACTTCAAAATTTATACAGGCTGTATCTAGAATAAAGTGGAAATGTCTTAGTCTGGATTTCTTAGACCTCTGTGACTAGGCTGTACTCTTCTTTTCACCTTACTCATACATTGACTTAAATATGCACACACTTATGCAGTATGTTCCCCCAAACTCTAGAATACTTTTGGTCCTGCTTTCTCCTCTAATATACCCAAGCTAAAATCCTACTTGTCACTACAATATAATAGAACTCCTTCTGACTTCTCTAAAAGAAAATAAGCTCTGCCTCCTATAAACTTCCATAAGCACTTTCTTCTCATTTCTTATTTTCTTTTACACATGAAATTCACTGATTAATGGCCTCTAAAAGTCTGTAAGATCCTCAAGAGCAAATACGTTTTATTACCATAGATGTGCATAATAAAACTGTTGAGAATTCAGGGAAGTTACACAGCATCTGCTTTCTCAGGGCAACCGGGGTCAGGTTTCCGAGACCGCCATCCAAACCCTCACTTGCAGAACACCAAGTGAACTTGTGAAACTTATACCTCATAAGACATATCAGGCTTACAGTATGTCTTGGAATATAAAACCAAGGATCATTAATTTACTCTAGCAATAATTGACTTTTCATATTTACTGTGACACAGTTACTGTAACAAACAACTGATTTGATGCAACACTACCAAACCCCACTTCCAAAGTAGCACGGTCAATGGAAGAAAGAGGATCCTATGGGAGTTATATTTTTCTGAGAACAAGTGCACCTATTGAATAAAGCATTCCTCAAATCCAGTTCGACAGCAAATTCAATGTCTCCTTTCATTGTGTGTACACAGTATCCTATACTTCTCCTGCATTCATTATCTGCTTTATAGCCTCATCTATTCTCCATTGCTTAGTGATAGGCTACTAAGGACAAAGACTACATGTTCATCTCAATAATCCAAAATAATGGTATTTGACATTTTGATTTATGCAGCAAAATTCTTTTTTTTTTCTTGTCTTGTTGGATATTAGATGTATATTAGATGGATCTTGGGTTACATTACAGTAAGGTTTAAGAGAGAATTCCAACAATCTCATCCCTCACATGTGGAGATACACAGTTTAAAATGCAGAGTCCAGCAGGAAGGCAGAAAATGTGTAACATTGAATGAACACATGTTTTAAAAAGAGAAAATGCAGAGCCCATGTGCCGCCCTCACCTGCCCTGCAGACCCGCAAATCACTAGTGCACAGCACATGCGCACCTCCCTTTGCCGCCCATCCCATCCCTGTGCATGTGTACCCGCATGCGGGCACGTGACCCCGCCCCCACCCCTGAATGGGTGGGTGTGGGGCCAGGGCCACGGCACCGGAGCTAGGAGCCCGGAGCGAGGCCACAATTGAGGGTGGGCTCTGCCTCCAAAGCAGCAGTGAGGTTCGAACTCTCCGCGGGGGTTCTGCAGCAGATTAATATGTATGATGTTGTTGATGTTGTTAGGTGCCAACGAGGTAAGTACGACTCATAGCAGTGCCAACAACAACAGATCTGAACCCTGTCCTATCCTGTACCATCCTCACAATCTCTGAGCCCATTGCTGCAGACACTGTGTTAACCCATATGGTTATGGGTCTTTTTTTTACTGACCCTCAATCTTTCCAAGTATGATGTCCCTTTCCTATGAACAGCCTCTCCTAGCAACATGCCCAAAGTATGTGAGATGAAGTTTTGTTATTTTTGCCTCCAAGGAGCATTCTGGCTACACCTTCCCCAAGATCTATCTGTTCTTTTGACACTCCATGGAATATTCAGTATTCTTTTCCAATACTACAAATCAAAGGCATCAATTCTTCCATCTTCTTTATTCACTGTTCAGTTCTCACTCACATCAAGTGTTGAAAAGACCACTGCCTGAATTATGTGCACCTTAGTCCTTAAACTGACATCACTGCTCCTTAATAATTTGGAGAGGTCCTTTCCTGCAGACCATCTCCGTGCAATATGTCTCCTGATCACCTGACCGCTAGTCCCAAGGGTGCTGACTATAGATTCAAGTAAAATTAAGTGTATATATAATATGTATACACAGGAGAAAAGCAAGTGGATCTATGACACAATGTCAGTAGTTGACAAACAGGACAATTTAAAAGACTTGCAAAGCCCTAATTCACCTAGATAGCAAATGATGCCTAAGGGAAGAAAACATGTGAAAGGTGAGAAAGCAGAGTTACTCAAAAGGATTCTCATGGTTTCTAGAGAATATACCTGAGCTTGACTGAAAAAATGAAACCAGACACAATGACCTCTCACCTGCATACAGGCAACTTAGGCTGAGGACTGTCACATCCTGTAGTCGGGAAGGATTGAGAGGTTCCAACACAGGCAGAGAAAGGGTATCCAATGCCATGGTTACATCAATCACCAGAGAATGAAAACTGAAACGTAACAGGGAAATTAACAAAACTATCTTACAAGATAATTTGTTTCTATAATCTGGTAGTTAAAGGAAGCCAGTATGCCACAAAAACCAACCAGCTATATCTCTTAGAATGTAAAGTTTATGCATTCTGGGAGAACCTTACCCATTACGAACAGCTGTAGCATCTGCTACTGTTGCAGGCATGATGAAGAAGGAATTTGCCAACACTGCATCTTGAAACCGATTGATATAGCGTAGGAAATACGGCAAGTTCAAACACACACGCAATAGCTTCTCTGAGCCACCTGAATTAATAACATAGCAAATGGTCTGAAAAGGTTTTATTCTTCTCCACATGGAAGAATAATTATCAGAATTTTTGAAAGCAGGGGAACCAGCTTTATGATATATATAATGGAGTCTTACCAAGCTCTTGAAGACTGGCCACGTTTTGAGCTATGAACACATTCTTTGTTTTGGTAGCAGAGGCTTGATCTGTAGATGACTGCTCGTCATTTTCTCCATCCGCCTGAAAAAACATAATAAAATATAAAAGAACTATTAAGAAGGATATCATGTTCACTGACTGCTGCCCTGGAGGTCAGAGCTTAATCGTCTGTTCAAAGCAGCTCCACCTTAGACTAAACTGTGTCCCTCAAAAACTGTACATGTTGAATTCACTAGAATTGTGGAAGCAATACCATCTGGGAACAAGTTTTCTTCATTATGTTAATAGGACCATTTGAAAATAAAGTATGTTTTAAAACTAATCACTTCTGTGAAGCCCAACCCAAACCAAGCCCACGTCATCAAGTTAACTCTGATTCTGTGATTTTAAAGGACAGAGAACAGCCTCATACGGTTTCCAAGGTTATAAATTTTTAAAGAAGCTGATGGTCACATATCTTTCTCCCTCAGAAAAGCTAGTAGGTTTGAACCACCAGCCTTTCAGTTAGTAGCTCTGTGCTGTGTTAACCATTGTGCTACCAGAATTCCTTGAGTAATACATGAGTAGCACAGACACTGTCATATAAACACTAATAGGGGAAGAGAGATGCCATGTAAAGACCACCAAGGGAGTGAGGAAAGCTGGAGCTACAGATGGTAAAAGAGAGAAGGATTTCCCCTTAGTTAACAGGGAGCACTTTTTCCTCCTGAAAGCTGGTGTCCTGAATTCAGACTTCTAGCTTTCTAAACTCTGAGGAGGTAAACTTTTTAAAGCCACCCACTTGTGGTAGTTCTGATATTGCAACACTATGAAACAAAATGACCCACTCTTTAGACTCTCAAATCAATGATGATAAAATTTCAACTAATGATGGAAAAAATGCAAGTTTATTTTCCCAAAAAGAAGGGGAAATAATTTTTTTTAAAAAATTGCATACTACATATAGCAAATATAGTGTGATATATCTCTTACTGAAAACTAGAAATCATCACGGTTATTTATCTATTATTGATAAAAGCCTTGAAGAATGGTCATCAGTAACTGTGGACAGAAATATAAGTTTTACTTTTTTCTGTTTTGCACTCTTCAATTTTTTTTCACTATCACAGACATAAAGATCACTTTATATATAAAAAATGTTGTGTGGAGCCATCACATCAGTTTCAATTCATAGAAACCCTCACAGAGCAAAATGTTGCCCAGTCTAATGCCATCCTCACATATATGCTCCTTACTTACTCTAGAGTTATTATCTTAACCAACACCGTAGAGATGTGAAGATGGGCCTCACATTCCACTCAGTAACTCACCAGAGTCTGTGGGCTGATGGGTGGTGATGCTATAGTTTTAGGGTTGAAAACTGAGGTCAGCTGATTTAAGAAATTCATCTGTACTTCTTTTTGCCTCAGTTCTGGGCTCACTGGGGAGGCAAGATCTTTCTGATCTTCCACTGTAAAAACACAGAAGCAAAAAGAGATGAAGAAGGTAACACTAGATGGTAAAACAGGAAAAATGTGACCAATGAAGTGGCTAAGCTACTGCATCTGTCAAAGAACACCTACCATCTGAAAGTGTCTTCACAGTTTGAGGCAGCTTGGCAGACTTCATCATTGCTGTGAATGTTATAATTTCAGTTCTGTCTAGTCTGCTGCAGCCAGTGCACAAACCCTTGATCAGGAGGATTAGGTGTTTCTGGAGAAAAAATAAACTTAAATATTCCAACTGGACGTATCAAACTGAGATTCATATCAAGAACTTAAAATTGAGGAAAAATGCCAAAGCAAAGAGTAGAGTATATGGGCCTTCAGCCTATATCTGGATTATAGAATTGTCTTATTTTATTCTTCTAATAGTGGTTTTTTAAAAAATCTGACATACTAACTTTAAAAAAAAAGAGATGTTACACACAAATCCAGATTTCTTAACCATATCAATCAATAATTTCTTATTCTTATCGATAATGAGAGATGCACTGCAATCTAAAGGCACAGTTTGAATCCACCAGGTGCTGTGGGAGAAGGATGAGCAATCTCCTCCTGTATAATTTACTGCCTCTGAAAACTCGCTGAAGGGTCAACTATGAGCAAGTTGTTGACACAACAACATCATCATCAATAATTCACAAGCTCTAGTAACTTCAATCTCCATTCCTACGTGACAACACAGTGGTTAACTGACCACTTCAGATGCAGCATGAACTCTTACATTAGGGAAATTCACTCATTTATGTTACTAGTCTTGTCAAATAGGTGTATAAGCTCTGTATCTGGGATCAATAAACTATTTCTCCAGCCACCTGCTTTTGCAAATAAAGTTTACTAGTACTTTCACTCTCATTCATTTATGGGCCATTCCATGTTGATGGTTGCATTCACACTACAGAACAACATAGTAAAAATATATGGTCCATAAATATTTACTTTGAGGCTTAATACAGAGAAAACTAGCCATCTTAGCTCCATGCCATTCCTTGTCCATTAGTTTTTTCAGTCAGTCATAATTTTACCTCTAAATAGAGGCAAAAATAGGCAATCATTCTCACCTGGGACACAGCACAAGCCTCATCTGGATTCTCCAGGCGTAAAAGAGAAAACTCAATCAGAACTTTACAGGCTGCTGCCACTGACTGAAGTTGGTTCCGGGGAACTAAGAAAGTAATAAACTTCAGATTACTATAAACTTCAGGATCACAATTAATAAATAATAAATCAAGCAAACAAGTATCACGCTCCTTATGGAAAACACTTTCAATATTATTCTATGATATCAATCCAATTTATTCATAACCAAGATTTCAATGGGCAATAAAGCCATCTTAGCATTAACAGCCATCAATTTATTACAGAAGATTTACTTTATGCTTAATAAATTAAGATAATTAATGGGCAAGGAGTTATACTACCAAACCAAAGATATGCAGTTCAAATCTACCAGCTACTCAACAGGAGAAAGATAGGCAATTTCTTCCTGTGCTATTTACAGTCTCTGAAAATCGGTTCTAAGGTCAGTTACAATTTGGTTCCAATTTGACAGCAACAAGTTAGGGTCTGAGTTTAATAACAAAAGTAAATAGCTGTATCACATTTACTATGTGCCAAGTACTTCAAATACATTATCTAAATCTTTAAACCAATTCTATGAAATGGCTGTTATCTCCTCTACCTCTCCCTTTTTTAAAAGCTGAAAAACTTAAGGTCCCAAGAGGTTATCTGACTTCCCCAAAGCCATGCAGCTAGATTTAAATGCAAGATGTTAGGATCTATAAATCTGATGGTGCTAATCACCACATAAGTTCTAAAAGTCTTTTTAAAATAATTTCCTGCACAATGTTTCTTCATGCTAAAAGTAACTCTTCCACCAGCACCAGCATCAGTAATAAACAGTACTGGATAATGAAATATAACTCTGCATATTCCTTTCCGTTTACTAGTCAAAACAAACTAGCCAAGCAAATAATTAAAATTCTTTAAGGCTATTTTTTTTTTTTAATATTAAAAAGCAAACTGTAAACAGAAAAGCTTTTAAAGTATAATGAGTCTGATCACTTTGTGGGTAGAAGTGAAGGAAATTGGTAACTGAAAGTTAAATTCCTTCATATTCCAGAGAAGACAAGAGGAGAATTCACTTTTTCACCAAACCCAAATACGAACTAGAACCTTAGTGGTTGTAACCCAAAGGTCTATATCCATACACACTGCTTCCATGTGTTAATATTTGGTAACTATATGTATGACAGGTAGAATAAAATGTTGGGGTTGTTTTTTTTTTTTAATAAAATGGTTTTTTTATTGAGAAGGTTGGCTTAATGGACTATAAAGCAGGTGTCTAAACTCAGTAGCTTCTATCTCCCACATGGTGAACAAGGTAAAACTTTTGGATCCCCATCATAACTGACAGTTCCTAACTGACTATACTCTAACAGTCACAAGCCTTCAGAATAATGACAAAAGTGAAATACTTACTGAGGCTGCACACTGTTGTAATATAATGTGTGGAAAGTGCAACAAAAGATGAATAGAATGGCTCATACTGCTTCTCATGGTGCAGGATTTCTGATTCACTACAAATAAAATAATTTAGCCAACATTCATTAAGTGTTCTCTATATGTTGGATAGCTAATTCACAAGCATTATTTTCTTAAATCTTTGTTACAACCATATGTAGTTATAACACAGTTACATCATCAGACTGGGAAAATGAAAACTGAAAATTACAAAAGTACACAGTTCAAAGTATCACGTTTAAGAGATGCCACAGGCTAGCAAACAGGAACTATTTCAAAAATCACTTAGAATTTTTTCACTCTAACCAAAAACATACCATTCTGTTAAAATGTAAAAGCTAGGGAGCACTGGTGGCCTAGTGACAAAAAACTGCACTGTAATCCCAGAGGTATGCAGTTCAAATCAACCAGATGTTCTGCTGGAGAAGGAGGGGAAATCTCCTCCTGTACTAGTCAGATCCAATCTGACAGCACACACACAAAAAATAATGGAAATAATTTTAAAAAAAAATCTAAAAGCTAACATTGCCTTGTGATAGTCAAAAGAGTTGACAAAAGGTTTCATAAAATACTGAGAATTTAGATTAGTAGGATATCCTGAAGAATAGAAAAAGCTAGTCCACATGTAGTAACTTTAAAAAATAAAAAAGTTCTTTAAAAAACCATCTTCCTGTGAGCTGCCATCAAGTGAATTCCAATGCAGGGCAATCCACTATGCTCATAAAATTGCTCCAGTGTTTTAAAAGCTGCGATTTTTGGAAGGAGATTGTTATTCCTTACTTCTGAAACACTTTTCAGTGATTTGTGAAACTGTGACCTGATGATCATAAGTCATCAAATCAGTACCCCAAACCAGAATACGTTAACTACCATAGCCCATAGTTCTTTCTCCCATCTATGTTGGATATACTAAAGATTCAGTGATTTTACCTACATCTCTACTCTTCAGCACTCTTCTGTGATAACTCCTGCATAAATATGTCTAAATTCTGGATACATCTGCACTAGTCTACTCAATCACATACGAATTTTGAATCTATAAAACATGAAAGCAAAGTAAAAACCACAATATATTATGGAATGTAAATGTGCGAGGAGCTAGAGTCGGAAAATCAAAAGGGCCAAACTCATTCACCATTTCTTAAGCTCAAGGAACTGAAGAGCAAATTCAAACCTCGAGTTGCTACAATCAAGGATGCTTTATGAAGAATGTTAAATGATCCAGGAGGTATCAAAAGAAGATGAAAGGAATATA